>NC_058095.1:48075151-48378181 GCF_020171115.1 Neogale vison
ATGCCTGAAGAGCCCACCTCGCATTTCAATTGTTTCCTAGCAATAAGGCCAGTTTGATCTGCTGGCTCTGGGGGAGCAACCGAGGGGGTTTAGTTGAAATGGGCTCTCCTAAGGATGGGTCATAATGTGGGATTGTGTCCATGGAGACATTGGAATAGGGCGGTGGCTCCAGTGACCTGAAGTCACCTCAGGTGACCAAAACCTCCTAACTGGAGGTTTTGACACAGCTTCATAGAGCATGATTGCCGTGTGGAGACAAGAGTTATTCTGATAGGTACCTCCGGAAAACCCCATATGCTGGTATTGGAATCCAGGCCTCTCAGGAGAGATGCCTGGAAACAAAAGCAATGGATCAGATTGAGGCCTAGGTGTTTGTCCAGTTCAATCTTCTTCTCTGGGCATATCTGTCTATGGGTCTGAGTGGAGGTAGTGGCTCAGCTTGTGTCAGATCGCCCTTGTTTGTCCTCGATGTCCTACACTATTGGGATGTCCTTGGGAACATTGTAGGTTTCTCCTTATCTGGGGGGTTGTGTCCAAAGGAATGAGCAGAATTCCCTTGGAGAGGCCAGGCACAGTCCAGAGGTGTAGCTCCAGGGGCCCCGCCCTTGAGGGTGTGTGGGCCAGGACAATGAAGACAGAAATCTAAAAACCGAAACTCAACTTAGTTTTGGGGGCATAGGTATGACAGGCCTGATCTACAGACTGTGAGGAGAATTTTTTGGGCTATGAACAAAGGGCGAGTGTGAGGCACTTTTTCAGGCTTTTATCTCCAGATTTTATGTCAACGGTGGCCGTGGAATGTCGGGCTGGCCCCATCGGCCATGGACGAGTTTTTCTCTCTGTGGATTTGGCCCGATTCCAAGTGTTTTGATTCTTTGGATGGTAGGAGTCCTTTCTCTATTTTTGTTTTTTACCTCATGTGTTCCACCAAAGAGGGATTCCAGAAAAGAGGTCTGAATAGGGTTCACTAGACTTCTCGAGCTCTGGCTAAGTTTGGGGGACTAGGGGCATGGCAAGCCTCATATGCGGGCTTTTGGTCCATCCCCTGAGAGGCTTTACTTGAGGACAGGGCTCATGCTGAGTGTCCCAATGTGTGTTTGTATCCATCACTCAGTCTGCGGCCAGCTGTCTGGTTGTTGGTCACGAGGTCTGGGCTCAGGCTGTGTAAGACAGGGAATTACTGCCCAGGCTGGACTGTTTAATTGGGGTACAGTCTAGAGGCATGCAGCTTGATCCTCATTTGGGGTTTCTGGGTAGCCCCTAGGTCAACGTTTTTCTTCTGGAGAGCAGGCAGAGAGCTGCATTGTGTCTCCAGAATTCCCAAACTGGAGGACTAGTGAGCCATGAGTGTGAGTACAGAAGTCTGAGAACACAACCTAGGCTTAGGTTTGGGGGCAAGGGCATGGCAGGCACACTCTGTTGAGCTGAATTGAGATCTCGTGCATCTGAAGTCAGCGCGAGGGTCAGACATTGCATCTGGTTGGAGTATCTGTCCATGATGATCCGTACATGAAGGTGGGGGCATCACAAGGCCATAGAATTTTTCCCATGGTGGGATTGTGTGATGCTGAAAACCACAAGGATTCCTTCTGCAGGACAGTCAAGACCTGTTGGATGGATCAAGGACGTCTCATAAAAACTTTCTCTAGAGCAGGGTTCTAACGATGGATGCCTGGGCAGCCCAACTCATATTCTAATCTCCTAGTGACAATGCAGGTTCGCTCTGCTGAATCTGGGGGAGCAACGTAGGGGGATGAGTTGAAAAAGAGTCTCCTGAGGATGGGTCATAATGTGGGTTTGTGTCCATGGAGACCATGGAATGGGACAGTGGCATCAGTGCTCTGAAGGATTCTCCTAACCGGAGGTATTGACACAGATCCAAAGAGCAAGTTTCCCATGTGGAGACGAGATTTGTTCTGATTGTTGCCTCAGGAAACCCCAAAAGCTGGTATTGGAAACCAGGCCTCTGAGGAGAGATGCCTGGGTACCAAAGCAATGGATTCAGTTAGGGCCTAGGGGCCTGTCCGCTTCAATCTTCTTCTCTGGGAACATCTGTCTATGGTTCTGAGTGGAGGTTGTTTCTCAGCTTGCATCTAATCGCCACTGTTTCTCTTGGGAGGCCTGCACTATTGGCATGGTCTCAGGGTCTTTGGAGGTTTCCTGTAATCTGTAGGGTTGTGGGCAATGGAATGGGCAGAATTCCCTAGGATAGGGTTGGCACAGTCCTGAGGTGTGTACCCAGCTGTCCGGTGTCGGTCGGGAGGTCTGGGTTCAGGCTGTGTCAGACAGCACATGATTGCACAGAGTACACTGTACAATTGGGGTACAGTCGAGTGGGGTGCAGGTTGATACTCATTTGGGGTTTCTGGGTAGTCCCATAGGGCAAAGTTTTTCTTCTGGAGGTCAGGAAGATTGCTGCATTGTGGCTCCAGAATTCCCAAACTGGAGGGCTTGTGGCCCAGGAGTGTGAGGAAGGAAGTCTGAGAAAAAAAGTTAGGCATAAGTTTCAGAGCGAGGGCACAGCAGGCACACTCTGCTGAGCTGAATTGAGATCTCGTGGATATGAAGTCAGGGTGAGGATCAGACTTTGGCTTAGGGTGGAGTTTCTGTCCATTTCCCCCTTCATGAAGGGGCGGGCACATTATGAGGCCATGGTGGTTTTCCCAAGATGGGAGTATTGAGATGCTCCAATCCCCAAGGATTCCTTCTACCAGACAGCCGAGACCTGTCAGATGGCTCCAGGATGTCCATTATGGAATGACGCCAGAGCAGGGTTCTAAGGATGGAATCCTGAGCAGCCTGCCTCACATTCCAATTATCTACTTGCAATAAGGCAGGTTTGATAGCTGGCTCTGGGGGAGCAACCAAGGGGCCTGAATTGAAATGGACTCTCTTGAGGATGGGTCATAATGTGGGTTTGTGCCCATGAAGACCTTGGAATGGGGCAGTGGTATGCTGGTATTGGAAACCAGGCCTATGAGGAGAGATGCCTGGAATCAAAAGCAATTATTCCAATTAGGGCCTAGGTGCCTGTCCGGTTCAATCTTCTTCTCTGGGCATATCTGTCTACGGGTCTGAGTGGGGGTAGTTGTGCAGCTTGTGACAGATCACCCCTGTTGGTCCTGGGCGGCTGACACTATTGGGATGGCCTCGGGATCCTTGGAGGTTTATCCTAATCTGTGTGCTTGTGTCCAAAGGAATGAGCAGAATTCACTTGGAGAGGGCAGGTACAGGCTTGAGGTGTGGCTCCAGGGGACACAGCCTAGAGGATGTGTGGGCCAGGACTGTGGGTACAGAAGTCTGAAAACACAAACTCGGCTTAGGTATGGGGACATAGGTGTGGTAGGCTCGATCTACAGACTGTGAGGGGAATTCTTCGGGTTATGATCAACAAGCGAGTGTGAGGAGTTTTATCAGGCATTTGTCTCTGGATTTTGCGTCAATGTTGGCTGTGGAATGTTGGGCTGGCCTCATCGGCCATGGACGAGTTTTTCTTTCTAGGAATTTGGCCCAATTCCAAGTGTTTGGGGTCATTCTTTGGGTGGTAGAAGTCCTTTCTCTATTTTTTTTTACCTCATGTGTCCCACCAAAGAGGCATTGCAGAGAAGAGTTCTGAGTAGGGGTGACCAGACTTCTCGAGCTCTGGTTAAGATTGGGGGACTAGGGGCATGGCAAGCCCCATATGCGGGCTTTTGGTCCAGCCCCTGAGAGACTTTACCTGAGGACAGTGCTCATGCTGAGGGTCTCAATGTGTGTTTGTCCCCATCACGGCCGTCAAGCATAGGTGGGTCCTCATGGGCCACGCTGGTTTCTCCTACACTTAACCTTGGACAACATGCCAACCACAAGGTTTCTGGTCATGGGAAAGGAGGAGTACTGATTTCTGCATCACGTACACTGCTTGGCAGTTAGTGGAGATAAGGTCTAGGTTCTGAAGCCTGAACACTAAGGTTGGGAAGAGATGATGACCTAAGGCCATGGTGTGTCTGATGTGCTCAGTGTGCAGCCAGCTGTCTGGGTGTCAGTCACGATGTCTGGGCTCAGTCTTTGTAAGACTGGGCATTGCTGCCCAGGCTAGACTCTATAATTGGGGTAAAGTCGAGTGGCATGCAGGTTGATCCTCATTTGGGGTTTCTGGGTAGCCCCATACATAGGGCAACGTATTTCTTCTGGAGGGCAGGCAGAGTGCTGCATTGTGCCTCCAGAATTCCCAAACTGGAGGGATTTTGAGACAGGAGTGTGAGGACGTAAGTCGGAAAACACAAGTTCGGCTTAGGTTTCGGGGCAAGGGCATGGCAGGCACACTCTGCAGAGCTGAATCGAGATCTCGTGCATCTGAAGTCAGGGTGAGGATCAGACATTGCCTCAGGTTGGAGTTCCGGTCCATGATGTCCCGTGCATGAAATTGGGGGCATCAAAAGGCCATGGAGTTTTGCCCACTGTGCAAGTGTGTGATGCTCCAAACCACAAAGATTCCTTCTGCGAAACAGCTGAGACCTGTCAAAAGGATCAAGGACACCACATAAGGAACTTCTTCAGAGCGGGGTTCTAACAATGGCTGCCTGGGCATCCCAACTCTCATTCTAATTGTCTCCTAGCGACAAGGCAGGTTCGATCTGATGGCTCTGGGGAGCAACCGAGGGGGCTGAGTTAAAATGGACTCTCCTGAGGAGTGGTCATAATGTTGTTTTGTGTCCATGGAGACCTTGGAATGGGCCGGTGACTCCAGGGACATGAAGGTTTCTCCTACTCGAGGTTTTAAGACACCTCCAAAGAGCAAGTTTCCCATGTGGAGATGAGATTTGTTCTGATTGGTACCTCTGGAAACCCCAACATGCTGGTATTGGAAACCAGGCCTCTGAGGAGAGATGCCTAGAAGCAAAACAATGGATCCGATTAGGGCCTAGGTGCCTGTCCGGTTCAATCTTCTTCTCTGGGGATATCTGTCTACGAGTCTAAGTGGAGGTCGTGCTCAGCTTTTGAGACATTACCCCTGTTTGTCCTGGGCGGCCTACACTATTGGGATGGCCTTGGGGACTTTTTAGGTTTCTCCTAATCTATAGGGTTGTGGCCAATGGAATGGGAAGAATTCCCCTGGAGAGGGCAGGCACAGTCCTGAGGTGTGGCTCCAGGGGCCCCAACCTGGAGGGTGTGTGGAACGGGACTGTGGGGACAGAAGTCTGAAAAGACAAATTCGGCTTAGGTGGGGCCGTATGTATGACAGACCCCATATGCAGACAATGAGGAGAATTTTTCGGGCTATAAACAAAGGGCGAGTGTAAGGCACTTGCTCAGGCTTTTGTCTCTGGATTTTGTGTCAACGTTGGCTGTGGAAAGTTGAGGCGGCCTCATGGGCCATGTACAAGTCTTTCTGTCTGTAGATTTGGCCCTACGCCAAGTGTTTGGAACATTCTGTGTATGGGAGGAGTCTTTCTGTATTTTTTTTTACCGCAGTTGTCCCACCAAAGAGGGATTCCAGAGCAGTCCCTGAGTAGGGGTGACTAGACATCTTAACCTCTGGTTAAGATTGGGGGTCTAGAGGCTTGGCAAGCCCCGTATGTGAGCTCTTGGTCGAGTCACTGAGAAGCTATACTTGAGGATAGGGCTCACGCTGAGAGTCACAATGTGTGTTTGTGCCCATCACGATCATCAAGCATGACCGGGGCCTCATGGGCCATGCTGGTTTCTTCTACACTGAACGTTGGACAATATGCCAACCACAAAATTTCTGGCCATGGGGAAGGAAAAGATCTGATTTCTGCATTACGTTCACACCTGGGCAGTCAGTGGAGATAAGGTCTAGGTTCTGAAGCCTGAAAACCGAGGTTGGGAAGAGATGACGACATAAGGCCATGGCGTGTTCGATGTGTTCAGTGTGCGGCCAGCTGTCTGGGTGTGGGTCAGGAGGTCCGGGCTCATGCTGTGTCAGACTGGGCATTAGTACCCAGGCTAGACTGTATAATTGGGGTACAGATGATTGGCGTGCATGTTGATCCTCATTTGGCATTTCTGCTTAGCCCCATATGGAAAAGTTTTTCTTCTGGAGTGAAGGCAGAGTGCTGCATTGTGGCTCCAGAATTCCCAACTTGAGGGCTTGTGGGCCAGAAGTGTGAGGACGGAAGTCTGAGAACACAAGCTAGGCTTAGGTTTGGAGGATTTAGTTTAGTTTTTTTTTTTTTTTTTTTGTCCTTTCTGAGGACAGATTCCTGAAAAGCTAATCTAGGCTTCCAGTTCCTGAAAAACTAATCTAGGCTTCCTAGGGCCATGTCAGTTTCAATAATCTGACTCAGGACCATTGACTTGGGTGTCTGCCTGGATGGAGGTGAACAGGGTGTTTCAGATTGCGCATTTGAGTCCAGAGTGGCCTCCTAATTGGGGTGGGCTCAGGAGCCTTTGCAGGTTTCTCTTAATCAGGAGGGTTTGGGCAACTGTGATGGGCCCAGTTTCTTTGGGGATGACAGGCACAGTCCTGTGGTGTGACTCTCGGGGCCCCAACCTGGAGGGCATGTGAGCCATGGTTTTAGGAGAAAATCTCCAAACACAAACTTGGGATAGGGTTAGTGCCGAGGTGTTCGCAGGCCCAATGAATAGACCTGGAGTGTAGCACGTCAGGAACTGCAAATCAGGTGACTCGAAGGCAGTAGCACAGGCTCTTGTATCTGGATTGTGTATCCATAATGGCCTCGGAATGCAGGTGTGGACTCATGGGTCCATGGGAGATTTTTCCTCTCAAGGTTCCTGGGGGCTCCCAAGAGTTTGGTGGCTTTCTCATTAAGAGAAGAATGATGTTTTCCATCTTAGGGGTGCCCCAAAACAGGGATTCCAGTGACGGGCTCTGGGTATGGCCACATGGAAAATCCCACAAAGGGTTAGGATTTGGGCCTAGGGGAGTACCAGGCCTGCAATGCGGGATCCTCGAGGTGCAACTGAGAGTGTTTCTTTGAAAGCATGCTCAAGCTGGGGGTCACAGTGCCTGCTTGTGCTCAGGGTGGCCCTCATGAGTGGATGTGATCTCCTTGGCCATGCAGCTGGCTCCGACTTTGAGGTTTGGACACCCATCTCAAGAACCAGGATTCATGCCATGGGGAAGGAGGAGTTATCTATTGTGCTTCAGGTTCCCCCATTGGCAGTGATTCCAGCAAAAGTCTGGGGACAGGTGCCTGAATACCAAGGATGGGTAGAGATGAGGTACTTGGGCCATGGCAATCCCATATGCTAGATCCCATATGGCGCTCTCTCATGGTGACTGACACTAGGTCGGGGCTCAGGCTCTGTCAGACACAGCACTAGTGGCCAGGGAAACCAATAAATTAGGGTTCCCTCTAGGGCCGAGCAGATTGATCCTCAGGTGGGGTTTCTGGCCAGACTCACCAGGCACTTCTTTATATGACGGGGAAGGCAGAATGTTGCGTTGTGGCTCCAGATTTCCCTATCAAGAGGGCTTGGGGACCAGTCGGGTGAGGATGGAATTGTAAACAGAAGCCACGGTTCAATTCAGTGCCAAGCGGAAGGCAGTTCCAATGTGCAGCAGTTTATTTGTGACATCCAGCACTGGAACTATTGTGCATGTCAGATATTTGCTCACTCTGGAGTTTGTTTCTATGATGACAAACCAATGGAGGGGTGGTGTCAAAGGCCATGGTGGAGTTCTCACGCTGAAGCCTGTGAGATTCTCCAATCATTAAGGTTTCTTTCTACTGGGCAGGTGAAGTCTGGTTTGTTTGCTCTAGGTTTCCCAATGTGGAAAGTTTGTGAAGGAGAGTTCTACGGCATTGATGCCTGGAAAGCACACCTCCATTGACCATTGCAGCTGAAGAACATGGCAGGTTCGTTCTGGTGGGTCTGGGGCGAAGTACCAAGGCCTTGATTTGACATGGAATCTCTTGCAGATGGACCACAATGCTGGTTTGTTACTGAGGAGATCTTAGAATGTGCTAGTTTCTAAGGTGCCATGCAGGATTCTCCTACCCTGAGGGTTTTGAAAAGTTCGAAAAGTACGGTTTCCTTCTGGGGACAAGAGATGATCTGTCATGTAGCTCAGGGACCATGTGATGTGTCATCAATTGGTATTCCAGAACAGGCCCCTGAGCACAGATGCCTGAAAAACAAATGGGGTTCCATTTGAGGCCTAGGGGCATTTCAGTTTCAATCTTCTAACTCACGATCATTGACTTGGCTGTCTCCCTGTATGTAGGTGATCAGGGTGTTTCAGACTGTCATTTGCATCCAGAGTGGCTGGCAATTTTCCGGTGGGCTCAGGGACCTTTCAGGTTTCTCCTTATTTGGAAGTTCTGGCAACTCTGATATGCACAGTGTCCTTGGGTATGGCAGCCAGAGTTCTGTGGTGTGGCTCCAGATATCCCATTCTGGACGGCATGTGAGCCATGGTTTGGGAGAGAAGTCTGAAAACACAAATTCAGGTTAACAATTTTGTGGCAATGTGATTGCAGTTCCAATGCATAATCCAGGAGGGCAGCTCGTCAGGAACATTATTTAGGGTGACTGAATAGCACTCCCACAGGCTTTTCTCAATGGATTGTATGTCCAGGATGGCCTTGGAATGTAGGTGTGGTCTCATGGGTCCATGGGTGACTTTTCCTCTCTATGGAACCTGGCAACTCTCCATAGTCTGATGGCTTTTTCGGGGAAGGGAAGAGTGCTCTTTTACATCTTATGGGTGCCCCAAAACAGGGATTCCAGAGACGGGCTCTGGTTCTGGGCACCTGGGACATCCCACCAAGCATGAGGATTTGGGCCTAGTGGCATACAAGGCCTGCAAAGCGGGATCATGATGGTGCAACTGAGAGATTGTTTGAAAGCATGATCAGGCTGAGGGTCACAATGGCTGTTTGCACCCAGGGCGGCTCTCAGGAGTGGGCATGGTCTCATTGGTCTTGAAACTGGCTACCCCATTGAGGGTTGGATACCCACCCCAACAGCCAAATGACCTGCCATGAGGAAGGTGGAGTTTTCTGTTGTGCTCATGTTCCCCCATTGGCAGAGATTCCAGCAAAGATCTGGGGACAGGTGCCTGAATACCAAGGATGGGTAGAGATGACGTACTTGGGCCATGGCAATCCCAAATGCTAGATGTGGCGCCCATTCTCTGGTGACTGACACTAGGTCGGGGCTCAGGCTCTGTCAGACACAGCACTAGTGGCCAGGGAAACCTATAAATCAGGGTTCCCTCAAGGGCCGAGCAAATTGATCCTCATGAGGGGTTTCTGGCCAGAATCATCAGGCACTTCTTTCTAGAGGGAAGGCAGAATGCTGTGTTGTGGCTCCAGAATTCCCTATCAAGAAGGCTTGGGGACCAGTCGGGTGAGGATGGAATTGAAAACACAAGCTATGGTTCAATTAAGTACCAAGCGGAAGGCAGTTCCTAAGTGCAGGGGCTTATTCGAGATATCCAGCACCTGAGTAAGGGCTGATGTCAGATATTTGCTCACACTGGAGTTTGTGTCTATGGTGACTGTCAAATGGAGTGGTGGTGTCAAGAGGCTGTGTAGGGTTTTTCATTGAGGTTTATGAGCTGCTCCAAACAGCAAGGATTCATTCTACTGGACAGGTGGAGACTGGTTTATTTGCTCCAGGGTCCCCCAGGTGGAAATTTTGGGTAGCAGAGCTCTAGCGCATGGATGCCTGGAAAGCTCAACTCCATTGACCATTGCAGCTGACGAACATGGCAGGTTCGTTCTGGTGTCTCTGGAGTGAAGTACCAAGTCCTTGAGTTGACATGGAATCTCTTGCAGATGGGCCACACTGCTGCTTTGCTACCAGGGAGATCTTAGAATGTGCTGGTGGCTAAGGTGCTGTGCAGTTTTCTACTACCCTGGGCTTTGTCACAGATGGAAGGGCACGGTTTCCTCCTGGGTACAAGAGATGTTCTGTTGTGTAGCCCAGGGACCACATGTTGTATCATAAGTTTGCATTCCAGAACAGGTCTCTGAGGACAGATGTCTGAAAACTGAATCAGGGTTTCCATGGACATCCTAGGGGCATGTTAGTTTCACTATTCTGACTCAGGACCACTGATTTTGCTCTCTGCCTGGATGTAGGTGATCTGGGTGTTTCAGACTGCGCATTTGCATTCAGAGCATCCACCAATGTTGGGATGGGCTTAGGAGCCTTGCAGGTTTCTCCTAATCTAGAATGTTTGGGCAACTGTGACGGGCACAGTTTCCTTTTGGATGTCAGGGACAGTCCTGTGGTATGGATTCAGAGACCCAATCCTGGAGGGCACGTGTGCCAGGTTTTGGTAGAGAAGTCTGAAAACACAAATTCGGATTAGGCTGAGTGACGTGGTTATCGCAGGCCCAGTGCATAGACCAGGAGGGCACCTCATCTTGAACGGTAATTAGTGTGAATGGAAGGCAGTAGCACAGGCTTCTCTCTCTAGATGTATGTCCAGGATGGCCTTGGAATACAGGTGTATTCTCATGGGTCAATGGGAGATTTTTCCTCTCTGGATGATCGTGGTTCCCCATAGTTTGGTGGCTTTTTCAGGGAAGGGAAGAGTGCTGTATTCCATCTTAGTGTTGCCCCAAAACAGGGACTCCAGAGACGGGCTCTGGGTCTGGGCACCTGGAAAATCCCACCATGTTTTAGGATTTGGGCCTAGAGGCATACCAGGCCTGCAATGCGGTTTCATGGTGTTGCAACTGAGAGGGATAGTTTCAAAGCATGCTTAGGCTGAGAGTCGCAATGCTTGTTTGTGCCCAGGGCGGCCCTCAGGAGTGGGCTTGGTCCCAATGGTCTTGTAACTGGCTCCCCCTTTGAGGGTTGGACACCAATCCCAACAGCCAGGTTTATTGCCATGGGTAAAGTGGAGCTCTCTATTGTGCTTCAGGTTCCCCCATTGGCAGGGATTCCAGCCAAGGTCCGGGGACAGGTGCCTGAATACCAAGGATGTGTAGAGATGACGTACTTGGGCCATGACCATCCCAAATGCTAGATATGGGGCCCACTCTCTGGCTGAAACTCGGTCGGGGCTCAGGCTCTGTAAGACAGAGCACTTGTGGTCCTGGCAGCCTATAAATCGGCATTGACTAGAGAGCCTAGGAGTTTGATCCTCATGTGGGGTTTCTGGCCAGACTCACCAAGCACTTCCTCTTTGATGGGGAAGGCAGAATGCTGCATTGGGGCTCCAGATTTCCCTATCAAGAGGGCTTGTGGACCATTCGGGTTAGGATTGAATTGTAAACAGAAGCTACATTCAATTCAGTGCCAAGCAGAAGGCAGTTCCATTGTGCAGCGATTTATTCAAGACATCCCGCACCAGAATAAGGGTGGATGTCAGTTGTTTGCTCTCACTAGTGTTTGTTTCTATGATGACTGGCAAATGGAGGAGTGAATTCAAGAGTCCATGGAGTATTTCACACCCTGGGGCTTGTGAGATGCTCCAGACACCAAGGTTTCCTTCTACCGGAGAGGGGGAGTTTTGTTTACGCCAGGTTCCCCCATGTGAAAAGTTTGGGTAGCATAGCACTCCCACGTGGATGTCTGGAAAGCACACCTCCACTGACCTTGGCAGCTGAGGAACATGGCAGGTTCGTTCTGGTGGCTCTGGGGCGAAGTACCAAGGCCTTGAGTTGACATGGAATCTCATGAAGATGGGTCACAATGCTGGCTTGTTACCAGTGAAATCTTAGAATCTGTTGGTGGTTACGGGCGAAGTAGGATTTATCTACCCGGAGTGTTTGACACAGGTCGAAGAGCACGGCTTCCATCTGGGGAAAGGAGATGTACTGTTGTGGGGCTCAGGGACCATATGTTGTATCATAAGTTGGTTCTCCAGAACAGATCTCTGAGGATAGATGCCTGAAAACCTAATATATTACAATGAGGTCATAGGGGCATGTCAGGTTCAATCTTCTGACTCAGGACCATTGACTTGGGTGTCTGCCTGGATTCAGGTGACCAGGGTGTTTTAGACTGTGCATTTGTGTCCAGAGCGGCCTCCAATATTGGGGTGGGCTCAGGGGCCTTGCAGGTTTCTCCTTATCTCAAGGGTTTGGGCAACTGTGATGGACACATTTTCCTTGGGGATGTCGGGTACAGTCCTGTGGTGTGGCTCCAGAGACCCCATCCTGGAGGACATATGAGCCATGGTTTTGGGAGAGAAGTTTGCAAACACAAACTCGGGTTAAGGTTAGTGGCGCGGTGATCACAAGCCCTATGCATAGACCTGGAGGGCTGATCGTCAGGAACTATAAATCAGGTGCCTCGAAGGCGGTAGCACAGGCTTTTGCATATGGCTTGTGTGTCCAGGATGCCCTTGGAATGCAGGTGTGGTCTCATGGGTCCATGGGAGATTTTTCCTCTCAAGGATCCTGGAGGCTCCCTATACTATGGTGGCTTTCTCGGTGAAGGGAAGAGTGCCATTTTCCATGTTGGGGTGCCCCAAAACAGGGATTCCAGAGATGGCCTGTGGTTCTGGGTGCCTGTGAAATCCCAACAGGGGTTAGGATTTGGGCTTAGGGTCATACCAGGCCTGCAATGTGGGATCCTGGAGGTGCAACTGAGAGCGTTTTTTTGAAAGCATGCTCAGGTTGGAGATCACAATTCCTGCTTGTGTCCAGGGTGACCCTCATGAGTGGGTGTGGTCTCCATGGCCATTCAGCTTACTACCACTCTAAGGTTTGGACACCCATCCCAACAGCCAGGATTCCTGCCATGGGGATGGAGGATTTATTTATTGTGCTTCAGGTTCCCCCATTGGCAGGGATTCCAGCAAAGGTCTGGGGACAGATGCCTGAAATAAGAATGGGTAGAGATGACAGCCATGGACCATGGCTGGTCTCACATTCTGGAGATGGGACCCGCCCTCTGGGTGCTGACACCAGGTCTGGGATGAGGTTCTGTCAGACACAGCAATAGTGGCCAGGGCAACCCATAAATCGGGGTTCCCTCAAGGGTCGGGTAGATTAATCCTCTTGTAGGGTCTGGCAGTCTCACCAGGCCCTTTTTCTTACTATGGGGAAAGAAGAATGCTGCGTTGTGGCTCCAGAATTCCCCATCAAGAGGACTTACTGAACACTAGGGTGAGGATGGAATTGTAAACACAAGCTACTATTAAATTCAGTGCCAAGCAAAAGGCAATCCCTGTGTGTTGCAGCTGATTCAAATATCCAGCACTTGAGTAAGCATGGATGTCAGTTGATTGCTCATGCTGGAGTTTGTGTCTATGATGACCAACAAATGGATGGGTGGCCTCAAGTGTCCAGGGAGGGTTACCCACACTCGGGCTTGTAGATACTCCAAACAGCAAGGTTTCATTTTACTGTACAGCAGAGTCTGGTTTGTTTTCTCCAGGGTTCCCCATGTGGAAAGGTGGTATCAGAGCACTGCCACTGGATGCCTGGAAAGTACACCTACATTGACCATGGCAGCTGAGGAACATGGCAGTTTCTTTCTGGTGGCCCTGGGGCGAAGTACCAAGGCCTTGAGTTGTCATAGAGTCTCATGAAGATGGGTCACAATGTTGCTTTGTTGTCAGGGAGATCATAGAATGTGCTGGTTGACAGAGGGCCTTGCAGGATTCACCTACCCAGAGTGTTTGAGACAGGTCCAAGAGCACGACTTCCTTCTGGGGACAGGAGATATTCTGTTGTTTGCCTCAGGGACCATGTTGTATCATAAGTTGATATTCAGAACAGCCCTCTGAGTACAGATACCTGAAAACATAATCTAGTGTGCCAATGAAGTCCTAGGGGCATGCCAGGTTCAATCATCTGTCTCAGGACCAATTACATGGCTATCAGCCTGGATGTAGGTGATAGGGTGTGTCAGACTGTGCATTTTCATCCAGAGCTCCTTCCAAAATTGGGGTGGGCTCAGGGGCCTTGCAGGTTTCTCCTAATCTAGAGGGTTTTGCAAAAGTGACAGGCACATTTTCCTTGGGGAAGACAGGTACACTCTCATGGTTTGGCTCCAGATACCACAACCTGGAGGGCATGTGAGCCATGGTTTTGGGAGGGAAGTCTGCAAACACAAATGTGGGTTAGGGTTAATGGCAAGATGATCACAGGCCCAATGCATAGACATGGAGGGCATCTCGTCAGGACCTCAGAATGCAGGTGTGGCCTCATGGGTCCATGGGAGATTTTTCCTCTCTAAGGACCCTGACAGCTCCCAATAGTTGGTGGCTTTCTCGGGGAAGGGAAGAGTGCTGTTAACCATGATATGGGTGCCCCAAAATAGGGATTCCGGACATGGGCTCTGGGTCTGGTCCCCTGGAAAATCCCACCAAGTGTTAGGATTTGGGCCTAGTGGCCTACCAGGACTGCATGCAGTATCCTGGAGGTGCAACTTAGAGGGCTTGTTTTAAATCATGCTCAGGCTGAGGGTCACAATGCCTACTTGTAACCAGGGTGGCCCTTATGACCAGGCATGGTCTCCTTGGCCATGAAGCTGGCTCCCACATTGAGGGTTGGACACCCATCCCAACAGCCAGGTTTATTACCATGGGGAAAGAGGAGTTCTCTATTGTGCTTCAGGTTCCCCATTAGCAGGGAATCCAGCAAAGGTCTGGGGACAGATGCCTGAATACCAAGGATGGGTAGAGATGACGGACATGGGCCATGGCCAGTCTTAAATTGTGGATATGGGCCCTGATCTCTGGGTGGCTGACACTGTGTCTTGGCTAAGGCTCTGTCAGACACAGTACTAGTGCCCAGGGCACCTATAAATCGGGGTTCCCTCGAGTGCTTAGCAGATTGATCCTCATGTAGGGTTTCTAGGCAGACTCACCAAGCCCTTCTTGTTTCTATGGGGAAGGCAGAATGCTTCGTGGTGGCTCCTGAATTCCCTCTCAAGAGGGCTTGCAGACCAGGAGGCTGAGGATGGAATCCTAAACCCAAGCTATGGTTAAATTCAGTGTCAAGCAAAATGCAGTTCCAGTGTGCAGAGGTGGAAATGAAAATCCAGAACCTAAATAAAAGCAGATGTCAGATGCTTGCTCATGCTGGAGATTTTGTCTATGATGAACAAGAAATGGAGGTGTTGTGTCAAGAGGCCATGGAGGATTTCTCACGCTGGTGCTTCTGAGATGATCCAAACAGAAGTTTCCCTTCTACGGGTCAGTGGCAGTCTGGATTGTTTGCTCCAGGTTCCCCCATGTGGAATCACTGGGTAGCAGAGCACTCCCACATGGATGCCTGGAAAGCACACCTCCAGGGACCATTGCAGCTTCGGAACATGGTAGGTTCATTCTGGTGGCTCTGGGGCAAATTACCAAGGACTTGATGGGACATGGAATCTCATGAAGATGGGTCACAATGCTGGTTTGTTACCAGGGAGATCTTAGAATGTGCTGGTGGCTAAGGGGCTGTGCAGAATTTATATACCCTGAGGGTTGACACAGGTCAAAGAGCACAGATTCCGTCTGGGGACTGGAGATATTCTATGTGGGACTCAGGGACCATTTGTTGTATCATATTGGTATTACAGAATAGGTCTCTGAGGCGAAATGCCTGAAAAGCTAATCTAGGCTTCCCGTGAGGTCTTAGGGGCATGTAAGGTTCAATCATCTGACTCAGGACCATTGACATGGGTGTCTGCGTGGATGGAGGTGATCAGGGTGCTTCAGACTGCACATTTGCATCCAGAGCGGCCTCCAATATTGGACTGGGCTCAGGGGACTTGCAGGTTTCTCCTAACCTGTAGGGTTTGGGCAACTGTGATGGACACAGTTTCCTTGGGGATGGCAGGAACTTTCCTTTGATGTGGCTCCAGAGACCCCATCCTGGAGGGAATGTGAGCCATGGTTTAGGGAGAGAAGTCTTCAAACACAATCTTGGGTTAGGGTTAATGGCGAGGTGATCACAGGCCCAATGCATAGGTCTGTAGGGCAGCTCATCTGGAACTGTAAATCAGGTGACTCAAAGGCGGTAGCACAGGCTTTTGTATCTGGATTGTGTGTACAGGATGACCTCGGAATGCAGGTTTGTTCTCATGGGTCCATGGGATATTTTTCCTCTCTAAGCATTCTGGTGGCTCCCAATAATTTGGAACCTTTCTCAAGGAAGGGAAGAGTGCTGTTTTCCATCATAGGGGTGCTCCAAAACAGAGATTCCAGAGACGGTCTCTGGGTATGGTGGCATGGAAAATCCCACCAAGTATTAGGATTTGGTCCTAGTGACGTACCAGGTCTGCAATGGGGTATCCTGGAGATGCAACTGAGAGTGTTTTTTTTTTTTTTTTTAACATGCTAAAGTTGAGGGACACAATGCCTTCTTTTGCCCAGGGCGGCCCTCAAGAGTGAGCGTTGTCTCATTGGCCATGCAGCTGGTTCCCATTCTGAGGGTTGGACACCCATTGCAACAGCCATGCTTCCTGCCATGGGAAATGAGGAGTTCTCAATTGTGCTTCAGGTTTCCTCATTGGTAGGGATTCCAGAAAGGTCTGGGATAGTTGCCTGAATACCAAGGATGGGTAGAGATGACGGACATGGGCCATCGCCGGTCTCACATGCTGGATAAGGGCCCCAAACTCTGGGTGGCTGACATGAGGTCGGGGCTCAGGCTCTGTCAGACACAGTGCTAGTGGCCAGGGCAAAGTATAAATCGGGGTTCCCTCGAGGGCCGAGTAGGTTGATATTCATGTGGAGTTTCTGGGCAGACTCATCAGGCCTTTCTTTCTATGGGGAAGGCAGAATGTTGTGTTTTGTCTCCCGAATTCCCTCTCAAGAGGGCTTGTGGACCAGTAGGTTGAGGATGGAATTGTAAACCCAAACTACGCATGAATACAGTGTCAAGTGAAAGGCATTTCCAGTGTGCAGCAACTGATTCGAATACCCAGCACCTGAATAAGGGCAGAAGTCAGATGTTTGCTCATGCTGGAATTTGTGTCTATGATGACCAACAAATGGAGGGGTGGCGTCGAGAGAATATGGAGGACTTCCCACGCTGGGGCTTGTAAGATGCTCCAAACAGCAAAGTTTCCTTCTACCTGACAGTGGCAGTCTGGTTTATTTGCTCTATGGTGCCCCATGTGGAATTTTTGGGTATCAGAGAACTACTTCATGGATGCCTTGAAAGCACACATCCATTGACCATTGTAGCTGAGGAACATGGCAGGTTTGTTTCATGGCTCTTGGGCAAAGTACCAACACCTTGAGTTACCATGGAGTCTTATGAAGATGGGTCACAATGCTGGTTTGTTACCAGGGAGATCATAGAATGTGCTGAGGCTAATGGGCCATGCAGGATTCATCTACCCTGAAAGTTGGACACAGGCCCAAAAGCACCGTTTCCTTCTGGAGACAGGAGATGTACTGTTGTGGGGATCAGGGACCACATGTTGGATCATAGCTTGGTATTGTAAGGGCCTGCCCCTCTCAGAGGAACTTGCTTATGGACACCGGATTTAGGGGTGGGGCAGGTCAGGTGGATATGTCCAATCAGTGCAGCATGTGTATATCCATTATGGTGTATTGAGATCCGATTGCTTACCTGTATAGGGGTGGGGCTCAACCAACCACATAAAGGTTGCTGTGCGAGGCTGGCAGTGGGGGAGGAGAGAAGAGCGGTGACCGGAGCAGAAGGAAGAGTCGGTGAGAGTGGAAGCGGAAGAGTCGGCGGACTGGAGGAGTTGTAACAGCTCTTGTAAGAGCTATAACCGCCTCTGGCCGTCCCGCCTCCGGTGCCCCCGAGCCACCGCCTGTAGCTTCCAGCCGCCTGCGGCCCCGAGCTGCTGCCTGCAGCTTCAAGCCTCCGGCGGTCCCGCCACTGGCGGCCCTGAGCCGCCGCCTGCAGCCTGCAGCCCCGAGCTGCCGAGACACCAGCGGTCAGCAGTCCCCACGCCTGCAACCCTTAGATGCCAGTGGTCCTGAGACGCCAGCGGTCAGTGGTCCCAACGCCTTCAGCCCTGGGATGCCAGCAGTCCAAAGACGCCAGCGGCCCTGAGATGCCAATGGCCCCTAGCCGCCAGCAGCCTCGCCGCAAAATGCCTTGCCACCCCGAGCCACGAGCGGCCTTGTCCGTGGCGGTGGCTTCCTCTGGGTGGCAGCCATGTCGGAGTGGCATCGTGGGGAGCAGAGTCTTTGTCATCGGGTTGTCCTCCTTGTCATCGTCGCTGTCATCGTTGCCTCTTTGTCATCGGGAGCGGCCTCGTCCGGGAAATGGTCTTGTCCAGGATGGCCTCTTCTTGGGAGCGGCCTTGTCCGGGGAGCAACCTCATCGAGCAGCGGACTTGTCTTGGGAGTGGCCTCTTCTTGGGAGCGTCTCCGATCATGGAGCGGCCTCATCTGTAAAGCAGCCTCATCTAGAGCAGCCTCGTCTGGAGTGGCCTTCTTGGGAGTGACCTTGTCGGGATCATAGTCATCGCCTTTTCGTAAGAAATAGCCCTGATCGGTCAGTTTGATTCTTGATGCTTGGCGCGAAATAAAGTTTTGCTTAACCTTCGCTTTGTATGAGTCTCGTTCCTTTGATCACGGACCCTAACAGTATTCCAGAACAGGACTCTGAGAACAGATGTGTGAAGACCCAATCTAGGGTTCCAGTGAAGTCCTAGGGGCATGTCAGGTTCAATCATCTGACTCAGAACCATTGACTTGGCTGTCTGCCTGGATGGAGGTGCTCAGGGTGTTTCAGACTGCACGTTTATGTCCAGAGTGGCCTCCAATATTGGGGTGGGCTCAGGGGCCTGTCAGGTTTCTCCTATTCTAGAGGTTTTGGGCAAATGTGATGGGCACAGTTTTCTTGGGGATGGCAGACACTTTCCTGTGGTGTCTTTCCAGAGACCACATCCTGTTGGGAATGTGAGCCATGGTTTTGGGAGTGAAGTCTGCAAACACAAACTGGGGTTATGATTAGTGGCAAGATGATCGCAGACCCAATGCATAGACATGGAGGGCAGCTCATCAGGAACTGTAAATAGGGTGACTCAAAGGCGGGAGCACAAGCTTTTCTCTCTGGATTGTGTGTCCAGGATGGCCTCAGAATGCAGGTTGTTCTCATGGGTCCATGGGAGATTTTTCCTCTCTAAAGATCCTGGCATCTCCCAATAGTTTGGTGCCTTTCTTGGGGAAGGGAAGAGTGCTGTTTTCCATTTTTAGGGTGCCCCAAACAGGGATTCCAAGATGGGCTCTGGGTCTGGGCACCTGGAAAATCCCACCAAGGGTTAGTATTTGGGCCTAGGGGCAGGCCAGACCTGCAATGCGGGTACTGTAGGAGCAACTGAGAGTGTTTGTTTGAAAGCATGCTCAGGCTGAGGATTGCCATGCCTGCTTGTGCCCAGGTCAGCCCTCAGGAGTGGGCGTAGTCTCATTGGCCATGCAGCTGGCTCCCACGCTGAGGGTTGGACAAACATCCCACAGCCAGTATTCCTGCCATGGTTAAGGGGGAGTTCTCTATTGGGCTTCAGGTTCCCCCATTGGTTGGGATTCCAGCAAAGGTCGGGGGACAGATGCCTGGATACCAAGGATGGGTAGAGATGACGTCCCAGGGCCATAGCCAATCTCTCATGCTGAATATGGGCTCCGACCTCTGGGTGGCAGACACGAGATCAGGGTTCAGGCTCTTTCAGGCACAGCACTAGTGGCCAGGGAAAACTATTAATTGGGAACGCCTCGTGGGCTGAGTGGATTTATCCTCATGTGCAGTTTCTGGGCAGAGTCACCAGGTCCTTCTTCTTTCTATGTGGAAGGCAGAATTCTGTGTTGTGTCTCCAGAATTCCCTATCAATACATATTACGGACCAGTAGGGTGAGGATGGAATAGCAATACAAAGCTATGGTTAAATTCAGTGTGAAGCAAAAGGCAGTTCCAGTATGCAGCTGCTGTGTCAAATATCCAGCACCTGAGTAAGGGCAGATGTCAGATGTTTTCTCACACTGGAGTTCATGTCTATGATGACCCACAAATGGAGGGGTGGCTTCAAGAGACCATGGAAGATTTTCCAAGCTGGGGCTTGTGAGATGATCCAAATAGCAAAGTTTCTTTCTACCGGACAGGGGGAGTCTGGTTTGTTTTCTCTGGTTTCTCCATTAGGAAAGTTTGTGTAGCAGAGCACCCCGCATTGATGCCTGGAAAGCACCTCTCCATTGACCATTGCAGCTGAGGAACATGGCAGGTTCGTTCTGGAGGCTCATAAGTGATGTATCGAGGCCTTGAGTTGACATGGAGCCTCAAGAAGATGGGTCACAATGCTGGTTTCTTACCAGGGAGATCATAGAATGTGCTGGTTGCTAAGGAGCCATGCAGGATTCAACTACCCTGTGGGTTTGACACAGGTTCAAGAGCACGGATTCCTTCTCGGGGAGATGTTCTGTTCTGTGGCTCAGGGACCATATGTTTTATCATAAGTTGGTATTCCAGAACAGGCCTCTGAGGACAGATACCTGAAAACCTAATCTACTGTGCCAATGAAGTCCTTGGGGCATGTCAGGTTCAATCTTCTGACTCAGGACCATTGACTTGGGTGTCTGCCTGGATGGAAGGTAATCAGGGTGTTTCAGACTGTGCATTTGCATCTGGAGCGGCCTCCATTATTGGGCTGGGCTCAGAGGCCTTGCAGGTTTCTTTTAATCTAGTGGTTTTGGGCAAAAGTGATGGGCACTGTTTCCATGAGGATCACAGGCACAGTCCTGTGGTGTGGCTTCAGATACCAGAACCTGGAGGTCATATGAGTCATGGTTTTGGCAGGAAATCTGCAAACACAAACTCAGGTTAGGGTTAGTGGCGAGGTGATTTCAGGCCCAATACATAGACCTGGAAGGCAGCTCGTAAGGAACCGTAAATCGGATGACTCGAAGGTGGTAGCACACAATTTGTATCTGGGTTTTATGTCCAGGATGGGCTCGAAATGCAGGTGTGGTCTCATGGGTCCATGGCAGATTTTTCCTCTCAAGGATGCTGGTGGCTACCAATAGTTTGGTGGCGTTCTCAGGGAAGGGAAGAGTGCTGTTTTCCATCTTAAGTGTGCCCCAAAATAGGGATTCCAGAGACAGGCCCAGTGTCTGGGCGCCTGGAAAATCCCACCCAGGGTTATGATTTGGGCCTAGGTGTGTACCAGGCCTGCAATGTGGGATCCTGGTGGTGCAACTGAGAGCGTTTGTTTGAAAGCATGTTCAGGCTGAGGGTCACAATGCCTGCTTGTGTGCAGGGCGGCCCTCATGAGTGGATGTAGTCTCCCTGGCCATGCAACTGGCTCCCACGCTGAGGGTTGGACACCCATCCCAACAGCCAGGATTCCTGCCAAGGGGAAGGAGGAGTTCTCTATTGTGCGTCAGGTTCCCCCATTGGCAGGGATTCCAGCAAAGGTCTGGGGACAGATGCCTGAATACCAGGGATAGGAAGAGATGACGGACTTGGGCCATAGCCGGTCTTACATGCTGGATATGGGCCCCGATCTTTTAGTGGCTGACACTAGGTCTTGGCTCAGGCTCTGTAAGACACAGCACTAGTGCCCAGGGCAACCTATAAATCGGGGTTCCCTCGAGCGCCACGCAGATTGATCCTCATGTGGAGTTTCTGGGCAGACTCACCAGGCCCTTCTTCTTTCTATGGGGAAGGCAGAATGTTGCATTGTGGCTCCAGAATTCCCTCTCAAGAGGGCTTGCTGACCAGGAGATTGAGGATGGAATTGTAAACCTAAGCTATGGTTAAATTCAGTCAAGTGAAAGGCAGTTCCAGTGTGCAGCGATTGAACCAAAAATCCAGCACCTGAGTAAGGGCAGATGTCAGATGTTTGTTCATGCTGGAGTTTCTGTCTATGATGACCGAAAAATGGAGGGGTGGCATCAAGAGACCATGGAGGATTTCCCATGCTGGGGCTTGTGAGGTACTCCAAACAGAAGGTTTCCTTCTCCAGGACAGGGACATTCTGGTTTGTTGTCTCCAGGGTCCCCCATGTGGAAAGTTTGTGTAGCAGAGCAC
This sequence comes from Neogale vison, assembly GCF_020171115.1. Classification (NCBI taxonomy): domain Eukaryota; kingdom Metazoa; phylum Chordata; class Mammalia; order Carnivora; family Mustelidae; genus Neogale; species Neogale vison. The sequence goes on from NC_058095.1 coordinate 48,097,030, forward strand.
TCTCGTATGGATGCCTAAAAACCACACCTCCACTGACCATTGCAGCTTAGGAAAATGGCAGGTTCATTCTGGTGGCTCTGGGGCAAAGTACGAAGGACTTATCTTGACATGGAATCTCATGAACATGGGTAACAATGCTGGTTTGTTACCAGCGAGTTCTTAGAAACACCGGTGGCTAAGGGGCCGTGCAGGATTCATCTACCTTGAGGGTTTGACACAGGTCCAAGAGTACCTATTCCGTCTGGGGTCAGGAGATGTTTTATTGTGGGGCTCAGGGACCATATGTTGTATTATATTGGTATTACAGAACAGGCCTCTCAGGCCAGATGCCTGAAAAACTAATCTAGGGTTCCATTGAGGTCCTAGGGTCATACCAGTTTAAATCTTCTGACTCAGGACTATTGACTCAGCATCTGCCTGGAAGCAGGTGAACAGGGTGTTTCAGACTGTGCATTTGCATCCAGAGTGGCCTCCAATATTGGGCTGGGCTCAGAGACCATGCAGGTTTCTTCTAATCTGGAGATTATTGTGCAATTGTGATGGACACTTTTTCCTTGGGAATGGCAGGCACTCTCCTGTGGTGTGGCTCCAGAGACCCCATCCTGGAGGGCATGTGAGCCATGGTTTTGGGAGAGAAGTCTTCAAACACAAATTCAGGTTAGGGTTATTGGCAAGGTGATCACAGGCCCATTGTGTAGACCTGGAGGGCAGTTCGTCTGGAACTGTAAATCGGATGATTCGAAGGTAGAAGCACAGGCTTTTGAGTCTGTATAATGTGTCCAGGATGGCTTCGGAATGCAAGTGTGGTCTCATGGGTCCATGAAAGATTATTCTTCTCTAATGATCCTGGCGGATCCCAATAATTTGGTGCCTTAACCGAAAAAGGGAAGCGTGCTGTTTTCCATCATAGGGGTTTCCAAAAAACAGGGATTCCGGAGATGGGTTCTTGGTCTGGGCACCTGGAAAATCCCACAAAGATTTAAGTTTTGGGCTTAGGGACCTACCAGGCCTGCAATGCAGGTCCTGGAGGTGCAACTGAGAGCATTTGTTTGAAAACATGCTCAGAAAAAAAAAAAATAATAAAACATGCTCAGGCGGAGAGTCACAATGCCTACTTGTGCCCAGGGCAGCCCTCAGAGTGGGCTTGGTCTCATTGGACATGCAGCTGGCTCCCATTCTGAGGTTGGACACCCATCCCAAATTCCAGGAATCCTGCCTTGGGGAAGGAGGAGTTCTCTATTGTGCTTTAGGTTCCCCCATTAGTAAGGATTTCACAAAAGGTCTGGGGACAGATGCCTGAATACCAAGGATTGGTAGAGATGATGGCCCTGGTCCATGGCCGGTCTCACTTGCTGGATATGGGCCCCGCCCCCTGGGTGGCTGACACGAGGTCAGGGCTCAGGCTCTGTCACAGAGCACTAGTGACCAAGGCAGCGTATAAATAGGGCTTCCCTCGAGGGCTGAGCAGATCTATCCTCATGTAGAGTTTCTGGGCAGACGCACCAGACCCTTCTTCTTTCTATGTGTATGGCAGAATGTTGCATTGTGGCTCCAGAATTCCCTATCAAGAGGGCTTGTGGACCAGTAGGGTAAGGATGGCATTTTAAACACAAGCTACGGTTCAATTCAGGGCCAAGCGGAAGGCAGTTCCAATGTGCAGTGACTTATTCGAGATATCCAGCACCTGAGTAAGGGTGGATGTCAGATGTTTGCACATGCCAGGGTTTGTGTCTATGATGACCGACAAATGGAGGGATGGCGTCACTAGGCCTTGGAAGATTTCCCTCGATGAGGTTTGTGAGATGCTCCAAACAGTAAGGTGTCCTTCTACTGGACAGGTGGACTCTGCTTTGTTTGCTCGACGTTCCCCCATCCCCATGTGGAAAGTCTGGATTGAAGAACTTTTCAGCATGGATGCCTGGAAAGCACTCCTGCATTGACCATTGCATCTGAGGAGAATGGCAGGATTGTTCTTGTGGCTCTGGGTTGAAGTACCAAGGCCATGAGTTGACATGGAGTCTCATGAAGATGTGTCACAATGCTGGTTTGTTACCAGGGAGATCTTAGAATGTTCTGGTGGCTAAGGGGATGTGCAGGACTCAACTACCCCCAGGGTTTGCAAAAGGTCCTGACCGCAGCTTTCATCTGGGGGCAGGAGATGTTGTGTTGTGGGCCTCAGCGACCATATGTTGTATCATAAGTTGGTATTCCAGAAAAGGCCTCTTAGGACAGATGCCTGAAATGCTAATCTAGGCTTCCAATGATGTCCTAGGTGCATGTCAGGTACAATCATCTGACTAAGGACCATTTACTTGGTGTCTGCCTGGATGGAGGTGATCAGGATGTTTCAGACTGCTCATTTGTGTCCAGAGCAGCCTCCAATATTGGGGTGGGCTCAGGGGCCTTGCAGGTTTATCCTAATCTGGAAGGTTTGGGCAACTGTGACGGGCACAGTTTCCTTGGGGATGGAAGGCACAGTCCTGTGGTGTGACTCCAGAGACCCCATTCTGAAAGGCATGTGAGCCATGGTTTTGGGAGAGAAGTCTGCAAACAAAAACTCGGGTTAGGGTTAGTGGTAAGGTGATCGCAGGCCCAATGCATAGACCTGGAGGGCAGCACGTCAGGAACTGTAAATCAAGTGACTTGAAGGCAGTAGCACAGGCTATTGTATCTGGATTTTGTATCCACGATGGCCTCGGAATGCAGGTGTTGTCTCATGGGTCCATGGGAGATTTTTTCTCTAAAGGATGCCGGCAGCTCCCAATAGTTTGGTTGCTTTCTAAGGGTAGCAAAAAGTGCTCTTTTCCACCTTAGGGGTACCCCAAAACAGGGATTCCACTGACAGACTCTGGGAATGGGCACATGGAAAATCCCACCAAGAGTTAGGATTTGGGCCTAGGTGCATACCAGTCATGCAATGCTGGATCCTCGAGTTGCAACTGAGAGCGTTTTTTTGAAAGCATGCTCAGACTGAGGGTCACAATGCCTGCCTGTGTTCAGGGCGGCCCTCAGGAATGGACATGGTCTCCTTGGCCATGCAGCTGCTTCCCATTCTGAGGGTTTGTCACCTATCCCAACAGTCAGGATTCCTGCCATATGGAACGAGGAGTTCTCTATTGTGGTTCAGGTTCCCCCATTGGTAGGGATTTCAACAAAGGTCTGGGGCAGTTGCATGAATACCATGGATGGGTAGAGATACGACCCTGGGCCATGGCTGGTCTCACATGCTGGATATGGATCCCGCACTCTGGGTCACTGACACAAAGTCAGGGCTCAGGCACTGTCAGACATAGCACTACTAGCCAGGGCAAAGTATAAATCCTGGTTCCCTCGAGGGCCGAGTAGATTGATATTCATGGGGAGTTTCTGGGCAGACTCACCAGGCCCTTCTTCATGCTTTCAAACAAGCCCTCTCAGTTACACCACCAGGATCCTGCATTGCAGTTCCGTTACAGCCCTAGGCCCAAATCCTAACACTTGGTGGGCTTTTCCAGGTGCCCCAACCCAGAGCCCATCTCTGGAATCCCTGTATTGGGACACCCCTAAGATGGAAAAGTGCATTATTCCTTTCCCCGAAAATGCCATCAAACTATGGAGATCCGCCAGGATCCTTAGAGAGGAAAAGTGCCCCATGAACCCATGAGTACACACCTGCATTCCGAGGTCATCCTGGACACAAAATCCTGATAGAAGTCTGTGCTACCTCCTTCCCGTCACCCCAATTACAGTTCCTGACGAGCTGCCCTCCAGGTCTACGCATTAGGCCTGAGACCACCATGCCACTAACCCAACCCTGAATTTGTGTTTGCAGATTTCTATCCTAAAACCATGGATCACATTACCAACAGGATGGGGTTTCTGGAGCCACAGTACAGCACTGTGCTGCTATCAGAAAGGAAACTGTGCCTGTCACAGTTACCCAAACCTTCCAGATTAGGAGTAACCTGCAAGGTCCCTGAGCCAACCCCAATATTGGCACCTACTCTGGATGCAAATGCACAATCTGAAGCAACCTGATCACCTACATCCAGGCACACAGCCAAGTCAATGGTCCTGAGTCAGAAGATTGAACCGGACATGCCCCTAGGACTGTATTGGAATCCTAGATTAGGATTTTAGGCATCTGTGATTAGGGGCCTGTTCTGGAATACCAAGTTAGGATACATCACCTTGTCCCTGGGCCACAGAACTGAACACCTCTTGTCCCAAGAAGGAAACTGTGCTCTTTGACCTGTGCCAAACCCTTCGTGTACGAGAATCCTGCATGGCACATTAGCCACCAGCACATTCTAATATCGCCCTCAAAAAAAACCAGCATTGTGACCAAACTTCAAGAGATTCTTGTCAAATCAAGGCCTAGGTACTTCATCCCAGAGTCACCAGAACCAACCTGTCATGTTCCTAAGCTGCAAATGTCAATGGAGTTGTGCTTTCCAGGCATCCAAGTTGGAGGGCTCTGCTACCCATACTTTCCACATGGGGGACCCTAGAGCAAACAAACCAGACTCCAACTTTCCAGTAGAAGGAAACCTTATTGTTCGGAGCATCTAACAAGCTTTGGCGTGGGAACTTCTCCATGGCCTCTTGGTGCCACCCTCCATTTGTAGGTCATCATAGACACAAATTCAGTGTGAGCAAAGATCTGATATCTGCCCTTACTCGGCTGCTGGATATCTCGAATAAGCCACTTCACATTGGAACTGCTTTCTACTTGGGACTGAATCGAACCATATCTTGTGTTTATAAATCCATCGTCCACCTACTAGTCCCCAAGCCCTCATGATAGGGAGTTTTGGAGCCACAACACAGCATTCTGACTTTCCCATAGAAAGAAGAGGTGCCTGGTGAGTTTGCCCAGAAACCCCACATGAGGATAAATATGCTTGGCCCTCAAGGGAACCCTGATTTATAGAATTTCCTGGCCAGTAGTGCTGTGTCTGACAGAGCATGAGCCCCGACATAGTGTCAGCCACCAAGAGAGCGGGCCCCATTACCAGCATGTGAGACCGGCCATGCCCCAAGTCCGTAATCTCTACACATCCTTGGTATTCAGGCACCTTTCCCCACACCTTTGGTGGAAACCCTGCCAATGGGGTTACCTGAAGTACAATAGAGAACTCCTCTTTCCATGGCAGGAAGCCTGGCTATTGCGATGGGTGTCCAACCCTCAAAGTGGAAGACAGCTGTATGGTCACTGAACCATGCTTTATCCTGAGGGCCCACCTGGGCACAAACAGGCATGGTGACGCTCAGCCTGAGCATGCTTTCAAACAAGCCCTCTCAGTTACACCACTAGGATCCTGCATTACAGGCCTGGAACGCCCCTAGGCCCAAATCCTAACACTTGGTGGGATTTTCCAGGTGCCCAGACCCAGAGCCCATCTCTGGAATCCCTGTTTGGGGTAGCCCTAAGTTGGAAAACAGCACTCTTCCCTGTTTTGGGGCACCCCGGAGATGGAAAAGAGCACTTTTTTCTTCTCCAAAAAAGCCACCAATCTATGGAGATCCACCAGGATCCTTAAAGAGGAAAAGTATCCCATTGAACCATGAGACCACACCTACATTCCAAGCCCATCCTGGACACACAATCCAGATAGAAAAGACTGTGCTACCAGCTTCCAGTCACCCTAATTACAGTTCCTGACGTGCTGCCTTCTAGGTCTATGCATTGGACCTGTGATCACCTTGACACTATCCCTAACCCAAATTTGTGTTTGCAGACTTCCCTCCCAAAACCATGGCTCTCATGCCCTCCAGGATGGGGTCTCTGGAGCCTTCCCACAGAACTGGGCCTGCCATCCCCAAGGAAACTGTGCCCATCACAGTTGCCCAAAGCCTCCAAATTAGGAGAAACCTGCAAGTCCCCTGAGCCCACTCCAATACTGGAAGTGGCTCTGGATGCAAATGCACAGTCTGAAACACCCTAATCACCTACATCTATATAGACACCCATGTCAATGGTCCTTAGTCAGAAAATTGAACCTGACATGCACTTAGGACATCATTGGAACCCTAGATTAGGTTTCAAGCATCTGTCCTCAGAGGGCTGTTCTTGAATACCAAGTTAGGATACAACATATGTACCCTGAGCCACAAAACAGAACATCTCCTCTCCCAAGAAGGAAACTGTGCACATTGACCTGTGCCAAACTCTCAGGATATGAGAATACTTCATGGCCCCTTAGCCACTAGCACATTCTAAGACCTCCCTTGTAACAAACCAGTATTGGGACACCTCTGCAAGATATTCCAAGTCAGCTCAAGGCCTTGGTACTTGGCCCCAGAACCACCAAAACGAACCAGTCATGTTCCTCAGCTGCAATGGTCATTGGATATGTGCTTTGCAGTCATCCATGCAGGAGGGATCTGCTACCCAAACTTTCCACATGGGGGACCCTCGAGGAAACAAACCAGACTCCTACTGTCCATTCGAGGGAAACCTTGTTTTTTGGAACATCTCACAATCCTAAGCGTGGGTAATCCTCCATGGCCTCTTGAAGCCACCCCTCCATTTGTCAATCATCATAGACACAAACTCCAGTGTGAGCAAACATCTGACATCTGACCTTACTCAGGTACTGGATATCTCGTATAAGATGCTGCACATTGGAACTGACTTCTGCTTGGCACTCAATTTAAGCATAACTGGTGTTTACAATTGCATTCTCACCCTACTTGTCCCCAAGCCCTCTGGATAGAAATTTCTGGAGCCACAATGCAGCATTCTGCCTTTCGCATAGAAAGAAGCGCTTCATGAGTCTGGCCAGAAACCCCACATGAGGATCAATCTGCTCGGCCCTCGAAAGAATCCCGATTTATAGGCTTCTCTGGCCACTAGTGCTGTGTCTGACAGAGCCTGAACCCAGACCTCATGTCTGCCACCCAGAGAGCGGGGCCCTTATCCAGCATGGAGATTGGCCATGGCCCAAATCTGTCACCTTTATACATCCTTGGTATTCAGGCATCTGTCCCCAGACCTTTGCTGGAATCCCTGCCAAAGGGGGAACCTGAAGCACAATAGAGAATTCCTAGTTCCCCATGGCTGGAAACCTCGCTTTTGGAATGGGTGTCCATCCCTCAGGGTGGGAGCCAGCACATGGGCAATTGGACCACGCCCACTCCTGAGGACCGCCCTGGATACAAACAAGCATTTTGATGCTCAGCTTGAACGTGCTTTCAAACAAGCCCTCTCAATTGCACCACCAGGATCCCGCATTGCAGGCCTGGTATGCCCAGAGGCCCAAATTCTAACCCTTGGTGGGATTACCCAGGCGCCCAGACCCAGAGCCCGTCTCTGGAATCCCTGTTTTGGGGCACCCCTATGATCGAAAAAAGCACTCTTCCCATCCCGAAAAGCCATCAAACTATTGGGAGCTGCCAGTATCCTTAGAGAGGAAAAATTTCCCATGCATCCATGAGACCACAGCTGCATTCCAAGGCCATCCTGGACACACAGTCCAGATATAAAAGCCTGTGCTTCCACCTTCAAGTCACTCAAATTACTGTCCCTGACGAGTAGCACTCCAGGTCTATGCATTGCCCTGTGATAACCTCGCCACTAACCCTAATCGGAGTTTGTGTTGGCAGACTTCTCTCCCAAAACCATGGCTCACATGCCCTCCAGGATGGGGGTCTCTGAAGCCACCCCACAGGAATGTGCCTGCCATCCCCATGGAAATTGCGCCTGTCACAGTTACCCAAACCCTCCAGAGTAGGTTGAAACATGCAAGGGCCCTGAGGCCACCCCAATATTGGAGGCTACTCTGGACACAAGTGCCCATTCTCAAACACTCTTATCACCTACATCCAGGCAGACACCCAAGTCAACTATACTGAGTCTGAAGATTGAAACTCTCATGCCCCTGGGAACTCATTGGAACCCTAGATTAGGTTGTCAGGCATCTGTCTACAGAGGACTGTTCTTGAATACGAACTTATGATACAACATGTGCTCCCTGAGCCACACAACACTACATCTCCTGTCCTCAGAAGGAAACCGTGCTCTTCGACCTGTGTTAAACCCTCAAGGTAGGAGAATCCTGCATGGCACCTTAGCCACCAACACATTCTAAGATCTACCTGGTAACAAACCAGCATTGTGACCCATCTGCAGGAGATTCCATGTCAACTCAGGGCCTTGGTACTTCGCCCCAGAGCCACCCTAAAGAACCTGCCATGTTCCTCAGCTGCATTGGTCAATGGAGGTGTGCTTTCCAGGCATCCATTTGGAAGAGCTCTGCTACATACTTTTCACATGGGTGACCCTGGAGCAAACAAACCAGACTCCACCTGTCCAGTAGAAAAAGCAACCTTGCTGTTTGGAGCATCTCACATGCATCAGCGTGGGGAATCTTCCATGGCATCTTGATGCCACTCCTCCATTTCTCAGTCATCATAGACACAAACTCCTGTGCGAGCAAATATCTGACATCTACCCTTACTCAGTTGCTGGATATTTTGTTTGTTGGCCATCATAGATACAAACTCCATCGTAAGCAGACATCTGACCCTCGCCTGTACTTAGTTGCTGGAGATCTCAAAACTACCTCTGCGCATTGGAACGGCCATGTGCTCGGCACTGAGCTTAACAGTAGCTTGTGTTTTCAGCCTTCTGTTCTCACACTCCTTGCCTTCAAGCCCTCCATATTGGGAATTTTGGAGCCACAATGCAGCCTTCTGCCTGCCCACCAGAAAGAGGTGTGCTATGGGTCTGCGTGAAACCCACATGAGGATCCACCTGCACAGCCCTCTATGGCACCCCAATATCATAGGCCACCCTGTGCACTAATGTTCTGTCTGACACAGCCCGAGCACCGACCTCTTGGCAGCCACCCAGATAGCGGGCCCCATATCTGGCAGGTGTGACCTGCCTTGACCTGAATCCTTCATCTCAAACCAACCTGGGTATTCACGTACCTGTCCCAGAACCTAGCTCAAATACCTGTTCATGGGGGAACCTGAAGCACAAAAGAGTACTCCTTCTTCCCCATGGCAGGAAAAATAATGTTGATATGGTGGTCCAACCCTCAGATTGGGATCCAGGTGCATGGAACAAGAGACAACGCTGGCTCAGGATGGTGAGCTGGGCACAAACAGGCATTGTGACCCTCACCCTGAGACCCATTTCCAACAAGTCCCTGTGGGAGCTGTACCACGATCCCACAGAGTGGGCCTGTCATGCCCCTAGGCCCCAAACCAAAGCCTTTGTTGGGATTTCCAGGTGCCTGGACCCAGAACCCATCTCTGGAATCCCTGTTTGAACAGGACCCCTGAGATGGAAAGCAGCGTTTTCCTTTTCCCCAGAAAGACATCAAACTCTTGGGTGCCAAGCAGAATCCCCAGAGTGGAAGAATATCTTATGGACCCATGAGGTCACCCCTCCATTTTGTGGCCATCCTAGATAAACAATCCAGACAGAAAAGCCTGTGCTCCTCCCTCCAAGCCACCTGAATTTCAAATCCCGAGGAGCTTCCCTCAGGGTCTGCACATCGGGACTGCCATCAACTTGCTCCTCAATCTTACCGGAGTTTGTGTCTGAAGTTTTTGGCCCAAAGTCCTGACCCACATGCCCTCCAGGATGGGGCCTCGAGAGCCACATGACATCACTGGGCCTGCTTTTCCAAGGAAACTCTACCTGTCTCAGTTTCCCAAAACATCCAGATTAGGAGAAAACTGCAAGGCCCCTGAGTCCACCCCAATTTCATAGGCCACTCAGGAAAAAATGCACAGCCTGACACAGCCTCAGCACCTACCTCCAGGATGACACGCTGGTCAATGGCACTGAGTCCGAAGATTGAACCTGCCATGCCCCTACAACCTCATCAGAACCCTAGATTAGGTTTTGAGTCCTCTCTCCCCAGAGGCCTCTTCTGGAAATTCAACATATGGTCCAACCTGTGTTCCGTGAGTCATACAAGAGAACACCTCCTGTCCCGAGAAGGAAACCTGGCTCCTGGGTACTGGGTCTAATACTCAGGATAGAGAATCCTGCATGTCCCTAGAGCCACACCACATTCTAAGGTCTCCCTGGACACCAAGCAGCATTGGGACCCATTAGACTGAGAACTTCCATCAACGCAGATCACTTGGAACTTGGAATCAGTGTCATTGGATCAAGCCTGCCCTGTTCCTCAGCTGCAATGGTAACATGAGATGGGTATCCCAGGCCTCCATTCAGAGAGCTCTGCTATCCAATTTTCCATATGGGGACCGTGGAGCCCTGTAAGCGGAATTCTCCTGCCCCGCAGTAGGACATCTTGATGTTTGGAGCAGCTCACAAGCTCCAGCAAGGAAAAACTTCCAAGAATCCTTGAGGTCACCCCACCATTCATTGGCCATCATGGATACAAACTATAGCGTGAGCAGACATCTGACCCTCGTCCAGGTGCTGGAGATATTGAAACAACTGCTGCACATTGGAACGGACATGTGCTCAGCACTGAGCTTAATTGTGCTTGTGTTTTCAGATTTCTGTCCTCACACTCCTTGCCTGCAAGCTCTACATCTTGGGTATACTAGAGCCATAATGCAGCCATCTGCCTGCTCACCAGAAAGAAGAAGTGCCCTAAGGTTCTGTGCAGAAACCCCACATGAGGATCCAGTTGCACAGCTCTCAACGGCACCCCAATATCATAGGCCGCCATCTGCATGAATTCTCTGTCTGAGACAGCTCGATCCCAACCTCTTGACAGCCACCCAGAAAGTTGGTCCCATTTCCTGCAGGTGGGCCTGCCTTGGCCCAAGGACCTCATATCAAAGCAAACTGGGTATTCAGGTACTTGCCCCAGAACTTAGCTCAAATTCCTGCCCATGGGGGACCCTGAAGCACAAAAAAGTACACCTCCTTCCCCATGGCAAGAAAACTGAATGTTGAGATGGCTGTCAAACCCTCAGAGTGATAGCCAAGTGCATGACCCGTGAGACCATGCCCACTCAGCATGGGCATCTGGGCACAAGCAGGCATTGTGCCCCTCAGCCTGAGACCCATTTCCAAAAAGCCCCCTCGGGAGCTGTACCAGGATAACATAGAGCGGGCCTGTAATGCCCCTAGGCCCAAATCCGAAACCTTGTTGGGGTGATCCAGGCTACTGGACCCTGAGTCCATCTCTGGAATGCCTGTTTGGACGGGACCCCTTACACAGAAAACCGTGCTCCCCCCATCTCCCAGAAAGACACCAAACTCTTGGGTTGCCAAGCAGAATTCCCAAAGAGATAGAATCTCACATGGACCCACTAGGCCACCCCTCCATTTCGTGGCCATCTTAGACAAACAATCCAGACAGAAAAGCTTGTGCTCCTGCTTCCCAGCCATCTGAATTTCAAATCTCGAGGAGCTTCCCTCAGGGTCTGCAGCTTGGGTCTGCCATTACCTAGACCCTAACTCTTATCCGAGTTTGTGTCTGAAGACTTTGGACCCAAAGTCCTGACCCATATGCCCTCCAGGATGGGGCCTCCAGGACCACAGCACATCACTGGGCCTGCTCTCCCGAGGAATCTCAGTCCACCAGATTAGGAGAAACCTGCAAGGCCCCTAAGCCCACCCCAATTTCATAGGCCACTCTGGAAAAAATGCACAGTCTGACACAGCCTCAGAACATACCTCCAGGAAGACACACAGATCAATGTGAAGGGATGAATGGCCTAACACTATGGCAGGACTGATGTGCTGGGTGTGCATCCAGCTGTCTCAGTGTCTGTCAGAAGGTCTGGGCTCAGGCTATGTAAGACAGAGCATTAGTGCTTAGGGTAGCCTATGCAACTGGGGTGTTGCCGAGGGCCGAGCAGGTTTATTTTCATTTGGGGTTTCTGAACAATGCCATAGACAATGTTTTTCTTCTGGGGGACAGGCAGAGTGATTTTTGTGGCCCCCAAATTCCCAATCGGGAGGGAATCAGGAATCGGGAGGCACATCCTATGCACCAGGAGTGTGAGGACGGAAGACTGAAAACACAAGCTAGGGTGAGGTTTGGGGCCAAGGGCATGGCAGGCCAACTCTGCAGAGGCTGAATTGAAATCTCCTGCATCTGAAGTCAGGGTGAGAATCAGACTTTGACTGAGACTGGAGTTTGTGTCCATGATGTCACCTTCATGAAGCGGGGGCCTCATGAGGCCAAGGAAGTTTTCTCATGCTGAGTTTGGAGGTTGCTCCAAACAACACGGTTTTCTTCTGCGGGATAGTCGAGTCCTGTTGGATGGCTCCAGGACGTCCCATACAGAAGGACTGGAGAGCAGGGTTCGAAGGATGGATGCCTGTACAGCATACCTCGCATACTCCTTGGCTATTAGCGAAAAGACATGTTTGAAAAGCTGGCTCTGGGGTGAACTACCCAGGGGGCTGACTTGACACGGAGTCTCCTGAGGATGGATCATAATGTGGTTTTGTGTCCATGGAGACCTTGGAATGTGATGGTGGTTCAGGGGCCCTGCAGAATTCGCCTACCTGAAGGGTTTGATACAGCTCCAATAAGAAAGCTCCCCATGTGGAGACGAGAGAGGTTCTGTTTGGTGCCTCAGAAAAGCCCCATAAGCTGGTCTTCAAAACCAGTCCTCTGAGGAGGGACACATGGAAACCAAATCTAGGGTTCAGATTAGGGCCTAGGGGCCTGTCTGTTTCAATCTTCTGTCTCTGGGGACACTGTCTGAGTGTCTAAGTGGAGATAGTAGCTCAGCTGGTGTCAGAGTGCCCCTCTTAGTCCAGGGCAGTCTATGCTATCGGGATGGCCTCAGGGGCCTTGGAGGTTTTTCCTAAACTGTAGGGCTGTTGTCAATGAACTGGGCACAGTTTCCTTTGAGTGGACAGGCACAGTATTTTGGTGTGGCTCCATAGGTCCTAGCCTGGAGGTTGTGTGGGTCCAGGCTGTGGGCACAGAAGTCTGAAAACACAAACTCGGCTTAGGTGTGGCACCGAGGGTATGGCAGGCTGGATCTACAGACAGAGTGGGGAGCTCCCTGGCTAATGAAAGAAGGGCGTGTGGAAGGCATTCCCTCAGGCTTTTGTCTCTGGATGTTGTGTCCAGGATAGCTGTGGATTGTAGGGCTGGCCTCAGGGACTATGGACGAGTGTTCCTCTCTGGGGATTTGGCCCATCGCCCAAGAGTTTGGGGTCATTTTATGGGAAGGGTGGAGTCCTGTTGTCTGGCACAGGTCTTTCCAAAAGAGGGATACCAGAAAAGAGCCCCAGGTACAGGCCACTGGAAAACTCGAACTCTGGTGAGGATTGGGAGCATAGGGCCTTGGCAAGTCCCATATGCAGGCTCTTGGTCCAGGCCTTGAGAGGCCTTACTTCGACATGGGGCTCACGCTGAGGGTCACAATGCGAGTTTGTGCCCAAGTCGGCACTCAAGTTTGGGTGTGGCCTCAGTGGCCATGAAGGTTTCTCCTTCCCTAAAGGTGTGACTCCATGTCAACAGCAAGCTTTACAGCCATGGGGAAATAGGAGTTCTGACTTGTGCTTCAGGTACCCAACTGTGTGGGGATTTGATATAATGTCTAGGTTCAAATGTCTGAAAACCCAGGTTGGCAAGAGATGACAGCCTAAGGCCATGGTGTGTCTGATGTGCTGGGTGTGTAGCCAGCTGTCTCCTTGTCTGTCGGTAAGTCTGGACTCAGGCTGTGTTAGACAGTACACTAGTGCCCAGAAGAGCCTATCCAATTGAGCGGTGGTGGAGGCCCGAGCAGGTTGATCTTCATTTGGGGTTTCTGGAGAGCACCATAGGGCAACGTTTTTCTTCTGGTGGACAGGCATAGGGCTGCACTGTGCTTCCAGAATTCCCAGTCTGGAGGGCTTGTTTGCCAGGAGTGTGAGGAAGGAAGTCTGAAAACACAAACTAGCATTAGGTTTGGGGCTGAGGGAACGACAGGCCCACTCTGCAGAGGCTGAATCGAGATCTCCTGCATCTGAGGTCATGGTATGAGACGTTGCCTCAGGCTAGAGTTTGTGTCCATGATGGCCCCTTCCTGAAGTGCGTTGGGGCTTCATGAGGCCAGGGAGGTTTCCCTACGATGGGAGTTGTGAGCTACTCCAACCTTAAGTTTTCCTTCTGCAGGACAGTCGAGTCCTGTTCAATGGTTCCAGGATGCCCCATACGAAAAGACTCTAGAGCAGAGGTCTAAGCATGGATGCCTGGAAACGCCACCTCACATTCCCACTGTTTGGTCAGGAGAAGGCAGGCTCAATCTGTGGGCTCTAGGGCGAGCTACCCAAAGGACTGAGTTGAAATGGACTCTCCAGAGAATGGGTCATAATGTGGGTTGATGGCCATGGAGACCTTGGAATGTGGCGGTGGCTCAGGGACTCTGCAATATTCTCCAACCTGAAGGGTTTGACACAGCTCCAACAAGGCAACTTCCCATGTGGAGACAAGAGGTGTTCCGTTCAGTGCCTCAGGAGAGCCCCATATGCTGGTCTTCGAACCCAGACCTCTGAGGAGTGACACCTGGAAACCAAAGCAAGAGTTCAGATTAGGGACTAGGGGCCTGTCTGGTTCAATCTTCTGTCTCTGTGGACATCTGTCTGCATGCCTGCATGGAGGTAGTTGCTCAGCTTGTGTCAAAATGCCCCAGTTCGTCCAGGGTGGCTTACAGTAGCGGGATGTCCTCGGGGACCTTGACGTTTCTCCTATTCTGTAAGGTTGTGGCCAATGGAATGGGTACCGTTTCCTAGGAGAGAGCAGGCACAGTCCTGTGGTATGGCTCCAGAGGCCCCAGCCTGGAGGCTGTGTTTGCCAGGGCTGTGGGGACAGATGTCCGAAAACACAAACTTGGCTCAGGTTTGGGGCAAGGTTATGGCAGGCCTGATCTCCAGTCTGTGAGAGGAGCTCCTCCGATATGAAATGAGGGCAAGTGGGAGGCGGTCACTCAGTCTTATTTCTCTGGGTGTTGTGTCCACAATGGCCGTTTAATGCAAGGGTTGCCTTATGGGCTGTGGAAGAATCTCCCTCTCTGGGGATTGGCCAAGCTCCCACGTGTTTGGGGTCATTCTGTGGGAAGGGAAGAGTAGTGTTTTCTGCCACAGGTGTACCCCCAGTAGAGGGATTCTAGAGCAGAGCAGTGGGTACTGACAACTGGAAAACCCACCATCTGGTTAAGCCTGGGTGCCTATGGGCATGTCAAGCCCCATATGCAGGCTCTTGGTCCAGCCACTGAGAGGCGTTACTTGAATAAGGGACTCACGCTGAGGGTCACAATGCGTGTTTGTGCCCAAGGTGGCCCTCAAGCATGGCCGTGGCCTCGTGGACCATGCAGGTTTCTCCTACAATGAAGGTTTGACTCACTGCCAACAGCAAGGTTTCTTGCTATGGGGAAGGAGGAGTTCTGATTGTGCATCAGGTTCCCCACCCTCCCCGTGTAGGGATTGGAGATAAGGTCTGGGTTCCGATGCCTGAAATCCCAGGTTGAGAAGGGATGATGGTCTAAGGCCGTGGCGGGTCCAATATGCTGGGTGTGCAGCCAGCTGTCTCGGGGTCTGTTGGAAGTTCTGGGCTCAGGCTATGTAAGACAGAGCATTAGTGCTTAGGGTAGCCTATGCAACTGGGGAGTTGCCGAGGGCCAAGCAGTTTGATCCACATTTGGGGTTTCTGGGCAATGGAATAGACAATGTTTTTCTTCTGGGGAGCAGGCAGAGTGCTTCTTTGTGGCCCCAGAATTCCAAATCGGGCTTGTGGGCCAGGAGTATGAGGACGGAAGTCTGAAAACACAAGCTAGGGTGAGGTTTGGGGCCAAAGGCACAGCAGGCCCACTCTGTAGAGGCTGTATCCAGATCTCCTGCATCTGGATTCAGAGAGATAACCAGGCGTTGGATGATGCTAGAGTTTGTGTCCATCATGGCCCCTTCATG
This sequence comes from Neogale vison, assembly GCF_020171115.1. NCBI lineage: Eukaryota > Metazoa > Chordata > Mammalia > Carnivora > Mustelidae > Neogale > Neogale vison. Next base: position 48,112,865 of record NC_058095.1, read on the forward strand.
AAGCAGGGGCTTCATGAGGCCAAGGTGGTTTTCCCACACTGAGTTTGTGTATTGCTCCAAACCACAAGGTTTCCTACTGCAGGACAGTCGAGTCCTTTTGGACGGCTCCAGGAAGTCCCATACGGAAGGACTGGAGAGCAGGGTTCGAAGGATGGATTCCTGTACAGCATACCTCACATTCCCATTGACTATTTGAGACAAGACATGTTTGAACTGCTGGCTCTGGGGCGAGCTACCCAGGAGGCTGAGTTGAAATAGACTCTCCTGAGGATGGGTCATAATGTGGGTTTGTGTCCATGGAGACCTTAGAATGTGCTGGTGTTTCAGGGGCCGTACAGAAATCGCCTACCTGAAGGGTTTGATACAGTTCCCATAAGAAAGCTACCCATGGGGAGACGAGAGAGGTTCTGTTTGGTGCCACAGAATTGACCCATACGCTGTTCTTCGAACCCAGGCCTCTGAGGAGTGACACCTGGAAAGCAAAGCAAGAGTTCAGATTAAGCCTAGGGGCCTGTCCGGTTCAATTTTCTTTCTCTGTGGACATCTGTCTGCATTTCTTCATGGATGTAGTTGCTCAGCTTGTGTCAGAATGTCCCAGCTTGTCCAGGGCAGCTTACAGTAGTGGGGTATCCCTAGGGGCCAATCCAGTTCAATATTCTTCAATGGGGGTATCTGTCTACAGGTCTGAGTGGAGGTAGTTGCTCAGCTGTTGTCAGAATGCCCCTCCCTGTTTGTCCTGGGCGGTCTACACTATTGGGGTTACCTCGGTGACTTTGGAGGTTTCTCTTTATTTGCAAGGTTGTGGCCAGTGGAATTCCTGTTGAAAGGCAAGGCACAATTTTGAGGTGTGGCTCCAAGGGGCCAAGCGTGGAAGGTGTGTGGGTCAGGGATGTGGGGACAGAAGTCTGAAAACACAAACTTGGCTTAGGTTTGGGGACATAGGTATGGCAGGCCCGATCTACAGACATTGAGGCGAACTCTTCTGGATGTGAACAAATGTCGAGTGTGAAGTGCTTGCTCAGGCTTTTGTCTCTGGATTTTGTGTCAACGATGGACGTGGAATGTTGGGGAGGCCTCATGGTCCATGGACGAGTCTTCCTCTCTGTGGATTTGGACCATTCCCAAGAGTTTTGGGTCAATCTGTGGGATTGGATGAGTCACTTCTGTTTTATTACCTCAGGTGTCCCACCAAAAGAGGGATTCCAGAGCAGAACCCTGGTGACGGGCGACTGGACAACCCGGAATCTGCTTAAAATTGGGGCCTAGGTGGATGGCAAGTCCAATATGCCATATTTTGGCCCAGCCACTAAAATGCCTAACTTGAGCACAGGCCACACGCTGAGGGTCCCAATGCGTGTTTGTGCCCTCGTGGCACTCAAGCAACCAAGCCAAAGGAAACTCCTATATGCTGATACTGGAAACCAGGCCTCTGAGGAGAGATACCTGGAAACCAAAGCAATGGATCCGATTAGGGCCTAGGAGTCTGTCCGGTTCAATCTTCTTCTCTGGGGACATCTATCTACGATTTGAGTGGAGGTAGATGCTCAGCTGGTGTCAGACTGCCCTTGTTTGTCCTGGGCGGACTACATTATTGGGATGGCCTTGGGGACTTTGGAGGTTTCTCCTAATTTGTAAGATTGTGTACAATGGAATGGGCAGAATTCCTGTGGAGTGAGCCGGCACAGACCTGATGTGTGGCTCCAGGAGCCCCAGCCTGGAAGGTGTGTGGGTCAGGACTGTGGGGACAGAAGTCTGAAAACACAAACTCGGCTAAGATTTGGGGACGTAGGTATGGCAGGCCCAATATAAAGACCGTGAGGAGATCTCTTCGGGATATGAAGAAAGAGCGAGTGTGAGGCGCTTATTCAGGCTTTTGTCTCTGCATTACGTGTCAACAATGACTGGAATGTTGGGGAGGCCTCATGGGCCAAGGACGAGTCTTCCTCTCTGTGGATTTGGCCCGATCCCAATTGTTTTGGGTCAATCTGTGGGATGGGAGGAGTAATTTCAGTTTTGTTACCTCAGGTATCGGAGGCATCGTTGGCAGGCAGAGTGTTGCATTATAGTTCAGAAACTGCCAAACTGGAGGGCTTGTGGGCCAGAAGTGTGAGGACGGAAGTCTGAGAACACAAGCTAGGCTTAGGTTTCTGGGCGAGGGCACGGCAGGCACACTCTGCAGAGCTGAATTGAGATCTTGTGCATCTGAAGTCCGGGCGAGGATCAGACAATCTCTCAGTTTGGAGTTTCTGTCCCTGTAGGCCCCTTCATGAAGGGTGGGGGATCACGAGGCCATGGAGGTTTCCACACCATGGGAGTTGTGAGATGCTCTAAACTGCAAAGATTCTTCTGCAGAACCACTGAGACCTTTTGGTTCGCTCCAGGACTTCCCATATGGAACAATTCCGAGCAGGGTTCTAAGCATGGATGACTTGGCAGTCCGCCTCTCATTCCAATGGTCTCCTAGAAAAAAGAGAGTTTAGATCTCCTGGTTCTGGGGGAGCAACCGAGGGGGTGAGTTGAAATGGACTCTCCTGTGGATGGGTCCTAATGTGGGTTTGTGTCCATGGAGACCTTGGAATGAGGCGATGGATCCGAGGCCCTGAAGGGTTCTCATAACCAGAGGCTTTGACACAGCTCCAATGTGCAAGTTTCCCATGTGGAGACGAGATTTGTTCTGATGGGTGCCTCAAGAAACAGCCATATGCTGGTTTTGGAATCCAGGCCTCTGAGGAGATATGCCTGGAAACCAAAGCAATGGATCCGATTAGGGCCTAGGGGCCAGTTCATTCCAATTTACCTCTGGGGACATCTGTCTACGGGTCTGAGTGCAGGCAGGTGCTCAGATGGGCTCAGATTGCCCCTGTTTGTCCTGGGCAGCCACCACTATTGGGATGGCCTCAGGGACTTTGGAGTTTTATCCTATTTGTAGGGTTGTGGTCAATGGAATGGACATAATTCCCTTGGAGAGGGCAGGTGCAGACCTCAGGTTTGGCTCCTGGGGCCTGAGCCTGTAGGGTGTGTGGGCCAGGGCTGTGGGGACAGTTGTCTGAAAACACAAACTCGGGTTAGGTTTCCGGCTGTAGGTATGGCAGGACTGATCTACAGACTGTGAGAACTCTTTGGGATAAGAACAAAGGGCGAGAGTGAGGTGCTTGCTCAGGTTTTTGTCTCTGGATATTGTGTCACTAATGGCTGTGGAATGTCCAGGTGACCTCATGGACAATGGATGAGTCTGCCTCTATGGGGATTTGGCCTGATCCCAAGAGTTTGGGGTCATTCTGTGGGATGGGAGGAGTCCGTTTTTTTTTGTTTTTTTGTTTGTTTGTTTGTTTGTTTGTTTTTTCTTTTTTACCTCAGGTGTCCCACCAAAAGAGGGATTTTAGAACAGAGCCCTGGGTGCTCGCTTCGGCAGCACATATACTAAAATCAGAACAGAGCCCTGGGGAAGGGACTGGACATCCAGAATTCTGGTTAAATTTGGGGCCTAGGTCCATGGCAAACCCATTATGACGTCTAATGGTCCAGCCACTGAGAGGACTTACTAGAGGACAGGACTCCTGCTAGGGTCACAATGTGTGTTTATGCCCTCGCAGCACTCAAGCATGGGTGGGGCCTCATGGTGTATGCTGGTTTCCCCTACACTGAACGCTGGACAACATGCCAACCACAAGGTTTCTTGCCTTGGGGAAAGAGCAGTTCTGATTTCTGCATCACGTTCACCCCTTGACAGGCTTTGGAGGTAAGGTCTAAGTTCTGAAGCCTGAAAAGCTAGGTTGGGAAGAGATGACAAGCAAAGGCCATGGCAGGTCCGATGTACTCAGTGTGCGGTCAGCTGGATGGGTGTTGGTCAGGAGTTGGGCACAGGCTGTGTCAGACAGTGTATTAGTGCCCAGGTTAGACTATATAATTTGGGTACAGTAGAGTGCCGTGTAGGGCTATCTTTATTAGGGGTGTCTGGTAAGCTCCACTAGGCAACATTTTTCTTCTGGAGGGCAGGCTGAGTGCTTTATTTTGGGTCCAGAATTGCCAGACTTGAGGGTTTTGGGGCCAGGAGTGTGAGGACGGAAGTCTGAGAACACAAGCTAAACTTAGGTTTCAGGGCGAGGCCAAGGAAGGCACACTCTGCAGAGCTGAATTGAGATCTTGTGCATCTGAAGTCAGGGCGAGCATCAGACATTGGCTCAATTCGGAGTTCCTGTCCATGATTTCCCCTTCATAAAGGGGGGGGGCATCACAAAGCCATCAACGTTTTCCCACGTTGGGAGTTGTGAGAAAGGCAAAATGCAAGGATTCCTTCTTCAGAACATTTGAGACCTGTTGGATGGTTCCATGATGCCCCATACAGAACGACGCCACAACAGGGTTCTAAGGATGGATTCTAAGGGTTCTAAGGCGGGCCTGGGCAGCCTGCCTTGCATTCCAATTGTCTCCTAGCGACAAGACAGGTTCGATCTGCTGGCTCTGGGGGAACCACCAAGGGGTCTGAGTTGAAATGGACTCTCCTGCGGATGGGTCCTAATGTGGGTTTGTGTCCATGGAGAACTTGGAATGGGATGGTGGCACCGGAGACCTGAAGGAGTCTCCTAACCGGAGATTTTGAGACAGCTCCAAAGAGCAAGATTCCCATGTGGAGGCAAGATTTGTTCTAATTGGTGCCTCAGGAAACCCCCACATGCTGGTATTGGACACCAGGCCTCTGAGGAGAGATACCTGGAAACCAGAGCAATGGATCCGATTAGGGCCTCGGTGCCTGTCCTGTTCAATCTTCTTCTCTGGCGACATCTGTCTATGGTATGGGGGAGGTAGTTAAACAGCTGGTGTCAGACCTCCCCTGTTTGTCCAGGCAGCCTACACTATTGAGATGGCTGTGGGGACTTTGGAGGTTTCTCCTAATTTGTACGATTGTGGACAATGGAGTGGGCAGAATTTCCGTGGAGTGGGTAGGCACAGACCTGATGTGTGGCTCCAGGGGCCCCAGCCTGGAGGGTGTTTGGGCCAGTACTGTGGGGTCAGATGTCTGAAAACACAAACTCAGCTTAGTTTGGGGATGTAGGCATTGCAGGCCCGATCTACAGACCGTGAGGAGAACTCTTTGGGATATGAAGAAACAGTGAGTGTGAGGCACTTGCTCAGGCTTTTGTTTCTGGATTTAGTGTCAACGATGGCGGTGGAATGTCGGGGAGGCCTCATGGGCCATGGACGGGTCTTCCTCCCTGTGGTTTGGCCCGATCCCAATTGTATTGGGTCAATCTGTGGGATGGGAGGAGTCCTTTCAGTTTTGTTACCTCAGGTGTCCCAACAAAAGCAGGATTCCAGAGCAGAACCCTGGGGAAGGGTGACTGGACAACCAGAAATCTGGTTAAAAATTGGAACCTATGGGCATGGCAAGCTCAATATGCCTTCTAATGGTCCAGCCACTGAGAGGCCTTACTTGAGGACAGAATTCACACTGAGGGTCACAATGTGTGTTTATGCCCTCATGGCATTCATGCAGGGGAAGGGACTCATGGTGCACACTGCTTTCTCCTACACTGAATGTTGGACAACATGCCAACCACATGTATTTTTGCCATGGGGAAGTAGTAGCTCTGATTTCTGCATCTCATTCACCCCTGGGCAGTGACTGGAGATAAGGTCTAGGTTCTGAAGCCTGAATACCGAGGTTGGGAAGAGATGATGACCTAAGGCCATGGTGCATCCATGGGCTCAGTGTGACACCAGCTGGCTGGCTGTGGGTCTGGAAGTCTAGGCTCAGACTGTGTCAGAAAGGGCATTAGTGCCCAGGGCAGCCTGTATAATTGGGGTACAGTGAAGTGGCGTGCAGGTTGATCCTCATTTGTGGTTTCTGGGTAGCCCTAGAGGGCAATGTTTTTCTTCTGGAGGGAAGCCAGGGTGCTGCATTGTAGTTCTAGAATTGCCAACCTGGAGGGCTTGTGGGTCAGGAGTGTGAGGATGGAAATCTAAGAACACAAGCTAGGCTTAGGTTTCCGGGTGAGGGCACGGCAGACACACTCTGTAGAGCAGAATCGAGATCTCATGCACCTGAAGTCAGGGCGAGGATCAGATGATCTCTCAGCTTGGAGTTTCTGTCCCTGATGGACCCGTCATGATGTTGGGGGGAGAATCACGAGGCTATGGAGGTTTTCCCACGATGGGAGTTGTGAGATGCTCCAAACCGCAAAGATTCTTCTGCAGTACCATTGAGACATGTTGGCTTGCTCCAGGAATTCCCATGCAGAATGATTCTGAGCAGGGTTCTAAGGATAGATGACTTGGCAGCCCACCTCTCATTCCAATGGTCTCTTAGCAACAAGACAGTTTAGATCTCCTGGATCTGGGGGAGCAACCAAGGAGGTGAGTTGAAATGGACTCTCCTGCGGATGGGTCCTAATGTGGGTTTGTGTCCACGGAGACCTTGGAATGAGGCGGTGGAACCGGGGCCCTGAAGGGTTTCCCTAACCAGAGGCTTTGACACAGCTCCAATGCACAAGTTTCCCATGTGGAGACGAGATTTGTTCTGATGGGTGCCTCAAGAAACAGCCATATGCTGGTATTGGAATCCAGGCCTCTGAGGAGATATGCCTGGAAACCAAAGCAATGGATCTGATTAGGAATCAGAACTAGGGGCCAGTTCATTCCAATTTACCTCTGGGGACATCTGTCTACGGGTCTGAGTGCAGACAGGTGCTCAGATGGGCTCAGATTGCCCTTTTTTCTCCTGGGAAGCCACCACTATTGGGATGGCCTTGGGGACTTTGGAGATTTATCCTATTTTTAGGGTTGTGGCCAATGGAATGGGCATAATTCCCTTGGAGAGGGTAGGTACAGTCCTCAGGTTTGGCTCCTGGGGCCTGAGCCTGTAGGGTCTGTGGGCCAGGGCTGTGGGGAGAGAAGTCTGAAAACACAAACTTGGCTTAAGTTTGTGGACGTAGTTATGGCAGGTCAAATCTACAGACCGTGAGGAGAACTCTTTGGGATATGAACAAAGGGCGAGAGTGAGGCGCTTGCTCAGGCTTTTGTCTCTGGATTTTGTGTAACTGATGGCTATGGAAAGTGAGGTGGCCTCATGGGCCATTGATGAGACTCCCTCTTGGGGATTTGGTCCGATATCAGGAGTTTGGGGTGATTCTCTGGGATGGGAGGAGTCCATTCTATTTCCTTACCTCTGGTGTCCCACCAAAAGAGGGATTCCAGAGCATAGCCCTGGCGAGGGGCGAATGGACAACCCGGCCTCTGATTAAGAATGGGGGCCTAGGGGCATGGCAAGCTCCATATGCAGGCTCTTGGTCCAGCCACTGACAGGCCTTACTTGAGGACAGGACTCACGCTGAGGGTCACAATGTGTGTTTGTGCCCAATGCAGCTCTCAAGCATGGGTAGGGCCTCATGGGCCATGCTGGTTTCTCCTACATTGATCGTTGGAAAACGTGCCAACCACTAAGATTCTTGCCACAGGGAAGGAGGAGTTCTGATTTCTGCATCACGTTCACCCCTGGGCCTTGATTGGAGTTAAGGTCTAGGTTCTGAAGCCTGAAACGCTAGGTTGGGAAGAGATGTCGACCTAAGGCCATGGCGGGTCCGATGTGCTCAGTGTGTTGTCAGCTGTCCAGGTATCAGTCTGGAGGCCTGGGTTCAGGCTGTGTCAGATAGGGCATTAGTGCTCAGCTGGACTGTATAATTGGGGTACTGTCGAGTGGCGTGCAGGTTGATCCTCATTGGGGTTTCTGGCAGCCCCAAAGGGCAACATTTATCTTTTGGTGCACAGGCAGAATGCAGCATTGTGTCTCTGTAATTGCCATCCTGAGGGCTTGTGGGACAAGAGTGTGAGGATGGAAGTCTGAGAACACAAGCTAGGCATAGGTTTCGGGGCGAGGGAACAGCAGGCACACTATGCAGAGCTTAATCCAGATCTCGTGCATCTGAAGTCTGGGCAAGGATCAGACGTTGGCTCAGGTTGGAGTTTCTGTCCATGATGGCCCCTTCATGAAGGGGGCGGGGCATCCCGAGGCCATGGAAGTTTTTCCACGATGGGATTTGTGAGATTCTCCAAACCACAAGGATTCCTTCTGTGGGACCATTGAGACCGGTTGGATGGCTCCAGGACATCCCAAAGGGATGACTCACGAGCTGGGTTCTAAGAATGGATGCCGGGGATGCCTGCCTAGCATTCCAATTGTCTCCTTGCAATAATACAGGTTCAATCTTCTGGCCCTGCGGGAGCAACCAAGGGTGCTGAGCTGAAGTGGGCTCTCCTTCTCATGGGTCATAATGTGGGTTTTTGTCGATGGGGAACTTGGAATGGGGCCATGGCACCAGGGTCCTGAATTTTTCTACTAACCAGAGGTTTTGACACAGCTCCCACATACAAGTTTCCCATATGGCGACGAGATTTGTTACGGGTGCCTCAGTAAAGCCCCATATGCGGGTATTGGAAATTGGGCCTCTGAGGAGAGATGGCTGGAAAAAAAAAAGCAATGGATCTGATGAGGTCCTAGGGGCCTGTCCAGTTCAATTTTCTTCTCTGGGGACATCTGTCTCCAGGTCTGAGTGGTGGTAGTTGCTCAGCTGGTGGCAGATAGCCCCTGTTTTTCCCGGGCAGCCTACACTCTTAGGATAGCCTTGGGGACGTTGGAGGTTTCTCCTAATTTGTTTTGATTGGTGCCACCCCGACATTCCATGGCCATCGTTGACACAAAATCCAGAAAAATACCTGAGCAAGCGCCTCACACTCATCATTTCTTCATATCCCGAAGAGTTCTCTTGATCTGTACATCGGGCCTGCCATACCTATGTCACCAAACCTAAGCCAAGTTGCTGTTTTCAGAATTCTGTCCCCACAGCCCTGGCCCACACATCCTACAGACTGGAGCCCCTCAAGCCACATCTCAGGACTGTGACTGCCCTCTCAAAGGGAATTCTGCCCATTCCATTGGCCACAAGTGTACAAATTAGGAGAACCTCCAAAGTCCCCGGGGCCATCCCTATAGTGTAGGCCACCCGGGACAAACAGGGCCGATCTGACACCAGCTGAGCAACTAGCTCCACACAAACCCAGAGACAGATGTCCAGAGAGAAGATTGAAATGGACAGGCCCCCAGGCCTTAATCAGATGCATTGCTTTGGTATCCAGGCATCTCTCCTCAGGGGCCTGGTTTCCAATACCAGCCTATGGGGATTTTCAGATGCACCCATCGGAACAAATCTCGTCTCCACATTGGAAACATAATCATTGGAGCTCTGTCAAAACCTCTGGTTGGGAAAATCCTTCAGGCCCCGGATCCACCGCCGATTCCAAGGTCTACATGGACACAAATGCACAATATGATCCATCCTCAGGAGAGTCCATTTCAACTCACCCCCCTCGGTTGCTCCCCCAGAGCCAGCAGATTGAACCTGCCTTGTCGCTAGGAAATAATTGGAATGTGAGGCAGGCATACCACACATCCATCCTTAGATTCCTGCTCTGGAGTTGTTCCATATGGGACCTCTGGAAGGCATCCAACAATTCTCAAGGGTCCTACAGAATGAATCGTTGATGTTTGTAGCATCTCACAACTCCCATCATGGGAATACCTACATGGACTCTTGAGAAGCTCCCCTTCATGAAGAGGCCATCATGTACAAAACTCCAATCTGAGCCAAAGACTGATCCATGCCCTGAGTTCAGATGCACAAGATCTCGATTCAGCTCTGCAGATTGTTCCTTCTGTGCCTTTGCCCCGACACCTAAGCCTAACTTGTGTTCTCAGACTTCCGTCCTCACAATCCTGGCCCACAAGCCCTCCAGTTTTGGAATTCCAGAGCCACAGTGCAGTACTCTGCCTGTCCCCCAGAAGAAAAAACGTTGCCCTATGGGGTTAAACAGAAACCCCAAATGAGGATCAACCTACACGCCACTCGACTGAACCCCAATTATACAGTCTATGCTGGGCAATAATGCCCTGTCTGACAAAACCTGTGTCTGGACCTCCCGACCGACACCCAGACAGCTGACCGCACACTGAGCACATCCGACCCAACCATAGCCTTATATCATCATCTCTTCCCAACCTCGGTTTTCAGGCTTCAGAACCTAGACCTTATCTCTAATCACTGCCCAGGGTTGAACATGATGCAGAAAACAGAACCCCTCCTTCCTCATGGCAAGAATCCATGTGGTTAGCATGTTGTTGAAAGTTCAGATTAGGAGAAACCAGCATGACCCATGAGACCCCACTTATGCTTGAGGGCCAGGTTGGGAACAAACTCATACTGTGACACTCAGCTTGAGCCCTGTCCTCAACTAAGACCTCTCAATAGCTGGACTAGGAGCCAGCATACGGGTCTTGCCATGCCCCTAGGCCCCCATTCTAAAGCAATGGTAGCGTGTTCCAGTCACCCATCCCCAGGGCTCTCCTCTGGAATCCGTCTTTTGGTGGCACACTTGAGGTAAAAATAACAGAAATGAGTCCTCCCATCCTAAAGAATGACAACTAACTCTTGGGATCAGACCAAATCACCAGAGAGGGATACAGGAACATGGCCAATGCAGCCACCTCGACATTCAACGGCTATCGTTGACACAAAATCCAGAAACAAAAGCTGGAGGAAGCGCTTCACATTCGCTCTTTGTTCATATCACGAAGAGTTCTCCTCACCGTCTGTAGATCGAGCCTGCCATACTTACGTCCCCAAACCTAAGCCAAGTTTGTGTTTTCAGACTTCTGTCCCCACAGTCCTTGCACGCACACCCTCCAGGGTGGAGCCCCTGGAGCCACACCCCATGTCTGTGCCTGCCCTCTCAAAGGAAATTCTGCCCATTTCATTGGCCCCAACACTACAGATGAGGAGAAGCCTCTAAAGACTCCGAGGCCATCCCAATACTGTGGGCTGCCCGGGACAAACAGGGGCGATCTGACACAAGCTTAGCTACTACCTCCTCTCGGACCTGTAGACAGATGTCCCCAGAGAAGATTGAACCATACATGCCCTTAGGCCCTAATCGGATCCATTTCTTTGGTTTCCAGCCATCTCTCCACAGAACCTGGTTTCCCATACCAGCATATGGGGATTTCCTGAGGTACCAATCAGAAAAAAATGTCCTCTGCAAATGGGAAACTTGCTCTTTGGAGCTGTGTCAAAACCTCCACTTAGGAGAATCCATCAAGGCCCCATAGTCACCACCCCATTCCAAGGTCTCCAAGGACACAAACCCACATCATGACCCATCCTCCGGAGAGTCCATTTCAACTCAGCCCACTCAGTTGCTCCCCCACAGCCAGCAGATCGAACCTACCTTGTCACTAGGAGATAATTGGAATGTGAGACGGACTGCCCACGCATCCATCCTTAGATTCCTGCTCTGGAATCGTTCTGTTTGGGACGTCCTGGATCCATCCAACAGTTCTCAACAGTCCCACAGAAGCAATTCTTGAGGTTTGGAGCATCTCACAACTCCCATCATGGGAATACTTCCGTGGCTTCGTGAGATCCTCCCCTTCATGAATGGGGCGTCATGGAGGGAAACTCCAACCTGAGCCAACGTCTGATCCTCGCCCTGACTTCAGATGCACGAGATCTTGATTCACCTCTGCAGAGTGTGCCTGCCATGCCCTCTCTCCAAAACCCAAGCGTAGCTTGTATTCTCAGACTTCTGTCCTCACACTCCTGACCCACAAGACGTCCAGTTTGGGAATTCTGAAACCACACTGCAGCACTCTGCCTGCCCTCCAGAAGAAAAACTTTGCCATCTGGGGCTACCCAGAAACCCCAAACGAGGATCAACTTGCACTCTACTCGACTGTACCCCGATTTTACAGTCTACCCTGGGCACTAATGCCCAGTCTGACACAGTCTGAGCCCAGACCTCCTGACTGAATCCTAGACAGCTGGCCGCACACTGAGCACATTGGACCCACCAAGGCCTTAGGTCGTCATCTTTTCCCAACCTCGGTTTTCTGTCATCAGAACCTAGACCTTATCTCCAATCACTTTTCAGGGGTGAACATGATGCAGATATTAGTACTATGCTTTCCCCATGGCCAGAAACGTTGTGGTTGGCATATTGTCCAAGGATCAGTGTGAGAGAAAGCATCGTGGCTCATAAGGCCCCGCCCATGCTTGAGTGCCACGTTTGGCACAAACAAGAACTGTAACCCTCAGCATGATCCCTTTCCTCAAGTAAGACCACTCAGTGGCTGGAGCAAGAGCCGGCATATGGCGCTTCCATGCCCCTAGGCCCCCAATCTTAACCAGAGTTTGGTTTGTCCAGTCTCCTCTCCCCAGAGCTCTGTTCTGGAATCCCTCTTTTGGTGGGACACCTGAGGTATAAAAACAGAAAGGACTTTTCCCATCCCAAGCTCTTGGGATACAGACAAATTTTTAGAGAGGGAGACACGTCCATGGCCCATGAGGCCACACCGACATTCCACAGCCATCGTTGACACAAAATCCAGACAAAAGCCTCAGCAAGCACCTCACTCTCGCTCTTTGTTCATATCCCGAAGAGTTTTTCTCATGGTCTGTAGATCAGGCCTCCCATACCTTCGTCCCCAAACCTAATCTGAGTTTGTGTTTTCAGGCTTCTTCTGTCACCACAGCTCTGGCGCACATGCCCTCTAGGCTGGGGTCTCTGGAGCCAGAACTCAGGACTGTACCTGCCCGCTCCAAGGGAATTCTGCCCATCCCATTGGCCACAACTGTGCAAATTAGAGGAACCTCCAAAATCCCCAAAATTATCCCAATGGTGTAAATCACCTGGGACTAACAGGGACGATCTGCCACCAGCTGAACAACTACCTCGACTCAGAACCGTAGGCAGATATCCCCGGAGAAAAAAATTGACCCGACAGGCCCCAGGCCCCAATCAGATCCATTGATTTGGTTTCTAATCATCTCTCCCCAGAGGCCTGGTTTCCAATACCAACATGTGGGGTTTCTTGAGGCACTGATCAGAACAAATGTCATCTCCACATGTTAAACATGCTCTTAGGAGCTGTTTCAAAACCTCAAGTTAGGAGAATCTTTCAGGGCCTCGATGCCACCGCCCCATTCCAAGGTCTCCATGGACAAAAACCCACATGATGACCCATCCGTAGGAGGGTCCATTTCGACTCAGCCCCCTTGGGTGCTCCCCCACACCCAGCAGATAGAATATATCTTTCTGCTAGGAGAAAATTGGAATGTGAGGCATTCTTCCCAGGCATCCATCTGTAGAACACTTCTCTGGAGTCGTTTCTTTTGGGACATCCTGGAGCCATCCAACAGGTCTCAACTGTACCACAGAAGGAATCCTTGCAGTTTGGAGCATTTCACAATACCCATCATGGAAAAACTTCAATGGCCTCCTGATGCACCACCCCCTTCATGAAGGGGCCATCATGGACAGAAACTCCAACGTGAGCCAACGTCTGATCCTCGCTCTGACTTCAGATGCACGAGATCTCAACCCAGGTCTGCATAGTGAGCCTGCCCTACCCTTGCCCCGAAACCTAAGACTAGCTTGTGCTCTCAGATTTTTGTTCTCACACTCCTGGCCATAAAGCCCTCCACTTTGGGAATTTTGGAGACACAATGCAGCACTCTGCCTGCCCTCCTAAAGAAAAAAGTTGACCTATGGGGCTACCCAGAAAAATCAGATGAGGATCAAACTGCAGGCCACTCAACTGTACCCCAATTATACAGCCTACCCTGGGCCCTAATGCCCTGTCTCACACAGCCTGAGCCCAGACCTCCCGAGCGACACCCAGACATCTGGCTGCACACTGAGCACATGGCATCCGCCATGTCCTTAGGTCGTCATCTCTTCCCTCCCTCGGTTTTCAGGTGTCAGAACCTAGACCTTATTTCCGATCAGTGCCCAGTGGTGAACGTGATGCAAAAATCAGAACTCCTCCTTTCCCATGGCAAGAAACCTTGTGGTTGGCATGTTGTCCAACATTCAGTGTAGGAGAAAACACTGTGGACCATGAGGACCCACCCATGCTTGAGGGCCGCGTTCGACAGAAACACGCATTGTGACCCTAAGAGTGAGACCTGTCCTCAAGTAAGGCCGCTCAGTGACAGGAACAAGAGCCCGCATATGGGGCTTGCAATGCCCCAAGGCCCCCAATCTTAACCAGAGGTTGAGTTTTCCAGTCGCCCCTCCCCATGGCTCGGCTCTGGAATCCCTCTTTTGGTGGGACACCTTAGGTTAAAAAACAAAACAAAACAGAAACCATTCCCCCATCCCACAGAATGACCCCTGTCTCTTGTGATTGGGCCAAATCCCCTGAGAGGGAGACTTGTCCATGGCCCCTTATGCCACCCCGACATTCCATGGCTATTTTTGACACTAAATCCAGAGACAAAAGCCTGAGCAAGCGCCTCACACTCGCCTTTTCTTCATATCCTGAAGAGTTCTCCTCTTGGTCTGTATATCAGGCCGTCCATAACTTTGTCCCCAAACCTAAGCCAAGTTTGTTTTTTTAGACTTCTGTCCCCACATCCCTGGCCCACGCACAATCCTTGCTTGAGCCACTGGAGACACACATCAAGACTGTGTCTGCCCTCTCCAAGGGAATTTTGCCTATTCAATTGGCCACAACCCTACGGGTTAGGAGAAACCTCTAAAGTCCCCATGGCCATCCCAATAGTGTAGGCACCCCGGTACAAACAGGTGAGATCTGCCACCAGCTGAGCAACTACCTTCACTCAGACATGGACACAGATGTCCCCAGAGAAGAACATTAACCGTACAGGCCCCTAGGCCCTAATTGGATCCATTGGTTTGTTTTCCAGGCATCTCTCCCCAGAGGTCTGGTTTCCAATACCACCATATGGGGGTTTCCTGAGGCACCAATCAGAACAAATATCGTCCACAAATGGGAAACGTGCTCTTTGGAACTGTATCAAAACTTATGATTAGACCAATCCTTCAGGGCCCCAGTGCCACCACCCCATTCCAAATTCTCCATGGACACAAACCCACATTATTATCCATCCGCAGGAGAGTCCATTTTAACTCAGCCCCCTCAGTGCTCCCCCAGATTCAGCAGATGGTGCCTGCCTTGTCACTAGGAGACAATTGGAATGTGAGCGGGCTGCCCAGGCATTCATCCTTTGAACCCTGCTCTCCAGTCGTTTTATATGAGATGTCCCGGAGCCATCCAACAGGTCTCGACTATCCCGCAGAAGGAATCCTTGCTGTTTGGAGCATCTCACAACTCTCATAATGGGAAAACCCCCATGGGCCCGTGATGCTCACCCCCCCTTTTTCATGAAGGGGCCATCATGGACAGAAACTCCAACGTGAGCCAGCATCTGATCCTCCCGCTGACTTCAGATGCATGAGATCTCAATTCAGCTCTAAAGAGTGTGCCTGCCGTGCCCTCGCCCCGAAACCCAAGACTAGCTTGTTATCTCAGACTTCTGTTTTCATGCTCCTGGCCCACAAGCCCTCCAGTTTGGGAAATTCGGATTCACAATGTAGCACACTGCCTGCCCTTCAGAAGAAAAACGTTGCCCTTTAGGGATACCCAGAAACCCCAAATGAGGATAAAATTGCAGGCCACTTGACTATACCCCCATTATACAGCCTACCCTAAGGCCTAATGGCCTCTATGACACAGACTGAGCCCAGACCTCCTGATCAACACCCAGACAGCTGACCGCACACTGAGTACATCAGATCCGCCATGGCCTTAGGTCATCATCTCTTCCGAATCTTGGTTTTCAGGCTTCAGAACCTTGACCTTATCTCCATTCACTGTCCAGAGGTGAACGTGATGCAGAAATCAGAACTCCTCCTTCCCCGTACCCAGAATCCTTGTGGTTGGCACATTGTCCAATGTTCACTGTAGAAGAAACCAGAGAGCCCAGGTGACCCCACCCATGCTTGAGGGCCGCGTTGGGCACAAACACACATTGCGACCCTCAGTGTGTGCCCTGTCCTCAAGGAAGGCCTCTCAGTGGCTGGAACAAGAGCCCACATATGGGGCTTGCCATGCCCCTAGGCCCCCATTCAAAACCAGAGGTCAGGTTGTCCAGTCGCCCCTCCCCAGCGCTCTCTTCTGGAATCAGTCTTTTGGTGGGACACTTGAGGTAAAAAAAAAAAAAAAAAAAAAAAAAAACCAAAAACAGAAAGGACACCTCCCATCCCAAAGAATGACCCCAAACTCTTGGAATCAGTCTAAATCCCCAGAGAGGGATACTCGTCCATGCCCGATGAAGCCACCTCGACATTCAATGGCTATCATTGAAGCAAAATCCAGAGAAAAAGCTTGAGGAAGCACCTCACATTCGCCCTTTGTTCATATCACGAAGAGTTCTCAACGTCTGTAGATCGTGCCTGTCGTACCTACATCCTCAAACTAAGCCGATTTTGTGTTTTCAGACTTCTGTTCCCCACATCCCTAATCCAAACACCCTCCAGGATGGTGCCTCTGGAGCTACATTTCAGGACTGTTCCTACTCTCTCCATGGGAATTCTGCCCATTTCATTGGCCCTAACACTACAGATTCAGAGAAACCTCCAAAGACTCCCAGGCCATCCCAATAATGTGGGCCGCCCGGGACAAACATGGGCGATATGACACCAGCTGGGCAACTACCTCCACTCAGACCCGTAGACAGATGT
Source organism: Neogale vison (assembly GCF_020171115.1). Lineage (NCBI taxonomy): Eukaryota > Metazoa > Chordata > Mammalia > Carnivora > Mustelidae > Neogale > Neogale vison. Next base: position 48,129,458 of record NC_058095.1, read on the forward strand.
CTCCAGAGAAGAAGATTCAACCGGACATGCACCTAGGCCCTAATTGGATCCATTGTTTTGTTTCCAGGCATCTCTCCTCAGAGTACTGGTTTCCAGTACCAGCATATGGGGGTTTCCTGAGGCACCAATCATAACAAATCTCATCACCACATGGGAAACTTGCTCAATGGAGATGTGTCAAAACCTCCAGTTAGGAGAATCCTTTAGTGCCCAGAGGCCACTGCCCCATTCCATGAACAAAAACCCATATTATGACCGATCCTCCGGAGAGTCCATTTCAACTCAGCCCCCTTGGTTGCTCCCCCAGAGCCAGCAGATCGAACCTGTCGTGTCAAGAGGATACAATTGGAATGCAAGGCAGGCTGCCCAGGCATCCATCCTTAGAACTCTGCTCTGAAGTCATTCCGGATAGGAGGTCTTGAGCCACCCAACAGGTCTAAATTGTACCGCAGAAGAAATCCCTGCCTGTGGTTCGGAACTTCTCACAACTCCCATCAAAGGAAAAGCTCCATGGCCACATGATGAGCCCTCCCCCCTTCATTAAGGGGTCATCACGGACAGAAACTCCAAACTATGCCAACGTCTGATCCTCGCCCTGACTTCAGATGCATGAGATCTCAATTTAGCTCTGCAGAGCATGGCTGCCATGCTCTTGCCCCGAAAACCTGGCCTAGCTTGTGTTCTCAGACTTACGTCTTCACACTCCTGACCCACAAGCCCTCCAGTTTTGGAATTCCAGAGCTACAGCACTCTGCCTGCCCTCCAGAAGAGAAACGTTGCCCTATGGGGCTACCCAGAAACCCCAAATGAGGTTCAACCTGTAGGCCACTCGATTGTATCCCAATTATTCAGTCTACGCTGGGCACTAATGTCCTGTCTGACACAACCTGAGCCTGGATCTCCCGACTGAAACAAGACACCTGGAGCCACACCTCAGGACTGTGCCTGACCTATCCAAGAAAATTCTGTCCATTCCATTGGCCACAACCTTACAGATTAGGAGAAACCTCCCAAGACCCTGAGACCATCCAAATAGTGTTGGCAGCCCGGGACAAACGGGGTGATCTGACACCAGCTGAGCAACGACTTCCACTTAGAACCATAGATGCTCCCAGAGAAGAAGATTGAAGCTGACAGGCCCGTAGGACCTAATCGGATCCATTGCTTTGGTTTCCAGGCATCTCTCCTCAGAGGTCTGGTTTCCAATACCATCTTATTGAGGTTCCTGAGGAATGAATCAGAACAAATCTCAACTCCACATGGGAAACTTGCCTTTTGAGCTGTCTCAAAATATCCGGTTAGGAGATTCTATCAGGGCGCCGGCGCCACTGCCCCATTCCAAGTTCTCCATGGACACAAACCCACATTACGACTGATCCTCAGGAGAGTCCATTTCAACTCAGCCCCATTGGTTGCTCCCCAAGAGCCAGCAGATAGAACCTGCCTTGCTACTAGGAGACAAATGGAATGCGAGTTGGGCTGCCCAGGCATCCATAGTTAGAACCCTGCTCTGGAGAAATTCCTTATGGGGCGTTCTGGACCATCCAAAATGTCTCGACTGTCCAGCAGAAGGAATCCTTGCAGTTTGGAGTATCACACAATCTCAACATGGGAAAACCTCCATGGCCTCGTGATACCCCCCCACCTTCATGAAAGGGCCATGATGGATATAATCTCCACCCTGAGCCCACGTATGATCCTCGCCCTGTCTTCAGATGCACGGAATCTCCATTCAGCTCTGCAGAGTCTGCCTGCCATGCCCTCATCCCGAAACCTAAGCCTAGCTTGTGTTCTCAGAAACGTCCTCACATTTCTGGCCCACAAGCCCTCCAGTTGGGAATTCTGGAGACACAATGCAGCACTCTGCCTGCCCTCCAGAAGAAAAACGTTGCCCTATGAGGCTACCGAGAAAGCCAAATGAGGATCAACCTGCATGCCACTTGACTGTACCCCAATTATACAGTCTAGCCTGGGCACTAAAGCCCTGTCTGACACAGCCTGAGCCCAGAACTCCCGACTGACACCCAGACAGCTGGCTGTACACTGAGCACATCGGACCCACCATGGCCTTAGGTTGTCAACTCTTCCCAAACTCGGTTTTCAGGCTTCAGAACCTAGAACTTACCTCCACTCACTACCCAGGGGTGAACGTGATGCAGAAATCAGAACTCCTCCTTCCCCAAGGCAAGAAAACTTGTTGTTGTCATGTTGTCCAAAATTCAGTGTAGGAGAATCCAGCATAGTACATGAGGCCCCGCCCATGCTTGAGGGCCTCAATGGGCAAAAACACACATTGTGACCCTTAGTGTTAGCCCTGTCCTCAAGGAAAGCATCTCAGGGGCAAGACCAAGAGCATGCATATGGGGCTTGCCATGTCCCTAGTCCCCCAATCTTAACCAGAGGTTGAGATGTTTAGTCACCACTACTCAGGGCTCTGCTCTGGAATCCTTCTATGGTGGGACACCTGAGGTAAAAAAATACCAAAAGGACTCCACCCATCCACCAAATGACCCCAAACACTTGGGATCTGGCCAAATCCACATAGAGAAAGACTCGTCAATGGCCCGTGAGGCCATCCCGACATTCCACAACCACTGTTGACACAAAATCCAGAGACAATAGCCTGGGCAAAAGCCTCACACTTGCCCTTTGTTCATAGCCCGAAAAATTCTCCTCACGGTTCACAGATTGTGCCTGTCATACATACGTTCCCAAACCTAAGCCGAGTTTGGGTTTTCAGACTTCTGTCCCCATTTTACTAGCCCACACACCCTCCAGGCTGGGGACCCTGGAGCCACACCTCATGACTGTGCCTGCCCTCTCCAGGGGAATTCTGCCCACTCCATTGGCCACAACTCTATAGATTAGGAGAAACCTCCAAAGTCCCTGAGGCCATCCACATGGTGTAGGCCTCCCAGGACAAACAGGGGTGATCTATCCCAAGCTGAGCAACTACCTCAACTCAGGCCTGTAGACAGATATCCCCAGAGAAGAAGATTGAACCGGACAGGCACCTAGGCCCTAATAGGACTCATTGCTTTGGATTCCAGGCATCTCTCCTCAGAGGCCTGGTTTCCAGTACCAGCACATGGGTTCTTCCGGAGGTCCAATCAGAACAAATCTCATCTACACATGGGAAACGTGCTTTTTGGAGATGTGTCAAAACCTCCAGTTAGGGGAAACCTTGAGGTACCTGGATCGACCGCCCCATTGCAAGGTCTCCATGGACACAAACCCACATTATGACCCATTCTCAGGAGAGTGCATTTCAACACAGCCCCATCAGTTGCTTCCCTAGAGGAAGCAGATCGAACCTGCCTTGTCTCTAGGAGACAATAGGAATCCACGGCAGGCTCTCCAGGCATCAATCCTTAGAACTCTGCTCTGGCTTCGTTCCATATGGGACATCCTGGAGCCATCTGACGGTCTCAACTGTCCTGTAAAAGGAATCCTTGCCTATTGGAACATCTAACAACTCCCATCGTGGAAAGCCTCCATGACTCCATGATGCACCCCCCCCCCTTCATGAAGGGGAAATCCTGAACAGAAACTCCAACCTGAGCCTACATCTGATCCTTGTCATGACTTCAGATGAACGAGAACTCGATTTAGCTCTGCAGAGTGTGCCTGCCGTGCCTTCACCCCAAAACCAAAGCCTAGCTTGTGTTCTCAGACTTCCTTCCTCACACTTCTGGCCCATAAGCCCTCCAGTTTGGGAATAACAGAGCCACAATGCAGCACTCTTCCAGCCCTCCAGAAGAAAAACGTTGCCCCTGGGGCTACCCAGAAACGCCAAATGAGGATGAGTCTGAACGCCACTCAACTGTACTCCAATTATAAAATCTACCCTGGGCACAAATGCCCTTTCTGACACAGCCTGAGCCTGGACCTCCCGACCGACACCCAGACAGCTGGGGCCACACCTCAGGACTGTGCCTGCCCTCTACAAGGGAATTCTGCCCATTTCATTTGCCTCATTCCTACAGATTTGGAGAAACTTCTAAAGTCCGCGAGACCAGCCCAATAGTGTTGACCTCCCGGGTCAAACAGGTGCGATCTGACACAAGCTGGGCGATGACCTCCATTCTGAATCGTAGACAGAGGCTCTCAGAAGAGAATATTGAAGGAGAAAGGCCCCTAGGCCTAATTGGATCCATTGCTTTGGATTCCAGGCATCTCTCCTTAGATGCTTGGTTTCAAATACCAGCTCATGGGGGTTCCTGAGGCACCGATCAGAACAAATCTCGTCTCCACATGGGAAACTTGCTCTTTGGAACTGTCACAAAACCTCAGGTTAGGAGAATTCTTCAGGGCACCGGAGCCACTGCCTCTTTCCAAGGTCTCCATGGACACAAACCCATTATGACCGATCCTCAGGAGAGTCCATTTCAATTCAGCCCCCTCGGTCCCCCAGCGCCAGCAGATCAAAACTGCCTTGTCACTAGGAGACAACTGGAATGCAAGTTGGGCTGCCCTGGAACCCTTCATTAGAACCCTGCTTATGAGAAGTTCCTTATGGGACATCCTTGATCCATCCACTTCTCGACTGTCCCGCAGAAGGAATCCTTGTGATTTGGAGCATCACACACTCGCACAGTGGGAAAACTTCCAAGGATTCCTGATGCCTCTCCCACCTTAATGTCGGGGAAATCATGGACAGAAACTCCAACCTAAGCCAACGTCTGATCCTCGCCCTGACTTCAGATTCATGAGATGTCGATTCAGCTTTGCAGAGTGTGCCTGCCGTGCCACCAATGGGAAACCTAAGCTGAACTTGTGTTCTCAGAAATCCATGCTCAAACTCCTGGCCCACAAGCCCTCAAGTTGGGAATTCTGGAGCCGCAATGTATAACTCTGCCTGCCCTCCAGAAGAGAAACACTGCCCTAGGGGGCTACCCAAAAACCCTAAATGTGGATCAACCTGCACACCACTCAAATGTCGCCCAATTATACAGTCTAGCCTGGGCACTAATGCCCTGTCTGACACAGCCTGAGCTCGGACCTTCCGACCAAAACCCAGACAGCTGCCCGCACACTGAGCACATTGAACCAGCCAGGGCCTTAGGTTGTCATCTTTTCCCAACCTCGGTTTTCAGGCTTCAGAACCTAGAAATTATCTCCACCCACTGCCAAGCAGTATACGTGATGCAGAAAACAGAACTACTCCTTTCCCACGGCCAGAAACTTTGTGGTTGGCATGTGGTCCAACGTTCAGTATAGGAGAAACCAGAGAGGCCCATGAGGCCCGGCCCATGCTTGAGGGCCGCGATGGATACAAACACATATTGGGACCCTCAGTGTGAGCCCTGTCCTCATGTAAAACCTCTCTCACGCTGGACCAAGAGCCCACATATGGGACTTGCCATGCCCCTAGTCCCCAATCTTAACCAGAGCTCGAGATGTCTAGTCACCCCTACTCAGTGTTCATCTCTGGATTCCCTCTTTGGTGGGACACATGAGGTAAAAAAAAAAAATAGAGAAAGGATACCTATCATCCAAAGAATGACCCCAAACACTTGGAATCAGGCCAAATCCCCAGAGAGAAAAACTTGTCCCTGGCCAATGATCGCAGCCCGACATTCCCAGGCCATTGTTGACGCAAAATCTGGAGACAAAAGCCTGAAAAAGTGACTCACGCTCGCCCCTAAATCCTAGCCCGATAAATTCTCATCGAGGTCTATAAATCGGTCCTGCTATACTGACGTCCCCAAACCTAGCCGAGTTTGTATTTTCAGACTTCTGTACCCACAGTCATGGCCACATACCCTCCAGGCTGGGGCCCCTGGGGCCACAACTCAAGACTGTCTGCCCTCTCCAGGGGAATTCTGCCCATTCTATCAGCCACAACCCTACCGTTTAGGAGAAACCTAAAATGTTCTCAAAGCTATCCCAATAGTGTAGGCCTCCCAGGACAAAGAGGGGTGATCTCTCAAAAGCTGAGCATGACCTCCACACAGACCAATAGAAGATATCTATCCCCAGAGAAGAAGATTAAACCGTACAGGCACCTAGGTCCTAATCGGATCCATTGCTTTTGCTTCCAGGCATCTCTCCTCAGAGGCCTGGTTTCCAATACCAGCATATGGGGGTTTCCAGAGGTACTAATCCCAACAAATCTCGTATCCACATGGGAAACGTGCTCTTTGGAGCTGTGTCAAAACCTCCAGTTAAGGAAAACCTTCAGTTCCCCGGAGCCACTGCCCAATTCCAATGGACAAAATCCCACATTATGACCCATCCTCAAGAGAGTCCATTTCAACTCAGCCCCTTCGGTTGCTCCCCCAGAGCCATCAGATCGAACCTGCCTTGTCATTAGGAGACAACTGCAATGCGAGTTGGGCTGCCCAGCCATCCATCGTTAGAACCCCACTCTGGAGAAGTTCCTTATGGGGCGTCCTTAATGCAACCAACAGGTCTCGATTGTACTGCAGAAGGAATCCTTGTGGTTTGCAGTATTACACACTCGCACCGTGGGCAAACCTCCATGGCCTTGTGATGCCCCCACCATCATGTAGCAGACATCATGGACAGAAACTCAAACCTGAGGCAATGTCTGATCCTCGCCCTGACTTCAGATGCACGAGATCTCGATTCAGATCTGCAGAGTGTGCCTGCCGTTCCCTCGCCCTGAAACCTAAGCCTACCTTGTGTTCTCAGACTTTGTCCTCACACTCCTGGCTCACAAGCTCTCCAGTTTCGGAATTCTGGAGACACAATGCAGCTCTCTGCCTGCCCTCCAGAAGAAAAACGTTGTCCTATGGGCCTACCCAGAAACCCCAAATGAGGATCAACCTGCACGCCACTCGTCTGTACCCCAATTATACAGTCCAGCCTGGGCATTAATGCCCAGTCTGACACAGCCTGAGCCCAGACCTCGTGACCGACACCCCGACAGCTTATCGCACACTAAGCACATCAGCACGCCATGGCCTTAGGTCGTCATCTCTTCCCAACCTCGGTTTTCAGGCTTCAGAACCTAGACCTATGTCCACTCACTGCCAAGCGGTGTACATGATGCAGAAATCAGAACTTCTCCTTCCCCATGGCCAGTAACCTTGTGGTTGGCATGTTGTCCAACGTTCAGTGTAGGAGAAGCCGCTGGCCCATGAGGCCCTGCCCATGCTTGAGGGACGCGATGGATACAAACACATATTGGGACCCTCAGCGTGAGCCCTGTCCTCATGTAAAACCTCTCACATGCTGGACCAAGAGCCCACATATGGGACTTGCCATGCCTCTAGTCCCCCAATCTTAACCAGAGCTTGAGATGTCTAGTCACCCCTACTCAGAGCTCTTCTCTAGATTCCCTCTTTGGTGGGACACAAATGGTTAAAAAAAATAGAGAAAGGTCTCCCGCCATCCAAAGAATGACCCCAAACACTTGGAATCGGGCAAAATCCCCAGAGAGGAAAAACTCGTCCCTGGCCAATGAGGCCAGCCTGACATTCCACGGCCACTGTTGACACAAAATCCAGAGACAAAAGCCTGTAAAAGCACCTCATACTCGCCCTTTGTTCATAGCCCGAAAATTTCTCCTCACGGTCTGTAGATTGGACCTGCCATACCTATGTCCCTAAACCTAAGCCAAGTTTTTATTTTCAGGTTTTTGTCTCCACTATCCTAGCCCACACACCCTCAATTCTGGGGCCGCTATAGCCACATATCAGGACTATGCCTGGCCTCCCCAAAAGAATTCTGATCACTCCTTTGGACACAACCCTACAGATTAGGAGAAACCTCCAATGTTCCCGAGGCCATCCCAACAGTGTAGGACGTCTAGGGCAAACAGGGGCGATCTGACACAAGCTGAGCCACTACCTCCACTGAGACCCAAAGACAGATATGCCCAGAGAAGAAGACTGAACCGGACAAGCACCTAGATCCTAATCAGATCCATTGCTTTTTTTTTTTTTTTTTCCAGGCATCTCTCCTCAGTGGCTTGGATTCCAATACCAGCATATCAGGGTTTCCGGAGGTACCAATCAAAACAAATCTCATCTCCACATGGAAATTTTGCTCTGTGTCAAAACCTCCCATTAGGATAAAACTTCAGGTCACCAGAGCCACCACCCCATTCCAATGTCTCCATGGACACAATCCCACATTATGACCCATCCTCAGGAGAGTCCATTTTAACTCAACCCCCTCAGTTGTTCCCCCAGAGCCAGCAGATCGAACTGGCCTTGTCTCTAGGAGACAATTGAAATGTGAGGTGGGCGCTTCAGGCATCCAACCTTAGAACCCTGCTCTGAGGTCGTTCCTAATGAGACATACTGGAGCCATCCAACTGGTCTCAACTGTCCCACTGAAGGAATCCTTGTGCACGGAGCATCTCACAACTCCCATCATGCGAAAACTTTCCAGGCCACATGATGCCCCCAATCTTCATGAAGTCTGATCATGGGGACAAACCCCAACCTGAGCAAAGGGCTGATCCTCGCCTTGACTTCAGAACCACGAGATCTTGATTCAGCTTTTCAGAGTGTGCCTGCCGTGTCCTCACAACGAAACATAAGCCTAGCTTGTGTTCTCAGACTTCCGTCCTCACACTCCTGGCCTACATGCCCTCCAGTTTGGGTATTCTGGAGCCACATTGCAGCATTGTGCCTGTCCTCCAGAAGAAAAACGTTACCTAATGGGGCTACACAGAAATCCCAAATGAGGATCAACCTGCCCGCCACTCGACTGTTCCCCAATAATACAGTCTACCTTGGGCACTAATGCCCTCACACTCCTGGCCTACATGCCCTCCAGTTTGGGTATTCTGGAGCCACATTGCAGCATTGTGCCTGTCCTCCAGAAGAAAAACGTTACCTAATGGGGCTACACAGAAATCCCAAATGAGGATCAACCTGCCCGCCACTCGACTGTTCCCCAATAATACAGTCTACCTTGGGCACTAATGCCCTGTCTGACACAGCCTGAGTCCGGATGTCCTGACTGACACCCAGGCAGCTGGCCGCACAATGAGCACTCGGACCCATCAGGGACTTAAGTCATCATCTCTTCCCAACCTCGGTTTTCAGGCTTCAGAACCTAGAACTTATGTCCAATCACTGCCTAGCTGGAACGTGATGTAGAAATCAGAACTCCTCCTTCCCCATGCCCAGAAACCTTTGGTTCGCATGTTGTCCAACGTTCAGTGTAGGAGAAATCAGCATGGCCCATAAGGCCCTGGCCATGTTGAGGGCCGCTTTGGACACAAACACGCTTTGTGACCCTCAGCGATATGACAAAAGCTGAGGATCTACCTGCACTTAGACCATAGACAGATGTCCCCAGAGGAGCAGATTGAACCATAAAGGAACCTAGGCCTTAGGCTGTCATCTCTTCCCAACCTGGGTTTTCAGGCATCTGAACCTAGACATTATATCAAATACCCGCACAGGTGGGCACCTGAAGCACAAATCAGAACTCCTCCTTCCCCATGGCTGGAAAGCTTGCTGTTGGCATGGAGTCACACCTTCAGGGTAGGAGAAATCTTCATAGGCCCTGAGGCCACGTCCAAACTTAGTGCCGACTTGGGCACAAAGTCGCATTGTGACCTTCAGCGTGAGCCTTATGTTGAAGTAAGGCCTCTCAGGGCCTGGACCAAGATCACACATATGGGGCTTGCCAAGCCCCTATGTTTCCAATCCTTGCCAGAGTTCGAGTTTTCCAGTCATCCCTATCTGGGGCTCTGCTCTGGAATCCCTCTCTTGGAGAGACACCTGAGCCAGACAACTGGACTCCACCCTTCCCAAAAAATGACCTTAAACTCTTGGGAGCTGGGGTCAGCTCGGCCCCAATTTCATAGGCTACCCTAAGCACTAATGTTCTGTCTTACATACCCTGAACCCAGGCCTTCCAACAGACACCAAGACAGCAGGCCAAACACCCTGCACATCTGACCCGCCAAAGCCTTAGTCCATCATCCCTTCCCAATCTGGGTTTTCAGGCATCAAAACCTAGACTTTATCTCCAATCCATGCACAGGGGGGAACCTAATGCACAAGTCAGAAATCCTCCTTCCCCATGGCAAAAAACCTTCTGTTGGCAGGGAGTCAAACCTTCAGTGTAGGAGAAACCTGCATGGCCCATGAGGCCATGCACATGCTTGAGGGCCACCTTGTGCAAACACACCCATTGTGACCCTGAGCGTGAGTCCCGTAATTAAGTAACGCCTCTCCGTGGATGGACCAACAGGTAGCAAATGGGGTTTACCTTGCCTATAGGCCCCAAGCCTATAGAGGGCAGGTATTCCAGTTGTCAGTACCCACTGCTCTGCTCTGGAATCCTTCTACTGGGGGGGACACCTGAGGCAGAAAACAGGACTCCTCCCTTCCCACAGAATGACCCCAAACTCTAGGGAGCTGGGCATATCAAGAGAGAGGGAATACTCTTGCTCCACCCACGGGGCCACACCTACATTAAACTGCCATCATAGACACAACATCGGGACAAAAGCCTGAGTGACCGCTTCCCACTCTTCCTCCTTTTATATCCTGAGGTGATCCCTTCACGGACTGTAGATCAGGCCTTCCATTACCTTGGTCCCAAACCTGAGCCAAGTTTGTGTTTTCAGACGTCTGTCCCCACAGCCATGGCAAACACAGCCTCCAGGCTGGGGACCTGGAGCCATACCATAGGACTGTGCCTGCTCTCTTCTAGGAAATTTTGCCAATTCCATTGGCCACAACGCTACAGAATAGGAGAAACTTCAATGCCCCCGAGGACAACCCACTACTGTAAGCCTCCCTGGGCTAACAGGGGCATTCTGACACAAGCAGAGCAAATACCTCCATGCAGGCATGCAGACAGATGTTCACAGAGAGAAAAGATTGAACCAGACAGGACCCTAGGCCCTAATCTGAACTCTTGCTTTGGTTTCCAGGTGTCACTCCTCAGAGGCCTGGATTCAAAGACCAGCATATGGGGCCTTCTTGAGGCACAAAACAGAACACCTCTCATCTCCACATGGGAAGCTTCCTTGTTGGAGCTGTGTCAAACTCTTCGGGTTGGAGAATCCTGCAAAGACCCTGAGCCACCACCACATTCCAAGGTCTCCATGGCCACCAACCCACATTATGACCCATCCTGAGAACAGTCCATTTCAACTCAGCCTTCTGGGTAGCTCGTATAAGAGCCCACAGGTTGAGCCTGCCTTGTCCCAACCAGACAGTGGGAATGTGAGGTGGTGTTTCCAGGCATCCATGCCTAGACACCTGTTCTTGAGTCTTTCCGTATGGGGCATCCTGGAAGCATCCAACAGGACTCGACTGTCCTGCAGAAGGAAACCTTGAGGTTTGGAGAAACTCACAACTCCCAGCATAGGGAAACATCTCTGGCCTCATGAAGGCCCCACCCCCTTCAGGAAGGGGCCACCATGGACACAAACTCCAGCCTGAGGCAGCGTCTGATACTCTCCCTGACCTCAGATGCAGGAGATCATGATTCAACCTCTGCAGATTGGGCCTGCCATGCCCTGGGCCCCAAACCTAATGCTAGCTTGTGTTTTCAGACTTCCTTCTTCACACTTCTGGCAAACAAAACCTCCAGACTGGGAATTCCGGAACCACAATGCATCCCTCTGCTTGCCCACCAGAAGAAGGACGTTGCCCTATGGGGCTCTTCAGAAACCCTAAATGAGGATCAAACCCTAAATGAGGATCACACCCCAAATGGATAGGCTGCTTTGGGCACTAATGCTCTGTCTTACACAGCCTGAGGCCAGACGTCCCAACAGACAAGGAGACAGCTGGCCGCACAACCAGCACATCAGACACACCATAGCCTTAGGCCCTCATCTCTTCCCACCCTGGGTTTTCACACATCTGAACCTGGACATTATATCAAATCCCCGCACAGGAGGATACCTGAAGCACAAATCAAAACTCCTCCTTACCCATGGCTGGAAAGCTTGCTGTTGGCATGGAGTCACACCTTCAGGGTAGGAGAAACCTTCATAGCCCCTGAGGCCACGCCCAAACTTGAGTGCCGACTTGGGCACAAAGTCGCATTGTGACCCTCAGCGTGAGCCTCATGTCGAAGTAAGGCCTCTCAGGGCCTGGACCAAAAGCCAGCATATGGGGCATGCCAAGCCACTATGCTCCCAATCCTCACCAGAGTTTGAGTTTTCCAGTCGCCTGTACCTGGGACACTACTCTGGTATCCCTCTCTTGGAGCGACACCTGAGTCAGACAACTGGATTCCACCCTTCCCACAAAAAGACCCCATACTCTTGGGAGCTGTGCCAAATCCCCAGAGAGGGAGACTCGTCCATAGCCCCTGAGGCCACCCTACAATCCACGGCTATCCTGGACACTACATCCAGAGACAAAATCCTGAGGGAATGCCTCCCACTCGCCCTTCTTTCATAAGCCAAGGAGCTCCCCTCTCGGTCTGGAGATCCGGCCTGCCATACCCTCTGCACCACACCTAAGCTGAGTTTCTGTTTTCAGACTTCTGTGCCCACGGCACGGACCCACACACCTTCCAGGCTAGGGCCTATGGAGCCACAACAAAGGACTGTGCCTCTCCTCTCCAAGGAAACTGTGCCCAATCCATTGGCCACAACCCTACAGATTAGGAGAAATCTCGAAGGCCCCCGAGGCCATCCCAATAGTGTAGGCTTCCCTGGACTAAGAGGGACACTCTGACACTAGCTGAGCAACTATCTCCACTTAGACACTCATACAGTGTGCCCAGAGACAGAAGATTGAAATGGACAGGCCCCTAGGCCCTAATCTGAACCCTAGCTTTGGTTTCCAGGTGTTTCTCCTCAGAGGACTGGTTTCAAAGACCATCAACTGGGACTTTTATTAGGCACCCAACAGAACCTCTCTCGTCTCCACATGGGGATATTTCTTATTGGAGCTATATCAAACCCTTCAGGTAGGGGAATTCTGCAGGGCCCCTGAGCCACCAGCATATTTCAAGGTCCCATGGACACAAACCCACATTATGACCCATCCTCAGGAGAGTCTATTTCAACTCAGCGCCCTGGGTAGCTCGCTCCAGAGCCAGTAGTTCAAACATGTCTTGTCGCAAAGAGCCAATGGGGATGTGGGATATGCTGTACAGACATCCATCCTTCGAATCCTGCTCTCCAGTTTTTCCATATAGGACATCCTGGAGCCATCCAATAGGACTCGACTGTTCCGCAGAAGGAAACCTTGAAGTTTGGAACAACTCACAAACTCAGCGTGGGAAAACCTACTTAGCCTCATCATGCCCCCGCTCCATGAAGGGGCCATAATGGACACAATATCCAGCCTCAGACAATGTTTGATCCCCACCCTGACTTCAGATGGATGAGATTCTGATTCAGCCTATGCATAGTGGGCTTGTCATGCCCTTGGCCCAAAACCTCACCCTAGCTTGTGTTTTCAGACTTCCATCCTCACACTCCTGACCCACAAGCCCTCCTGATTGGGAATCCTGGGGCAAAAACGAAGTACTATGCCTGCCCACTGGAAGAAATACATTTTCTATGGCATTGCCCCGAAACCCAGAATGAGGATCAAACTGCTCGGCTACCCTAAGCACTAATGCTCTGTCTTACATAGCCTAAGCCCAGACCTTCGGACAGACACTGAGACAGCTGGCCGCACACCCAGCACCTTGGACCCACCATGGACTTAGGGCATTCATCATTTTCCATTGACTTGTGTTTCTTCCTGGAGGTATGTTCTGAGGCTGTGTCAGACTGTGCGTTTTTCCAGAGCAGCCTATGAAATTGGGGTGGGCTTAGGGGCCTTGCAGTTTTCTGCTAATCAGGGGGGCTTGGGAAACTGAGAAGCGCAGAGTTTCCTCAGAAGAGCAGGCCCAGTGATGTGATGTGGTTCTGGATGCCCCATCCTGGAGGGAATGTGGGTCAGGACTTTGGGACCAAAGACTTCAGACACAAACTCGGGTAAGATTTTGGGGGGAGGTGATGGCAGGCCGGATCTGCAGAACCTGAGGGCAGCTGCTCGGGATTTGAAATTCGGACAGCAGGGAGGCAGGAGCACAGGCTTTTCTATCTGAATTGTGTGTCTAGGATGGCCATGGAATGGAGGGGTGGCCTCATGGGTCATGGGAAATTCTACCTCTCTGGGAATTCTGCCCGGCACCCAAGAATTTGGTGTATTTCTGGGGGAAGGGGAGAGCGCGGTTTTTCATCTCAGGGGTCCTGTCCAAACAGGCATTCCAGAGATTGGTTCTGGGTCCGGGCACCTGGATAACCCCACCAAGGCTTAGTATTTGGGCCTGGGGCATGACAGGCCCGCTCTGTCGGCTCCTGGTCCAGCTCCCAAGGGGGATTGTTGGAAAGGGGTTTAAGGATAAGGGTCACAATGCATGTTTGTACCCATAAGCCCATATGGGTTGGGCGTGGTCTCATGGGCCGTGCACCTGGCTCACACTCTAAGGGTTGGCCAGCCATCTCAACATTCAGTTGTCCTGCCATGGGGAAGGAGGAGTACTCGTTTGTGCTTCTGGGTTACCCATGGGCATGAATTTATTCTATGTTCTGGGACAAGTACCTGAATACCCAGGTCAATTTGGGATGACAGTCTCTGGCCAAGACAGGACCCACCTGCAGGATATGGGGCCTGTTGTCTGGGTGGCTGACAGGAGGTCGGGGCTCAAGCTGTGTCAGACAGAGCATGTGTGCAGAGGACGGCCTATGACAATGGGGTGCCGTTGAGAGCTGTGCACTTGGATCCTCATGTGGGGTTTCTGCACAGATCCTTAGGGCACTTCTTCTTTCTGGTGGGCAGGCAGAAGACTGCTTTGTGGCTCCAGAATTTCCAATATGGAGGGCTTGCAGGCGAGAAGTGTGAGGACAGATGTCTGATAACACAAGCCTCGGTTAAGCTCAGTGCTGAGCACATGGCCGTTCCAATGTGCAGTGTTTTTTTTTTTTTTTTTTTTTTTTTTTTTTTTTGTTTTGTTTTAGAGATCTCCAGCATCTGAGTATGCCTGAGGGTGAGATGAATGCTCACGCTGGAGTTTCTATCCATGATGGCCAACGAATGGTGGGATTTTCTCAAGAAGGCTTGGAGGTTTTCCCAAGCTGGAGCTTGTGAACTGCTCCAAACAGCAAGGCATCGTTCTGTGGGACAGGGGTAATCCGCTTAGATTTGATAGCACAGCTCTCTGAATGGAGCCTGGGAAGCCCACCTCAGGTTACCATTACAGCCGAGGAACAAGGCAGGCTTGATCTGCTATCTCTGGTTCCAAGTTCCAAGTGATCTGAGTTGATGGAAGTTCTCAGTCTAACGGCTCCCAATGCTGCTTTGTGTCCAGGGAGACCTTAGAACATGGCGGAGGCCCTGGGGACATGCAGGTTTCTCCTATCCTAAGGGTTAGACCCAGTTCCCAGGAGAAAGGTTTCCTTCTCGGGACAGAAGGGGTTCTCTTGTATGGCTCACGGACCACAGGTTGGACCATATATTGGTTTTCCAGAACAGGCTTCTAGGGACAGAGGCCTGAAAACCTAAGCTAGGGTTCTGATGAGGTACTAGGGCCATGGCAGATTCAATCTTTGGACTTATCACCATCGACCTGCATGTCTTCCTGGAGGTAGGTGCTGAGACTGTGACAGACTGTACATTTCTTTCAAGAGTAGCCTATGAAACTGGGGTGGGCTCAGGGTCTTTGCAGTTTTCTCCTAATCTGGAGGGTTTGGGCAACGGAGACAGGAATAATTTCCTCCAGTGAATAGGACCAGTGATGTGCTGTGGTTCTGGAAGCCCCATCCTGGAGGGCATGTGGTTCAGGGATCTGGGACCAAAATCATCAGACACAAAATTGGGGAAAAGTTAGGGGTGAGGTTATGGCAGGCCCACTCTGCAGACCCTGAGGGCAGCTCCTCGGGATTTGAAATCCGGGTGGCTGGGAGGCAGGAGCACAGGCTTTTCTGTCTGCATTGTGTCTAGAATGGCCACGGAATGGAGGGGTGTCCTCATGTGTCCATGGGAGTTTCTTCCTATCTGGGGATTCTGCCTGGCACCCAAGAGTTTGGTGTCTTACTAGGGGAAGGGGAGACCGCGTTTTACCATGTCAGGGTACCTGTCAAAACATGGATTCCAGAGATGGGTTCTGGGTCCTTGTGCCTGGGTAATCCCACCAAGGCTTAGGATTTGGGCCTAGGGTCCTGACAGGCCCACTCTGTGGGGTCCTTGTCCAGCTCCCTCTGGGTCTTGTTGGAAATGGGTCTCAGGGTGAGTGTCCCAATGCCTGTTTGTGCCAGCTCCCCATCCTGTGTGTGGGTGCTCTCTCTTGTTCCATGCACCTGGATCCCAATCTGAGGGTTGGACAACCATCTCAACATTTAGTTTTCTTGCCATTGGGAAGGAGGAGTACCCTTTTGTGAGTCAGGGCCCCCCATGAACAGGAATTCGAACTATGTTCTGGAACAGGTACCTGAATACCCAGGTTGGTTCGAGATGAAAGACTGAGGTCAAGGCAGCTCACACCTGTAGGATATGGGGCCCGCTATCTGTGTGGCTGCCAGGAGGTCGGGGCTCAGGCTGTGTCAGAGTATTAGTGCACAGGGTGGCCTATTTTATTGGGGTGCCATAGAGGGCTGTGCAGCTGGATCCCCATGTGGATTTTCTGAGCAGAACCTTAGGGCACTTCTTATTCCTTGTGGGCAGGCAGAAGGCTGCATTGTGGCTCCCAAATTCCCAATATGGAGGGCTTACAGGCGAGGAGTGTGAGGACAGAAGTCTGAACAGACAAGCTACATTTAAGCTCAATGCCGAACACATGGCCATTCCAATGTGCAGCGGTTTTTTTTGAGATCTCCAGCACCTGAGTATGGGTGAGGTCAGATGTCTGCTCACACTGGAGTTTGTATCTATGATGGCCAACGAACTAGATATCCAGCACCTGAGTAAGGGCAGATGGATGTTGTTTGCTCACACTGGAGTTTGTGTCTATGATGACTGACTAATGGAGGGGTGGCGTCAAGTGTCCATGGACAATTTCCCACTTGAGGCTTGTGAGATGCTCCAAACAGCAAGGTTTTTTTTCTTCAGAACAGGTGGAGCCTGGTTTGTTTGCTCCAGGGTCCCTCATTGGGAAAGTTTGGGGAGGAGAGCTCTCCCGCATGGATCCCTGGAAAGCACACCTCCATTGACAATTGCAGTTGAGGAACATGGCAGGTTCCTTCTGGTGACTCTGGGGCGAAGGACCAAGGCCTTGAGTTGCTATGGAATCTCTTGCAGATTGGTCACAATGCTGGTTTGATACCAGGGAGATCTTAGATGATGCTGGGGGCTAAGGTTCTATGCAGAATTCTCCAAACTTGAAGGTTTGGCACAGGTTGAAGGGCACGGTTTCCTTCTGGGGATAGGAGATTTTCTGTTGTGTGGCTCAGGGACCACATATTTCATCCTAAATTGGTATTCCAGAACAGGCCCCTGAGGACAGATGTCTGAAAACCTAATCTAGGGTTCCAATGCAGATCTAGGGGCATGTCAGCTTCAATCATGTCAGGTTCAAACCATGACATGGCTGTCTGGAAAAATGTAGGTGATCATGGTGTTTCAGACTGCGCATTTGCATCCAGAGCAGACACCAATATGGGAGTGGGCTCAGGGGCCTTGCAGGTTTCGCCTAATCTGAAAGGTTTGGACACCTGTTACTGGCACAGTTACCTTGGGAATGGCAAGCACAGTTCTTTGGTGTGGCTCCAGAGTTGCCATCCTGGAGGACATGTGAGTCATGGTTTTGGGGGAGAAGTCTGCAAAAACACAAATTCGGATTAGGGTTAGTTGTGAGGTGATCGGAGGCCCAATGCATAGAACTGGACAGCAGCTCATCGGGAACTGTAATTAGGTTACTCAAAGGCGGTAGCACAGGCTTTTCTATCTGGATTGTGTGTCCAGGAAGGCCTCAGAATGCAGCGGTGTTCTCATGGCTCCATGGGTGATTTTTCCTCTCTAAGGATCCTGGCGGCTCCCCATAGTTTGGTGGCTTTTTCGGGGAAGGGAAGAGTACTGTTTTCCATCTTAGGGTTGCCCCAATACAGGGATTCCAGAGATGGGCATGGGCTCTGGGTATGTGCCCTTTATAAATCCCACCAAGTGTTAAGATTTTGGTCTAGGGGCGTACCAGGCTTGCAATGCGGGATTATGGTGTTGTCACTGAGAGTGCTTGTTTGAAATCATGGTCAGGCTGATGGTCACAATGCCTGTTTATGCCCAGGGTGTCCCTCAGGAGTGGTCATGGCCTCATTAGCCATGCATCTGGATCCCACTCTGAGGATCGGGCACACATCCCAACAGCCAGATTTCCTGCCATGGGGAAGGAGGAGTTCTCTATTGTGCTTCAGGTGCCCCCATTGGCAGGGAATCCCACAAATGTCAGGGGACAGGTGCCTGAATAACAAGGATGTGTGAGATGACAGACTTAGGCCATGGCCGGTATCACATGCTGGATATGGGGCCCGCTCTCTAGGTGGCTGACACTAGGTTGGGGCTCAGTCTCTGTCAGACACAGAACTAGTGGCCAGGGCAGACTATAAGTCAGTATTCCTTCGAGGAACTAGCAGATTGATCCCCATGTAGGGTTTCTGGGCACTCACCAGGCACTTCTTCCTTCTGAGGGGGAGGAAGAATGCTGTGTTGTGGCTCCAGAACTCCCCATCAAGAGAGCTTGGGGACCAGTAGGGTGAGGATGGAATTATAAACATAAGCTAGAGTTGAATTCAGTGCCAAGCAGAAGGCAGTTCCAATGTGCAGTGGCTGATTTGAGATATCTAGCACCTGAGTAAAGGCAGATGTCAGATGTTTGTTCACACTGAAGTCTGTGTCTATGATGTCCAACAAAAGTAGGGGTGGTGTCTAGAATCCATGGATGATACCCCACACTGAGGCTTGTGAGATGCTCCAAACAGCAAGGTTTCCTTGTACTGAACAGGTGGAGCATGGTTTATTAAGTCCAGTGTCCACTGTAAAAAATCTGGGTAGCAGAGCTCACCTGCATGGATGCCTGAAAAACACTGCTCCATTGACCATTGCAGCTGAGGAACATGGCAGATTCATTCTGGTGGCTCTTTGGCGAAGTACCAAGGCCTTGAGTTGACATGGAATCTCTTGCAGATGGGCCACAATGCTGGATTGCTACCAGGGAGATCTTAGAATGTGCTGGTGGCTAAGGTGCCATGCAGGATTCTCCTATCCTGAGGGTTTGGCACAGGTCGAAGAGCACGGTTTCCTTCTGGAGACAGGAGATGCATTCTAGTGTGGCTCAGGAACCACATGTTGTATTATAAGTTTGTATTCCAGAACAGGCCTTTGAGGACAGATGCCTGAAAACCAAAGCTAGGGTTCTAATGTGGCCCTAGGGGCATGTATGGTTCAATCTTCTGACTTCAAACCATTGACTTGGCTGTCTTCCTGGATGTAGGTGATCAGGTTGTTTCAGACTGGGTATTTGCATACAGAGCGGCCTCCAATATTGAGATGGTCTCAGGGACTTCAGGTTTCGCCTAATTTGGAGTGTTTGGGCAACTGTGACGGGCACAGTTTCCTTGGGGATGGCAGGCACAGTCCTGTGGTGTGGCTCCAGAGACCCCATCCTGGAGGGCATGTGAACCATGGTATTGTTAGAGAAGTTGGCAAACACACTTTCGGGTTAGGGTTAGTTGCGAGGTTATGGCAGGTCCAATGCCTACACATGGAGGGCAGCTCGTCAGGAACTAAAATTAGGGTGACTCGAAGGAGGTAGTACAGGCTTTTCTACCTGGATCTGTTTGTCCAGGATGGTATCAGAAGGCAAATGTGGTTGCCTGCGTCCATGGGAGATATTTCCTCTCTAAGGATCCTGGTGGCTCCCCATAGTTTGGTGGCTTTTTCATGGAAGGGTAGAGTGTTGTATTCCACTTAAGGGGTGCCCCAAACAGGGATTACAGAGATGGGTTCTAATTCTCTGAAATTACACCAAGGGTTAGAATTTGGTCATAGGGGCATAGCAGGATTTCAATGCAAGATCCGAGTGGTGCCAACTGAGAGGGGATGTCAGAAAGCATGCTCAGGCTGAGGGTCATAATGCTTCTTTGTGCCCAGGGTGGGTCATCAGTCAGGGGCATGGTCTCATTGGACATGCAGCTAGCTCTGACTTTGAGGGTTGGACATCCATCCCAACAGCCAGGTTTTCTACCATGGGGAAGGAGGAGTTCTCTATTATGCTTCAGGTTCCCCCATTGGCAGGGATTCCAGCATATGTATATGGTCAGGTGCTGAATACCAAGGGTGGGTAGAGATGATAGACTTTGGACATGGCCGGTCTCACATGCTGGATATGGGGCCCGCTCTCTGGGTGGCTGACACTAGTTTGGGGCTCAGGCTCTGTCAGACACAGCCCTAGTGGCCAGGCCCTCCTAAAATCGGGGTTCCCTTGAGGGCTGAAGATTGATCCTCATGTGGGGTTTCTGGGCCGACTCTCCAGACACTTCTTCATTCAAAGGGGAAGGCAGAATGCTGCATTGTGGCTCCGGAATTCTTCATCAAGAGGCCTTGGGGAACAGTAGGGTGAGGATGGAAATGTAAACACAAGCTATGGTTCAATTTACTGCCAAGCGGAAGGCATTTCCAATGTGCAGCGGCTGTTTTGAGATATCCAGCACCTGAGTAAGGGCGGATGTCAGATGTTTCCTCACACTGGAGTTTGTGTCTATGATGACCGACTAATGGAGGTGTTGTGTCAAGAGTCCATGGAGGATTTCCCATGCATAGGATTCTGAGATGCTCCAAACAACAAGGTTTCCTTCTACTGCACAGGTCGAGCCTGTTATTTTGTTATTGTTGGTTTGTTTGTTTGTTTTGTTTTGTTTTGTTTTGTTTTTTGTTCCGGGGTCCCCTATGTGGATAGGTGGGTAGCAGAGGTCTCCCGCATGGATGCCTGGAAAGCACACCTCCATTGACATTGCAGCTGAGGAATAAGGCATGTTCGTTCTAGTGGCACTGGGGCGAAGGACCAATGCCTTTAATTGACATGAACTCTCTTGCAGATGGGCCACCATGCTGGATTGTTACCAGGGAAATCTCAGAATGTGCTGGTGGCTAAGGTGCCCGGCAGGATTCTACTACCTTGAGGGTTTGCCACAGGTCAAAGAGCATGGTTTCCTTCTTGGGACAAAAGATGTTCTGTTGTGTGGATCAGGGACCACCTGTTGTATCATAAGTTGGTATTCCAGAACAGGCCCCTGAGGATAGATGCCTAAAGACCTAATCTAGGGTTCCAGTGGTGTACTAGGGGCATGTCAGGTTCAATCTTCTGACTCAGAGCCATTAACTTGGCTGTCTGACTGGATGTAGGTGATCAGGGTGTTTCACACTGCACATTTGCATCCTGAGTGGGTGCCAATATTGGGGTGGGCTCAAGGGCCTTGCAGGTTTCACCTAATCTGGAAGGTTTGGGCAACTGTGACGGGCACAGTTTCCTTGGGGATGGCAGGCACAGTCCTATGGTGTTGCTCCAGAGTCCCCATCCTGGAGGGCATGTGAGACATGGTTTTAGGAGAGAAGTCTGCAAACACAAATTCGGGTAAGCGTTAGTGGCGTGGTGATTGCAGGACCAAACCGAAGACCTTGAGGGCAGCGCATCATGAACTGTAATTAGGGTGAATGGAAGGCAGTAGCACAGACTTTTTAATCTGGATTTTGTGTCCTGGATGGCCTCGGAATGCAGCTGTGTTCTCATGGGTCCATGGGAGGTTTATCCTCTCTAAGGATCCTGGCGGCTCCCCATAGTTTGGTGGCTTTTTCAGGGAAGGGAAGCATGCGGTTTTCCAAATTAGGGGTGCCCCAAAACAGGGATTCTAGAGATGGGTTCTGGGTCTGGGCGTCTGGAAAATCCCACCAAGGGTTAGGATTTGGGCCTAGGGGCATACGAGGCCTGCAATGCGGGATCATTGTGGTGCAACTGAGAGGGCTTGTTTGAAAGTATGCTCAGGCTGAGGGTCAAAATGCCTGTTTTTGACCAGGGCCAAGGCGGCCCTCAGGGGTGGGTGTGTTCTCATTGGCTATGCAGTTTTCTCCCACTTTGAGGATTGGACAACCATCCCAACTACCAGGATTCCTGCCATGGTGAAGGAGGAGTTCTCTATTCTGCTTTAGGTTCCCCTATTGGCAAGGATTCCAGCAAAGGGCTCTGGACAGATGCCTGAATACCAAGGATGGGTAGAGCTGATGGACATGGGTCATGGCTGGTCTCACATGCTGGATATGGGGCCCGCTCTCATCGTGGCTGACACTAGGTTGGGGCTCAGGCTCTCCAAGACACATCTCTAGTGCCCAGGGCAGCCTATAAATCGGGATACTCTCGAGGGCCGAGCAGATTGATACTCAAGTGGGGTACCTGGGCAGACTCACCAGGCACTACATTTAACTATGGTGAAGGCAGAATGGTGGTTTTTGGCTCCAGAATTCCCTTTCACCAGGACTTGAGGTCCTGTAGGGTGAGGATAGAATTGCAAATTCAAGCTAAGGTTCAATTCAGTGGAAGTAGATGGCAGTTCCAATGTGCAGCGGCTTATTCGAGATATTCAGCATCTGAGTTAGGGATGATGTCAGATGTTTGCTCACACTGGAGTTTTTGTGTATGATGACTGTCAAATGGAGGGGTGGCGTCAAGAATCCATGGAGGATTTTCCATGCTGATTCTTGTGAGATGCTCCAAACAGCAACGTTTCCTTCTACAGAACAGTTGGAGCCTGGTTTGTTTGCTCCAGGGTCCACCATGTGGAAATTTTGGGTAGCAGAGCTCTCCTGCATGGATTCTTGAAAAGTACACCTCCATTGACCATTGCAGCTGAGAAACATGGCAGGTTCCTTCTGGTGGCTCTGGGGCGAAGGTCCAAGGCCTTGAGTTGACATGAAATCTATTGCAGATGGGTCACAATGCTGGTTTGTTACCAGGAAGATCTTAGATTGTGCTCGTGGCTAAGGTTCCATGCAGGATTCTCCAAACCTGAAGGTTTGGCAAAGGTCAAAGTGCACGGTTTCCTTCTGGGGACAGGAGATATTCTGTTGTGTGACTCAGGGACCACATGTTGTATCGTAAGTTGGTATTCCAGAAGAGGCCTCTGGAATTCCAGAACAGGACAGATTCCTGGAAACCTAGTCTAGGTTGCAAATGTGGTCCTAGGGGCATGTATGGTTCAGTCTTCTGACTCGAACCATTGACTTGGGTGTCTGCCTGGATGTAGGTGATCAGGTTGTTTCAGACTGCACATTTGCATACAGAACGGCCGGCAATATTAGGGTGGTCTCAGGGTCCTCAGGTTTCTCCTAATCTGGAAGGTTTGGGCAACTGTGACGGGCACAGAATCCTTGGGGATGGCTGGCACAATCCTGTGTTGTGGCTCCAGAGACCCCATCCTGGAGGACATGTGAGCCATGGTATTGTTAGAGAAGTCTGCAAACACAAGTTCGTGTTAGGGTTAGTGGCTAGGTGATCACAGGCCCAATGCCTACAACTGGAGGGCAGCTCATCAGAAGCTGTAATTAGGGTGACTGGAAGGCAGTGGTACAGGCTTTTCTATCTGGTTTGTTTGTCCAGGATGGCCTCAGAATGCAGGTGTGGTCCCTTGGGGCCATGGGAGATTTTTCCTTTCTAGGGATCCTGACAGCTCCCATAGTTTGGTGGCTTTTCGGGGGAAAGGAAGAGTGCTGTACTCCATCTATGGGTGCCCCAAAATAGGGGTTGCGGAGACAGGCTCTGGGTCTAGTCGCCTCAGAAATCATACCAAGGGTTAGAATTTGGGCATAGGGGTGTAACGTGCTTTCAATGTGGGATACTGGTGGTGCAACTGAGAGGGCTTTTGAAGGCATGCTCAGGCTAAGAGTCACAATGCCTGTTTGTGCCCAGGGCGGCCCTCAGGAGTGGGTGGGGTCTCATTGGCAATGCAGCTGTATCCCACTTTGAGGATTGGACGTCCATCCCAACAGCCAGGTGTCCTGCCATGTGGAAGGCGGAGTTCTCTATTGTGCTTCATGTTTCCCCCACTGGCAGGGATTCCAGCAAAGGTCTGGGGACTGGTGCCTGAATAATAAGGATGGGTAGAGATGACAGATTTGGGCCATGGCCAGTCCCACATGCTAGATATGGGGCCCGCTCTCTGGGTTTCTGAAACTATGGGGACCACTCTCTGAGTGTCAGGTCTCAGGGTCTGTCACTAGTGGTCAGGGCGACCTATATTTGGGGTTCCCTTGAGAGCCGAGCAGATTGATCCTCATGTTGCATTTCTAGGCAGACTCACCAGACACTTCTTATTTCTAAGAAGAAGGCAGAATGCTGCATTGTGGTTCCAGAATTCCCTATCAAGAGGGCTTGGGAACCAGTTGGGTGAGGATGGAATTGTAAACACAAGCCACGGTTCAATTCAGTGCCAAGGAGAAGGCAGTTCCTAATGCAGCAACTTAGTCGAGATATCCAGCACCTGAGTAAGGCAGAATCAGATGTTTGCTCACAGTGGAATTTGTGTCTATGATGACCAACAAATGGAGGTGTGGCATCAAGTGGCCATGGAGGATTTCCCAAGCTGAGGCTTGTGAGATGCTCCAAGCAACAAGGTTTCCTTCTACTGGACAGTTGGAGTCTGGTTTATTTGCCTCAGCATCCCTTATGTGGGAAGTTTGGGTAACAGAGCTCTCCCACATGGATGCCGAAAAAGCACACCTCCATTGACCATTGCAGATGGGGAAAATGGCAAGATCATTCTGATGGCTCTGGGGAAAAGTATCAAGGCCTTGAGTTGACATGGAAACTCTTGCAGATGAGCCACAATGCTGCTTTGTTACCAGGGAGATCTTAGAATGTGTTGGTTGCTAAGGTGCCAAGCAGGATTCTCCTACCCTGGGGGTTTGGAAAAGGTCGTAGTGCACGGTGTCCTTCTGGGGCCAGGAGATATTCTTCTGGGGCCAGGGACATGTGTTGAATCATAAGTTGGTATTATAGAATATGCTCTGGAGGACAGATGCCTGAAAACCTAATCTAAGCTTCCATTGTGGTCCTAGGGGCATGTCAGGTACAATCTTTTGACTCAGGAACATTGACTTGGCTGTCTGCCTGGATGGAGGTGATCAGTGTGTTTCAGACTGGGCATTTGCATCCAGAGCAGCCTACAATATTGGGGTGGGTGCAGGGGCTTTTCAGATTTCTTCTAATATGGAAGGTTAAGGAAACTGTGACTGGCCCATTTTCCTTGGGGATGGCAGCACAGTCCTGTGGTGTGGATCCTGAGACCCCATCCTGGAAGGCATGTGAGCTATGGTTTTGGAGAGAAGTCTGCAAACACAAATTCGGGTTAAGGTTAGTGGCGTGGAGGTCAGACACCCAAAGAATAGACCTGGAGGGCAGCTCATCAGGAACTGTAATTAGGGTGACAGGAAGGCGGTAGCACTGGAATTTATTTTTTTTTATTTTTATTTTTTCTTAGCACTGGAATTTCTATCTGGATTGTTTATCCCGGATGGCCTTGGAATGCAGGTGTGGTCTCATGGGGCCATGGTCGACATTTCCTCTCTAAGTCTCCTGGTGGCTCTCCATAGTTTGGTGGCTTATATGGAAAGAGTGCAGTTTTCCATCTTAAGGGTGCCCCGATACTGGGATTCCAGAGACAGGCTATGGGACTTGGCAAGTGGAAAATCCAATCAAGTGTTAGGATTTGGGCCTAGGTGCATACCAGGCCTGCAATGACGGATCCTAGAGGTGCAACTGAGAGAGTTTGTTTGAACGCATGCTCAGGCTGAGTGTCACAATGCCTGTTTGTGCCCTCAAGATTGGGCATGGTCTCATTGGTCATGCAGCTGGCTCCCACTTTGAGGGTTGGACACCCATTCTAACAGCCAGATTTTCTGCCACGGGGAAGGAGGAGTTCTCTATTTTGCTTCAGGTTCCCCCATTGGCAGGGATTCCAGCAAAGATCAGGGGAGAGGTGCCTGAAGACTAAGGATGGGTAGAGAGGATGTAGTAGGATATGGGTACCACTCTCAGAGTGGTTGACATTGGTCTGGGCTCAGGGTCTGTCAGACACAGCACTAGTGGCCAGGGCAGCCTATAAATCAGGGTTCCCTAAATGGCCGAGCAGATTGATCCTCATGTGGGATTTCTGGGCAGACTCACCAGGCACTTCTCCTTTCTATGGCGAAGGCAGAATGCTGTGTTGTGGCTCCAGAATTCCCTATCTAAAGGGCTTTGGGACCAGTATGGTAAGGATTGAATTGTAAACACAAGCAACAGTTCAATTCAGTGCCAAGTGGTAGGCAGTTCCAAAGTGCAGTGGCTTATTCGAGATATCCAGCACCTGAGTAAGGTGGAATCAGATGTTTGCTAACACTGGAGTTTGTGTCTATGATGAGCGACAAATGGAGGGTTGGCGTCAAGAGTCCATGGAAGATTTTCTACACTGAGTCTTGTGAGATGCTCCAAACAGCAAGGTTTCCTTCTACAAAACAGGTGGAGCCTGATTTGTTTGCTCTGGTGTCTACCATGTGGAAAGTTTGGGTAGCAGAGCTCTCCCGCATGGATGCCTGAAAAGCACACCTCCATTGACCATTGCAGCTGAGGAACATGGTGAGATCTTTCTGGTGGATCTGGGGCGAAGTACCAAGGCCTTGAGTTGACATGGAATCTCTTGCAGATAGGCCACAATGCCGGTTTGTTACCAGGGAGATCTTAGAATGTGCTGGTGTCCTAGGTGCCATGCAGGATTCTTCTACCCTGAGGGTTTTGCAAAGGTCGAAGCACATGCTTTCCTTCAGGGGACAGGAGATATTCTGTTATGTGGCTCAGAGACCACCTGTTGTATATTAGTTGGTATCCAAAACAGGCCTCTGAAGACAGATGCTTGAAAACCTAATCTAGGGTTCCATTGAGGTCCTAGGGGCATGTCAGATTCAATCTTCTGACTCAGGACCATTGACGTGGCTGTCTGCCTGGATATAAGTGATCAGGGTGTTTCGGACAGCGCATTTTCACCCAGAACGGCCGACAGTATTTGGTGGGCTCAAGAGCCTTACAGCTATCTCCTAATCTGGAAGTTTTTGTCCACTGTGAAGGGCACAATTTCCTTGGGGATGACAGGCATAGTCCTGTGATGTGGATCCAGAGACCCTATTCTGGAGGGCATGTGAGCCATGGTTTTGGAAGAAAATTTTGTAAACACAAATTCGGATTTGAGTTAGTGACATGGTAATCGCAGGCAGTGTGTGTAGACCTGGATGGCAGCTCGTCAAGAACTGTAATTAGAGTGACGGGAAGGTCGTAGCAAGGCATTTCTTCTGGACTGTGTGTCCAGGATGACCTCGGATAGCAGATGTGTTCTCAAGGGTCCATGGGACACATTTCCTCTCAAAGGATCCTGGTGGCTCGCCATCGTTTGGTGGCTTTTTCGGGGAAAGAAAGAGTGCTGTTTTCAATCCTAGGTGTACCCCGATACAGGGATTCCAGAAACATGCTTTGGGTGTGGGCGCCTGGAAAATCCCACCAAGGGTTAGGATTTGGGCCTAGGGGCATACCAGGCCTGCAATGCGGGATACTGGTGGTGCAACTGAGAGGGCTTTTGAAAGCTTGTTCAGGCTTAGGGTCACAATGCCTGTTTGTGCCCAGGGCGGCCCTCAGGAGTGGGCGTGTTCTCATTGGCCATGTAGCTGGCTACCACTTTGAGGGTTGGACACCCATTCCAATAGCCAGGTTTTCCTGCCTTGGGGAAGAAGGAGTTCTCTATTGTGCTTCAGGTCCCACCATTGGCAGGGATTCCAGCAAAATTCTGGGGACAAATGCCTGAATATCAAGGATGAGTAGAGATGACAGATTAGGGCTATGGCCTATCCCACATGCTACATATGGGTCCCGCTATCTGGGTGGCTAACACTATGTCGGGGCTCAGGCTCTGTCAGACACAGCACTAGTGGCCAGGGCAACCATGAAATCGGTGTTCCCTCAAGGTCTGAGCAGATTGATCCTTATGTGGGGTTTCTAGGCAGCCTCACCAGGCACTTCTTCTTCCTATGGGGAAGGCAGAATGCTGTGTTGTGGCTCTATAATTCCCTTTCAAGAGGCCTTGGGGATCAGTAGGGTGAGGAAGGAATTGTAAACACAAGCTGCGGTTAAATTAAGTGTGAAGCAGTAAGAAGTTCCATTGTGCTGTGGCTTATTTGAGATATCCAGCACCTGAGTAAGGGCAGATATCAGATATTTGCTCACACTGGATTTTCTGTCTATGATGACCGACATATGGAGGGGTGGCGTCAAGTGGCCATGGAGGATTTCCCACGATGAGCATCCTTAGAGAGGAAATGTCTCCCATGGAGCTGTGAGACCACACCTGCATTAGGAGGCCATCCTGGTCACATAATCCAGATAGAAAAGACTGCGCTACCGACTTCCAGTCACCCTAATTACAGTTCCTGACAAGCTTCCCTCCAGGTCTATGCATTGTGCCTGCGATCACCTCACCACTAAACCTAACCCGAATTTGGATTTGCAGAATTTTGTCCCAAAACCATGGCTCACACGCCTTCCAGGATGGGGTCTCTCGAGCCACAGCACAGGTCTGTGCCGGCCATACAACCTGTGGTCCCTGAGCCACACAACAGAATATCTCCTGTCCCCAGAAGGAAACCGTGCTCTTTGATCTGTGTCAAACCCTCAGGGTAGGAGAATCCTGCATGTAACCTTAGAGACGAGCCCATTCTAAGATATCCCTGGTAAAAAAAACAGCATTGTGGCCCATCTGCAAGAGATTCCATGTCAACTCAAGGCCTTGGTACTTCGCCCCAGAGCCACCAAAATGAACCTGCCATGTTCCTGCCCTGCTATGGTCAATGGAGGTGTGCTTTCCAGGCATCCATGCGGGAGATCTCTGTTACTCACTCTTTCCACATGGGGTATACTGGAGCAAACAAACGAGACTCCACCTGTCCAGTAGAAGGAAACCTTGCTGTTTGGAGCATCTCATAATCCTCAGCATGGGAAAACCTCCATGGCCTCTTGATGCCACCCCTCAATTTGTCGCTCATCATAGACACAAAGTCCAGTGTGAACAAACATCTGATTCCGCCTTACTCAGGTGCTGGATATTTCGAATAAGGCGCTGCACATCTGAAATGCTTTCCACTTCGCATTGAACTGAACAGTAGCTTGTGTTTACAATTCCATCCTCATCCTAATGGTTCCTAAGCCCCCTTGATAGGGAATTCTGGAGCCACAATGCAGCATACTGCCTTCCCCTTAGAAATAAGACGTGCCTGGTGACTCTGCCCAAAAACCCCACATGAGGATAAATCTGCTTGGCCCTGGAGGGAACTCCATTTTATAGGCTACCCTCGCCACTAGTACTGTGTCTGATAGAGCCTGAGACTCGACCTAGTGTCAGCCACCCAGAGATCAGACCCCAAATCTAGCATGTGGTATCGGCCATGACCCATGTCCCTCATCTCTACTCATCCTTGGTAATCAAGCACCTTTCCCCAGACCTTTACTGGAATCCCTGCCAATGGGGGAACCTGGAGCACAATAGAGAACTCCTCCTTCCCCATGACAGGAAACGTGGCTTTTGGGATGGGTGTCCAAACCTCAAAGTGGGAGCCAGCTTCATGGCCAATAAAACCACGACCACACCTGAGGGCCGAACTGGCCCCAAGAAGGCATTTTGTCCCTAAGCCTGAGCATGCTTACAAACGAGCCCTCTCAGTTGCACCACCATGATTGCACATTGCAGGCCTGGTATGCCCCTAGGCCCAAATCCTAACCCTTGGGGGGATTTTCCAGCGGCCCAGACCCAGAGCCCGTATCTGGCATCCCTGTATTGTGGCACCACTAAGATGGAAAAGAGCACTCTTCCCACCCCCAAAAAGCCACCAAAGTAGGGGGATCCCCCAGGATCCTTAGAGAGGAAATATCTCCAATGGTCCCATTGGACCAGACCAGAATTGTGAGGCCATTCTGGACACACAATCCAGATAGAATAGCCTGTGCTACCGACTTCCAGTCTCCCTAATTACATGTCCTGACGAGCTGCCCTCCAGGTCTATGCATTGGGACTGCGATCACTTCGCCACTAACCCTAACCCAAAATTGGGTTTGCAGACTTGTCTCCCAAAACCATGGCTCACATACCTTCCAGGATGGGGTCTCTGGATCCACACCACAGGACTGTGATGGCCATCCCCAAGGAAACTGTGCCCATCATGTTTGTCCAAACCTTCCATATTAGGAGAAACCTGCAAGGTCCCAGAGTCCACCCCAATATTGTCGGCTGCTCTGGACACAAATAGCAGTCTGAATCACCCTGATCACCTACATCTAGGCAGACAGCCAAGTCAATGTCCCGAGGAACTCATTGGAAAACCAGATTAAGCTTTCAGGCATCAGTCCTCAGGGGGCCTGTTCTTGAATACTAACTTATGATACAACAGCTGGTCCCTGAGCCACACAACAGAACATCTCCTTTCCCCAGAAGGACACCATGCTCTTGGACCTGTGTCAACCCTCAGGGTAGACAAATCCTGCATGGCCCCTTAGCCAACAGCACATTCTCAGTTCTCCCTGGTAACAAATGAATATCGTGACCCATCTCCATGATACTCCATCTCAACTCAAGGCCTTGCTACTTCGCCCCAGAACCAACAGAACAAGCCTGCCATGTTCCTCAGCAGCAATGGTCAATGGAGTTGTGCTTTCCAGGCATCCATGCGGGATTGCTCTGCTTCCCAAACTTTCCACATGGGGGACACTGGAGCAAACAAACCAGACTCTCCCTGTTCGGTAGAAGGAAACCTTGCTGTTTGGAGCATCTCACAAGCCCCAGCGTGGGAAGTGTTTACAATTCATCCACACCCAACTGGTCCCCAAGCCCTCTTGATAGGGAATTCTGGAGCCACAATGCAGCATTCTGTCTTCCCTCTAGAAAGAAGTGCCTGGAGGGTCTTGCCAGAAATGTCACATGAGGATCAATCTGCTCGGCCCTCGAGGGAACCCCAATTTATTGGTTGCCCTGGCCACTAGTGCTGTGTCTGACAGAGCCTGATCCCTGACCTAGTGTCAGTCACATGAGTGAGCACCACATCTAGCATATGGGATTGCCATGGCACAATTACATCATCTCTACCCATCCTTGGTATTCAGGCAACTGTCCTCAGACCTTTGCTTGAATTCCTGCCAATGGGGGAACATGAAGCACAATAGAAAACTCCTCCTTCCTCGTGGCAGGTCATTTTGCTGTTGGGGTGGGTGTCCAACCCCACCTCTCTCAAGGTGGGAGCCAGTTACATGACCAATGAGACCACACCCAGTGTTGAGAGCTGCACTGGGCACACACAGGCATTGTGACCCTCATCCTGAGCAAGCTTTCAAACAATCCCTCTCAGTTGCAACACCATGATCCCGCATTGCAGACCTCATACGCCCCTAGGCCCAAATCCTAACCCTTGGTGGGATGACCCAGACTCCCAGAAAAAGAGCCTGTCTCTGGAATCCCTGTTTTGGGGCACCCATAAGAAGGAAAACAGCACTCATCCCTTCCCCGAAAAAGCCACCAAACTATGGAGAGCCACCAGGATCCATAGAGAGGAAAAGTCGCCCATCCACCCGTGAGACGACACCTGCATTCCGAGGCCATCCTGGACACACAATCCAGAGACAAAAGCCTGTGCTACTGCCTTCCAGTCACCCTAATTAAAGTTGCTGACGAGCTGCCCTCCAGGTCTACACATTGGGCATGCGAAACAAAGTCGCTAACCCAAATTGTGTTTCCAGACTTCTCTCCCAAAACTGTGGCTCACATGACCACCAGAATGGGATCTCTGGAGCCACACCACCGAACTCTGGCTGCCATTCCAAAGGACACTGTGCATAACGGAGTTGCCCAAATCTTCTAGATTAGGAGAAACCTGTAAGGTCCCTGAGTCCACCCCAAAACTGCTGGCCACTCTTGATGCAGATGCACAGTCTGAAACACCCTGATCACCTACATCCAGAGAGAGAGAGCCAAGTCACTGATAGTGAGTTAGATGATTGAACCTGAAATACCCCTAGGCCTTCTATGGAACCCCATTAATTTTTCAGACATCTGTCCTCAGGGGCCTGTTCTGGAATACCAATTTATGACACATCATGTGGTCCCTGAGCCACACGACAGAACATCTCCTCTCCCCAGAATGTTACCGTGCACTTCGACCTGTGACAAAGCCTCAGGGTAGGAGAATCCTTCACGGCACCTTAGCTACCAGCACATTCTAAGATCTCATTGGTTACAAACCAGCATTGTGGCCCATCTGCAAGTGATTCCATGTCAACTCAAGCTTTGGTAATTTGCCCCAGAGCCACCAGAATGAACCTGCCATGTTCCTCAGCAGCAATGGTCAAGGAGGTGTGCTTTCCAGGCATCCATGCTGGAGAGCTCTGCTTCACTAACTTTTCACATCGGGAAACTAGAGCAAACAAACCAGACTTCACCAGCCCAGTAGAAGGAATCCTTATGTTTGGAGACACTCACAGGCTTCAGTGTGTGAAGTCCTCCATGGATTTTTGATGTCACCCCTCCATTGGTCGGTCATCATAGACAGACTCCAGTGTGAGCAAACATCTGACATGCACCCTTATTCCAGTGCTGGATGCCTCGAATAAACCACTGCACATTGGAATTGCCTTCCGCTTGGCACTGAATTGAACCGTAGCTTTTGTTTTCAATTCCATCCTAAACCGACTGTTCCCCAAGCCCTCTTGATAGGGAAATCTGGAGCCACAATGCAGCATTCTGCCTTCCTCATCGAATGAATAAGTGTCTGGTGAAAGTGAACAGAAACCCCACATGAGTATCAATCTCCTCGGACCTCGAGTCAACCCTGAACAGGCTGCCATGGCCACTAGTGCTGTGTCTGACAGAGCCTGAGCCCTGACCAAGTTTCAGCCACCAGAGAGCGGGACCAATATCTAGCATTTGGGATGGTCATGTCCCAAGTACCTCATCTCTACCGATCCTTGGTATTCAGGCACCTGTCCCCAAACCTTGGCAGGAATCACTGCTAATGGGGGAACCTGAAGCACAGTAGAGAACTCCTCTTTCCGCAAGTTAATAAAACTGGCTGTTGGGATGGGTGTCCAACCCTCAAAGTGGGAGCATTCTACAGGACTTATGAGACCACGCCCACTACTGATGGTCACCCTGGACACAAACAGGCATTGTGACCCTCAGCCTGAGCATGCTTTCTAACAATCCCTCTCGGTTGGACCAGCATGATCCCTCATTACAGGCCTGCTACACCTACACCTCTAGGCAGAAATCCTAAAACTTGGTGGGATTCTGCAGGTGTCTAGCCCCAGAGCCCATCTCTGGTATCCCTGTTTTGGGGCACCCCTAAAATGGAAAACAGCACTCTTCACTTCCCCGAAAAAGCCACCAAACTATGGGGAGTCAGCAGGATCCATACAGAGGAAAAATCTCCCATGGACCCATGAGAACACATCTGCATTCCGAAGCCATCCTGCACACACAATCCAGAGAAAAAACCCTGTGCTACCGCCTTCCAGTCACCTATTTACAGTTCCAGATGAGCTGCCGTCCAGATCTATGCATTAGGCCTGCGATCACCTCGCCACTCACCCTAATCCAAATTTGTGTTTGCAGACTTCTCAACCAAAACAATGGCACACATGCCCTCCAGGATGGGGTTTCTGGATCCACACTACAGGACTGTCCCTGCCATCCCCAAGGAAACTGTGCCTGTCTCAGTTGCCCCAACCTTCTACATTAGGAGAAACCTGCAAGGCCCCTGAGCCTACCCCAATATTGGCGGCCACTCAGAACGCAAATGTGCAGTCTCCATCAAGGCAGACAGCCAAATCAATTATCCTGAGTCAGAATAGTGAAACTAACATGCCCCTAGGGCATCATTAGAACCCTTGATTCGGTTTTCAGACATCTGCCCTCAGAGGCCTGTTCTGGAATGCGAACTTATGATACAAAATGTGATGCCTGGGCCACTCAACAGAACATCTCCAGTTCCAAGAAGGAAACCGTGCCCTTCCATTTGTGGCAAAGCCCAGGGTAGTAGAATCCTGCACAGCACCTTAGCCACCAGCACATTCTAAGATCACCTTGGTAGCAAGGCAGCATTGTGGCCCATCTGCAAGAGATTCCATGTCAACTCAAGGACTTGGTACTTCACACCCGAGACCCAGAACGAACCTGCCATGTCAGTGGTCCTGCTGCAGTGGTCAAAGGAGTTGAGCTTTGAAGGCATCCATGCGGTAGAACTCTGCTACCCAACCTTTCCACATTGGGGACCCTGGAGTAACTAAACCTGACTCCACCTGTCCAATAGAACGAAACATTGCTGTTTGGAGCAGCTCAAAAACCTCACGTGAAAAGCCCTCCAAGGCATCTTGATGCCACCACTCCATGTGTCAGTCATCATAGACACAAACGCCAGTGTGAGAAAGTATCTGACATCCGTCCTTACTCAGGTGCTGGATATCTCGAATCAGCCACTGCACATTGGAATTGCCTTCCGCTTGGCACTGAATTGAACCATAGATTGTGTTTACAATTCCATCCTCACCCGACTGGTCCACAAGCCCTCTTGATAGGGAATTCTGAAGCCACAAGACAGCATTCTGCCTTCCCCTGAGAAAGAAGTGCCTGGTGAGTCTGGCCAGAAATGCCTCATAAGGATCAATCTGCTCAGCCCTCGAGGGAGCCCCAATTTAAAGGTTTCCCTGGTCATTAGCGTTGTATCTGACAGAGCCTGAGCCCCGACCTAGTGTCAGGCACCAGAGAGTGGGCCCCACATCTAATATTTGGTATTGCCATGGCCCAAGTTCATCATCTCTACCATATCCTTGGTATTCAGGCACCTGTCCCCAGATCGTTGCTGGAATCCCTGCCAATGGGGGAACCTGAAGCACAGTAGAGAACTCCTCCTTCCTCATAGCAGGAAACTTGGCTGTTGGGATGAATATCCATCCCTCAAAGGGGGAGCCAATTATAAGACCAGTGAGACCACGCCCACTCATGAGGGCCGACCAGTGCACTAAAAGGCATTGTGACCTTCAGCCTGAGCATACTTTCAAACAATCCCTCAGTTGCACCACCATGTTCCCGCATCGCTGGTCTCATATGCCACTAGGCCAAAATCCTCACCCTTGGTGGGATGTCCCAGATGCCCAGAACCAGAGCCCGTCTCTGGAAATCCTGTTGTGGGGCACACATAAGACGGAAAACAGCACTCTTCCCTTCCCTGAAAAAGCCACCAAACTACGGAGAGCCACCAGGATCCATAGAGAGGAAAACTCTCCCATGGAACCGTGAGACCACACCTGTATTCCGAGGCCATCCTGGACACACAATCCATAGAGAAAATCCTGTGCGACTGCCTTCCTGTCACCCTAAATATTGTTCTTGATGAGCTGCCCTCCAGATTATGCATTGGACCTGCGATCACATTGCCACAAAATCGCTAACCCGAATTTGTGTTTCCAGACTTCTCTCCCAAAACCATGGCTCACAGGCCCACCAGAATGGGATCTCTGGAGCCACACCAAAGAACTCTGGCTGCCATCTGCAAGAACACTGTGCATATCAGAGTTACCATAACCTTCCAGATCAGGAGAAACCTGTAAGGCCCCTGAGGCCACCCCAAAATTGCCGGCTACTCTGGACGCAAATGCGCAGTCTGAAACACCCTGATCACCTACATCAAGGGAGATAGCCAAGTCCTAAATGGAAGGTCCTAAATGGAATCCCATTAGGTTTTCAGGAATCTGTCCTCAGGGGCCTGTTATGGAATACCAATTTATGACACATCACATGGTCACAGAGCCACACAACAGAACAACTCCTCTCCCCAGTAGGATACTGTGCTCTTCGACCTACCCCATAATTGGCTGCCTCCCTGAATGCAAATGTGCAGTCTGAAACACGCTGCCCCCTACATCCAGCTAGACAGCCAAATCAATGGTCCTGAGTCAGAATAGTGAACCTAACATGCCCCTAGGATGACCTTGGAACCCTAGATTCGCTTTTCAGACATCTGTCCTCAGAGGTCTGTTCTGGAATGTGAACTTATGATACAACATGTGGTCCCTGGGCCACACAACAGAACATCTCCTATCCCCAGATGGAATCCGTGCCCTTCCTTCGTTGCCAAGACCAGGGTAGTAGAATCCTGCACAGCACCTTAGCCACCAGCACATTCTAAGATTTCCCTGATAACAAACCAGCATTGTGGCCCATTTGCAAGAGATTCCGTGTTAAATCAAGGCCTTGGTACTTCGCCCCAGAGCCACCAGAACGAACCTGCCATCTTCCTCAGCTGCAAAGGTCAATGGAGGTGTGCTTTTCAGGCATCCATGCCAGAGAGCTCTGCTTCACAAACTTTCCACATGGGGGACCCTGGAGCAAATAAACCAGTCTCCATCTGTCCAGTAGAATGAAACCTTGCTGTTTGGAGTAGCTCATAAGCCTCAACGTGAAAAGCCCTCAATGGCTTCTTGATGCCACCCCTCCATTTGTCAGTCATCATAGACACAAACTCCAGTGTGAGCAAGTATCTGACATCCGCCCTTATCCAGGTGCTGGATATCTCGAATAAGGCACTGCACATAGGAACTGTTTCTGCTTTGCACTCAATTGAACCATAGCTTGTGTTTACAATTCCATGCTCACCCAACTGGTCCCCAAGCACTCTTGATAGGGAATTCTGGAGACACAGCACAGCATTCTGCCTTCCCTATAGAAAGAAGTGCCTGGTGAGTCTGGCCAGAAACCCCACATGAGGGTCAATCGGCTAGGCCCTTGAGGGAACCCCGATTTATAGGTTGCCCTGGCCAGTAGTGCTGTGTCTGACAGAGCCTGAGCCCCACTTTGTGTCAGTCACCAGAAAGTGGGCCCCACATCTAGCATTTGTGATTGCCGTGGCCCAAGTACGTCATCTCTACCAATCCTTGGTATTCAGACACCTGTCCCCAGATCTTCGCTGGAATCCCTGCCAATGGGGGAACCTGAAGCACAATAGAGAACTCCTCCTTCCTCATGGCAGGAAACTTGGCTGTTGGATTGGTTGTCCAACCCTCAAAGGGGAGCCAGTTACAAGACCAATGAGACCATGCGCACTCCTGAGGGCAGACTTGGGCACAAACAGGGGTTGTGAACCTCATCCTGAGCATGCTTTCAAACAATCCCTCAGTTGCACCACCATGATCCGCATTGCAGGCCTCGTACCCAACTAGGCCGAAATCCTCACCCTTCGTAGGATGTCCCAGATACCCAGAACCAGAACCTGTCTTCGGAATTCCTGTTATGGGGCACACATAGGATGGAAAACAGCACTCTTCCCTTCCTCAAAAAAGTGGAGAGTTGCCAGCTTCCATAGAGAGGAAAAGTCTCCCTTGGGCCCATGAGTCCACACTTGCATTCCGAGGCCATCCTGGACACACAATCCAGAGAGAATAGACTCTGCGACTGCCTTCCGGTCACCCTAAGTAATGTCCCTAATGAGCTGCCCTCCAGGATTACGCATTGGACCTGAAATCACATCGCCACAAATTTCCTAACCCAAATTTCTGTTTCCAGACTTCTCTCCCAAAACCATGGCTCACATGCCCTCCAGAATGGGATATCTGGAGCCACACCACAGAACTCTGGCTGCCATCCCCCATGATAGTATGCATATCAGATTTGCCCAAACC
Organism: Neogale vison; assembly: GCF_020171115.1. NCBI lineage: Eukaryota > Metazoa > Chordata > Mammalia > Carnivora > Mustelidae > Neogale > Neogale vison. The sequence continues at coordinate 48,167,123 of NC_058095.1, forward strand.
TTCCAGAACAGGGGAAACCTGTAAGGTCCCTGAGTACACCCCAAAATTGCCCCACCATTCTGGATGCAAATGACAGTCTGAAACACTCCGATCACCTACATGCAGGGAGACAGCCAAGTCAATGATCGTGAGTTAGAAGATTGAACCTGAAATGCCCCTAGGCCCTCAATGGAACCCCATTAGGTTTTCAGGCACATGTCCTCAGGGGCCTGTTCTGTAACACCAATTATGACACATCACGTGGTTCCTGAGCCACACGACAGAACATCTCCTGTCCCTGGAAGGATACTGTGCTCTTAGATCTGTTCAAAACCCTCAGGGTAGGAGAATCCTGCATTGCACCTTAGAATACAGCACATTCTAAGATCTCCTTGGTAAGAGACCAGCATTGTGGCCCATCTGCAAGAGATTCCATGTCAAATAAAGGCCTTGGTACTTCCCCCCAGAGCCATCAGTACGAACCTTCCATGTTCCTCACCTGCAATGGTCAGTGAAGGTGTGCTTTTCAGGCATCCATGCCATAGAGCTCTCCTTCACAAACTTTCCACATTGGGGAACCTAGAGTAACCAATCCAGACTTCACCTGCCCAGTAGAAAGAAACATTAATATTTGGAGCAGCTCAAAGGCTTTACCATGAGAACTCCTCCATGGCCTATTGACTCCATCCCTCCATTGGTCGGTCATCATAGCCACAGACTCCAGTGTGAGCAGACCTCTGACATGCACCCTTATGCCGGTGCTGGATGTCTCAAATAAACCGCTGCACGTTGGAACTGCCTTCCACTTGGCACTGTATTGAACCGTGGCTTGTGGTTACAATTCCATCCTCACCCTACAGATCCTCAAGCCCTCTTGATAGTGAAATCTGGAGCCACAACACAGCATTCTGCCTTCCCCATCGAATGAAGAAGTATCTGGTGAGTCTGTCCAGAAACCTCACATGAGTATTGATCTACTCGGCCCTTGAGTCAACCCTGATTTATAGGCTGCCATGGCCACTAGTGCCGTGTTTGACAGAGCCTGAGCACAGACCATGTTTCAGTCACCAGTGAGCGGGCCCCATATCTGGAATTTGGGATGGTCATGGGCCAAGTACGACATCTCTACACATTTTTGGTATTTAGGCAACTTTCCCCGGACCTTGGCTGGAACCCCTGCCAATGGGGGAATCTGAAGCACAATAGAGAACTCCTCTTTCCCCGTGGCAATAAACCTGGCTGTTGGAATGGGTGTCAAACCCTCAAAGGGGGGAGCCAGTTACAAGAGGAATGAGACCACGCCCACTCCTGAGGGCCTCCCCTGGGCACAAACAGGCATTGTGACCCTCAGCCTGAGCATGCTTTCTAACATCCCTCTCAGTTGCACCACCATGATCCCTCATTGCAGGCCTGCTACACTTCTAGGCACAAATCCTAAAACTTGGTGGGATTTTCCAGTTGCCCAGACCCAGAGCCTGTCTCTGGAATCCCTGTTTTCAGGCAACCCTAAGTTGGAAAACAGCACTTTTCCCTTCCCTGAAAAAGCCACCAAACTATGGGGAACCATCAGGATCCATAGAGAGGAAAAGTCTCCCATCGACCCATGAGAACACACCTGCCTTCCGAGGCCATGCTGGACACACAATCTAGAGAGAGAAGCCTGTGCTATCACCTTCCAATCACCCTAATTACAGTTCCAGATGAGGTGCCCTCCACGCCTATGCATTGTGCCTGCTATCACCTCGCCACTCACCCTAATTCAAACTGGTGTTTCAGACTTCTCTACCAAAACCATAGCACACATGCCCTCCAGGATGGAGTTTCTGGATCCACACCACAGGACTGTCCCTGCCATCCCCAAGGAAACTGTGCCCATCACACTTGCCCAAACTGTCTAAATTAGGAGAAACCTGCAAGGCCCCCTGAGCCTACCCCAATATTGGCGGCCGCTCAGAACTCAAGTGCACAGTCTAAAACACCCTGCTCACCTACATCCAGGCAGACAGCCAAATCAATGGTCCTGATTCAGAATAGTGAACCCAACATGCCCCTAGGACGTCCTTGGAACCCTTGATTCATTTTTCAGACATCTGCCCTCAGAGGCCTGTTCTGGAATGCGAACTTATGATACAACATGTGGTCCCCGGCAAAACAAGATAACATCTCCTGTTCCCAGAGAAAAACCGTGCCCTCCCATCTGTGCCAAACCTAGGTAGTAGAATCCTACACAGCACCTTAGCCACCAGCACATTCTAAGATCTCCCTGGTAACAAACCAGCATTGTGACACATCTGTAAGAGATTCCATGTCAATTTAAGGACTTGGAACTTCGGTCCGGATACAGCAGAACGAAACTGCCATGTTCCTCAGCTGCAATGGTCAATGGAGTTGAGCTTTGCAGGCATCCATACGGTAGAGCTCTGCTACCCAAACTTCTCACATGGGGGACCCTGGAGCAAATAAGCCAGACTCCACCTGTCCAGTAGAAGGAAACCTTGCTGTTTGGAGCAGCTCATAAGCCTCAGCGTGAAAACCTCTCCATGGCCTCTTGATGCCACCCCACCATTTGTCAGTCTTCAAAGGCAAAAATTCAAGTGTGAGCAAATATCTGGCATCCGCCCTTACTCAGGTCTGGATATCTCCAATAAGACGCTTCACATAGAAACTGCCTTCTGCTGGGCACTGAATTGAATCGTAGCTTGTGTTTACAATTCCACCCTCACCCAACTGGTCCCCAAGCCCTCTTGATAGGGAATTCTGGAGCCACAACACAGCATTCTGCCTTCTGTATAGAAAGAAGTGCCAGGTGAGTCTAGTCAGAAATCCCATATGAGGATAAAACTGCTCGGACCTCGAGGGAGCCCAGATTTATAGGTTGCCTGGCCACTAGTGCGGTGTCTGACAGAGCCTGAGCCCTAACCTATTGTCAATCACCAGAGAGTAGGCCCCACAGCTAGCTTTTGGGATTGACATGGCCCAAGTACGTCATCTCTATGCATCCTTGGTACTCAGGCACCTGTCCCCAGACCTTTGCTGGAACCCCTGCCACTGAGGGAACCTGAAGCACAAGAGAGAACTCCTCCTCCCTCATGGCAGGAATATTGGCTGTTGGGATGGGTGTCCAACCCTCAAAGGGGGAGCCAATTACAAAACCCATGAGACCATGCCCACTCCTATGGGCCGCCCTGGGCACAAACAGGCATTGTGACCCTCAGCCTAAGCATGCTTTCAAACAATACCTCTCAGTTGCACCACCATGATCCCTCAACGCAGGCCTCGTACTCTGCTAGGCTCAAATCCTCACCTTGTTGGAATGTCCCAGATGCCCAGAACCAGAGCCCTTCTCTGGAATCCCTCTTTTTGGCACCCCTTAGATGGAAAACGGCACACTTCCCTTCCCTGAAAAAGCCACCAAACTATGGAGAGCCTCAGGATCCATAGAGAAGAAAAGTCGACCATGGACCCATGAGACCACACCTGGAATCCAAGGCCATCCTGGACACACAATCCAGAGAGAAAACCCATGCTACTGCCTTCCAGTCACCCTAATTAATGTTCCTGATGAGCTGCCTTCTAGGTCTATGCATTGGGCCTGTGATCACAAGGCAACAAATTGGTTAACCTGATTTTGGGTTTCTGACTTCTCTCCCAAAACCATGACTCACATGCCCACCAGAATGGGATTTCTTGAGCCACAGCACAGAACTCTGGCTGCCATCCCCAAGGACACTGTGCATATCATAGTTGCCCAAACCTTCCAGATTAGGAGAAACCTGTAAGGCCCCTGATCCCACCCCAATGCTACCAGCCACTCTGGACAAAATGTGTAGTCTGGAATATCCCCATTTTGTGAACTGGCCATAATGGACAGATACTCTATCCTCAGCCAAAGTCTGATCCTCGCCCTGACTTCAGAAGTATGAGATCTCGATGCAGGTCTGCATAGTGTGCCTGCCGTGTCCTCGCCCCAAAACCTAAGCCTAGCTTGTGTTCTCAGACTTCCGTCCTCAGAATCCTGGCCACAAGCCCTCCAGTTTGGCAATTCTGGAGACACAGTGCAGCACTCTGCCTGCCCTCCAGAAGAAAAACGTTGCCCTATACCCCTATAGGGTTAACCAGAAATGAGTGCATGCCACTCGATCGCACCTCAATTATACAGTATAGCCTGTGCACTAAAGCCCTGTCTGACACAGTCTGAGCCCAGACCTCCCGCCCGACACCCATATAGCTCTCTGTACACTGATCCCATTGCATGCACAATGGCTTTAAGTCATCATCTCTACCCAACCTCGGTTTTGAGGCTTCAGAATCTAGACGTTATCTCCACTGACTGCCCAGGAGTGAACATGACACAGAAATCAGAACTCCTCCTTCCCCATGGCCAGAAACCTTGTGGTTGGCATGTTGTCCAACGTACACTGTAGGAGAAAGCAGCGCTAACCATGAGGTCCCGCCTATCCCTGAGGGCCTCAATTTGTACAAACACACATTGTAACCCTCAGAGTGAGCCCTATCTTTAAGTAAAGCCTCTCAGTGACTGGAACAAGAGCCCGCATATGGGGCTTGCCAAGCCCCTGTTCCCCCAATCTTAACCAGATTTTGAGATGTCTAGTCTCCCTTACTCAGGGCTCTGCTCTGGAATCCCTCTTTGGTGGAAACCTGAGGTTAAAAAAAAATACAGAAAGGATTCCTCTCATCTACAGAATGACCCCAACCACTTGGGATCAGGCCAGTTTCCCAGAAAGAAAGACTTGTCAATGGCCCTTGAGGCCACCTCGAGATTCCATGGCCACCCTTGACACAAAATCCAGAGACAAAAGCCTGAGCAAGCGCCTCACACTCGCCCTTTGTTCGTAGCCCGAAAAATTCCCCTCACGGTCTGTAGATCGGGCCTTTCATACGTCCCCAAACCTAAGCAGAATTTGTGTTTTCAGACTTCTGTCCCCACAGTCCTGGCCCACACAATCTCCAAGCTTGGGCCCTTGGAGCCACACCTCAGGACTGTGTCTGCCCTCTCCAGGGGAATTCTGCCCATTCCATTGGCCACAACCCTACAGATTAGGAGAAACCTCCAAACATCCCAAGGCCATCCCAATAGTGTCGGCCACCCAGGACAAACAGGGATGATCTGTCACAAGCTAAGCAAGTACCTCCACTCAGAACCAGAGAGATATATCCCCATAGAAGAAGATTGAACCGGACAGGCACCTAGGCCCTAATTGGATTCATTGCTTTTGTTTCCAGGCATCTGTCCTCAGAGGCCTGGTTTCCAATACCAGCATATGGGGGATTACTGAGGCACTCATCAGAAAAATCTTGGTCCACATAGGAAACTTACTCTTTGGAGCTCTGTCAAAACCTCCGGTTAGGAGAATATTTCAGGGCCCTGGATCAAGTGCACCATTCCAAGGTCTCCATGGACACAAATGCACATTATGACCCATCCTCAGGAGAGTCCATTTCAACTCACCACCCTCGGTTGCTCCCCCAGAACCAGCAGATCGAACTTGACTTGTTGCTAGGAGACAACTGGAATGGGAGGTGGGCTGCCCAGTCATGCATCCTTAGAACCCTGCTCTGGAGAAATTCCTTATGGGATGTCCTGGAGCCATCCAACAGATCTTTACTGTCCCACAGAAGGAATCGTTGTGGTTTGGAGCATCTCACAACTCCCATCGTGGGAAAATTTCCATGTCCTCATGAGACCCTCCCCTTCATGAAGGGGCCGTCATGGACAGAAACTCCAACCTGAGTCAACATCTGACCCTAGCTCTGTCTTCAGGTGCACGAGATCTCGAATCATCTCTGCAGAGGGTACCTGCCATGCCCTCGCCCCGAAACCTAAGTCTCCCTTATGTTCTCAGAATTTCATCCTCACTCTCCTGGCCCACAAGACGTCCAGTTTGGGAATTCTGGAGCCACAATGCGACACTTTGCCTGCCCTACAAAAAAAAAAAAAAAAAAAAAAAAAAAAAAAAAGTTGCCCTTTGGGACTACCTGGTAACCACAAATGAGTATCAACCTGCTCAAAACTCGACTGCACCCCAATGATACAGTCTAGCCTGGGCACTAATTTCCTGTCTGCCACAGCCTGAGCCTGCAACTCCCGACCCACGCTCAACAGCTGGCAAAAGACGGAGCACATGGGAAACACCATGGCCTTAGGTCTTCATCTCTTCCCAACCTCGGTTTTCAGGCTTCAGAACCTAGATATAACTCCAATCACTGTCCAGGGGTGAACGTGTTACAGAAATCAGAACTCTTCCTTCCCCATGGCCAGAAACCTTGTTGTTGGCATGCTGTACAACGTTCAGTGTAGGAGGAACCAGCATGGTACATTAGGCCCCGCTCAGGCTTGAGGGGCTCATTGGGCACAAATATGCATTGTGAACCTCAACATGAGCCCTATCCTCAAGGAAGGCCTCTCAGTGTCTGGACCAAGAGCCCGCATATGGGGCTTGCCATGCCCCTAGTTCCTCAAGGTTAACCAGAGGTCAGGTTGTCCAGTCGCCTCTCCCCAGGACTCTGCTCTGGAATCCCTCTTTTAGTGGTATACCTGAGGTAAAAAACCAAAAGGCCTCCTCGCTTCCCACAGAATGACTTAAAACTCTTGGGATCGTGCCAAATCCCCGGAAAGGGAGAATCATCCATGGCCCATGAGGCCACCCTGACATTCTACGGCCATTGGTGACACAAAATCCACGGACAAAAGGCTGAGCAAGCGCCTCACACTCGCCCTTTCTTCATATCCCGAAGCATTCTCCTCATGGTCTATAGATCAGGCCTGCCATACCTACGTCTCCAAACCTAAGCGGAGTTGGTGTTTTCAGACTTCTGTCCCGACAGCCCTGGCACACACACCCTCCACGCTGGGTCCCTGGAGTCACACCTCAGGACTTTGCCTTCCATCTCCAAGGGAATTCTTCCCATTCCATTGGCCACAACCTTGCAAATTAGGAGAAACCTCCAAAGTCACCAAGACCACCCCAATAGTGTAGGCCGCCCAGGACAAACAGGGGTGATCAGACACCAGGTGAGAAGCTACCTCCATTCAGACCCATCGACAGATGCCCCCAGAGAAGAAGATTGAGCCGGACAGGCCCCTAGGCCCTAAACTGATCCATTGCTTTGGTTCCAGGCATCTCTCCTCAGAGGCCTGGCTTCCAATACCAGCATACGGTGGTTTCCTGAGGCACCAATAAGAACAAATTTCGTCTCCCCTGGAAAACTTGCTCGTTGGACCTGGGTCAAACCTCTGGTTAGGAGAATCCTTCAGGGCCCTTTTGCCACTGCCCCATTCCAAGGTCTCCATGGACACAAACTCACATTATGACCCATCCTCATGAGAGTCCATTTCAACTCAGCCTCCTCGGTTGCTACCCCAGAGCCAGCAGATCAAACATGTCTTGTTGCTAGGAGACAATTGGAATGTGAGGCCGGCTGCCCAGGCATCCATCCTTAAAACCCTGCTCTGGAGAACGTCCTTATGGGATGTCCTGGAGCCATCCAACAGGTCTTAATTGTTCCGCAGAAGGAATACTTGTGGTTTGGAGCATCTCACAACTCCCATCGTGGGAAATCCTCCATGGTCCTAATGCATCCCCCCTTCATGTGGGGCCAACATGGACAGAAACTCCAACCTGAGCCAACGTCTGATCCTCGCCCTGACTTCAGATGCAGGAGATCTCGATTCAGCTCTGCAGAGTGTGCCTGCCATGCCCTCGCCCCGAAACCTAAGCCTACCTTGTGTTCTCAGACTTCCATCTTCTCTCTCCTGGCCCACAAGCCCTCCAGTTTGGGAATTCTGGAGCCACAATGCAACACTCTGCCTGCCCCCCAGAAGAAAAACTTTGCCCCATCGGGCTACCCAGAAACCCACAGAAGGAAACCTTGAGATTTGGAGCAGCTCACAAATCCCAGCGTGGGAAACCTTCCTGGACTCATGAAGCCCCCACCCCCTTCAGGAAGGGGCCATCATGGACACAAACTCTAGCCTGAGGCAACGTCTCATACTCGCTCTGACCTCAGATACAGGAGATCTCGAATCAGGCTCTGCAGTAGGCCTGCCCTGCCCTCGGCCCCAAACCTCACGCTAGCTTGTGTTTTCAGACTTCCTTCCTCACACTCCTGGCAAACAAGCCCTCCAGACTGGGAATTCTGGAACCACAACACAGTCCTCTGCCTGCCCACCAGAAGAAAAACATTGCCCTATGGGGCTCTCTGGAAACCCCAAATGAGGATCAACCTGCACATGCCTCTACCACACCAGAATTGGATAGGCTTCTCTGGGCACTAATGCTCTGTATGACAAAGCCTGAGGCCAGACGTCCTGACAGACAAGGAGACAGCTGGCCTCACACTCAGCACATCAGACACGCCATGGCCTTAGGCCGTCATCTTTTCCCAACCTGGGTTTTCAGACATCTGAACCTAGACATTATATCAAATCCCCGCACAGGTGGGTACCTGAAGCACAAATAAGAACTCCTCCTTCCCCATGGCTGGAAAGCTTGCTATTGGCATGGAGTCACACCTACAGGTTAGGAGAAACCTTCATAGCCCCTGAGGCCACGACCAAACTTGAGTACTGACTTGGGCACAATCTCGTATTGTGACCCTCAGCATGATCCTCATGTCGAAGTAGGGCCTCTTAGGGCCTGGACCAAGAGCTTTGGTTTCCAGGTGTCTCTCCTCAGAGGAATGGTTTGGAAGACCAGCATCTGGGGCTTTTCTGAGGCACCAAAGAGAACCTCTCTCGTATCCATATGGGGAGCTTTCTTATTGGAGTGATATCTAACCCTTCGGGTAGGTGAATTCTGCAGGGCCCCTGAGCCACCAGCATATTCCAAGGTCCCCATGGACACAAACCCACATTATGACCTATCCTCAGGAGAGTCCATTTCAACTTAACCCACTGGGTAGCTCGCCCCAGAACCAGCAGTTCAAATATGTCTTGTCGCAAATAGCCAATGGGAATGGTAGGTATGCTGTACAGGCATCCATCCTTTGAACGGTGCTCTCCAGTCCTTCCATATGCGACGTCCTGGAGCCATCCAACAGGACTCGACTGTCCCGCAGAAGGAAACCTTGTGGCTTGGAGCAACTCACAAACTCAGCGTGGAAAAACATCCTTAGCCTCATTTGACCCCTGCTTCATGAAGGGGCCATCATGGACACAAACTCCAGCCTCAGCCAACGTGTGATCCTCACCCTGACTTCAGATGCAGGAGATCCCAATTAAGCCTCTGCAGAGTGTGCCTGCCGTGCCCTTGGCCCCAAACCTCACCCTAGCTTGTGTTTTCAGACTTCCATCCTCACACTCCTGGCCCACAAGCCCTCCTGATTGGGAATACTGGGGCCAAAACGAAGTAATCTGACTGACCACCGGAAGAAATACATTTTCTGTGGCGTTGCCCAGAAGCTTAAAAGGAGGAGCAACCTTTTCGGCCCTCGGCAACACCCCAATTGCATAGGCTACCCTAAGAACTAATGCTCTGTCTTACATAGCCTGAGCCCAGACCTTCAGACAGAATCCGAGACAGTTGGCTGCACACCCAGCATCTTGGACCCACCATAGTCTTAGGGCATTCATCCCTTCCCATTGACCTGCATGTCTTCCTGGAGGAATGTTCTGAGGCTGTGTCAGACTGTGCATTTTTCCAGAGCGGCCTATGAAATCGGGGTGGGCTTAGGGGCCTTGCAGGTTTCTGCTAATCTCGAGGGCTTGGGAAACAGACAGGCAGAGTTTCCTCGGATGAGCAGGCCCAGTGATGAGATGTGGTTCTGGAGCCCCCATCCTGGAGTGCATGTGGGTCAGGACTTTGGGATCAAAGTCTTCATACACAAATTCGGGTAAGAGTTAGGTGGGAGGTTATGGCAGGACCGATCTGCAGACCCTGAGGGCAGCTGCTCGGGATTTCAAATTCGGAGAGCTGGGAGGCAGGAGCACAGGCTTTTCTGTCTGGATATTGTGTCTAGGATGGCCATAGAATGAAGGGGTGGCCTCATGGATCCATGGGAGATTCTACCTTACTGGAGATTCTGCCCGGCACCCCAGAGTTTGGTGTCTTACTTGGAGAAGGGGAGAGTGCGGTTTTCCATCTCAGGGGTCCTGTCCAAACAGGCATTCCAGAGATTGGTTCTGGGTCCGGACACCTGGATAACCCCAACAAGGCTTAGGATTTGGGCCTAGGTGCTTGACAGGCCCGCTCTGTGGGCTCCTGGTCCAGCTCACGAGGGGGCTTGTTGTAAAGGATCTTAGCATGAGGGTCACAATACCTGTTTGTGCCCAGCTGCCCATCCTGATTTGGCGTGGTCTCATGGGCCTTGCACCTGGCTCCCACTCTGAGGGTTGGACTGTCGTCTCAACATTCAGTTTTCCTGCCATGGGGAAGGAGTAGTACTCATTTCTGCTTCAGGGTCCACTATGGACAGGCATTTGAGCTAAGTTCTGGGTCAGAGACCTGATTAACCAGGTTGCTTTAATATGACCGCCTCGGGCCAAGGCAGGACCCACCTGCCAGATATGAGGCTTGCTGTCTGGGTGGCTGACCAGAGGTCAGGGCTGGAGCTGTGTCAGACAGAGCATTCGGGCAGAGGGCACCCTATGATATTGGGGTGTTGTTGAGAGTTGTGCAACTGAATCCTCATGTGGGGTTTCTGCGCAGACCCATAGGACACTTCTTCTTTCTGATGGGTAGGCAGTAGGCTGCATTGTGGCTCCAGTTTTCCCAATATGGAGAGCTTGCTGGTGAGGACTGTGAAGACAGAAGCCTGAAAACACAAGATATAGTTAAGCTCAGTGCCGAGCACATGGCCGTTCCAATTTACAGTGGTGGTTTCAAGATCTCCAGCACCTGAGTATGGTCGAGGGTCAGATGCCTGCTCACATTGGAGTTTGTATCCATGATTGCCATCGAATGGTGGGGTTTTCTCAAGAAGCCTTGGTGGTTTTCCCAAGCTGGAGCTTGTGAGCTGCTCCAAACAGCAAGGTGTCCTACTGCAGGACAGGGGAAGTCTGCTTAGAAGGCTCCAGTTTCCCCCATATGGAAGATTCGATAGCACAGGTCTCTGAATGGAGGCCTGGGAAGCCCACCTCTCGTTTCCATTACAGTCGAGGAACATGGAAGGCTTGACCCGCTGTCTCTGGTTCCAAGTTCCAAGTGATCTGAGTTGACGGAAGTTCTCAGTTTAATGGGTCCCAATGCTGCTTCGTGTCCAGGGAGATCTTAGAATGTGGCAGAGGCCCTGGGGCCATGCTGGATTCTCCTATCCTAAGGGTTAGACCCAGTTCTCATGAGAAAGGTTTCCTTCTCGGGACAGGAGGGGTTCTCTTGTATGGCTCACGGACCACAGGTTGGACCATATATTGGTTTTCCATAACAGGCCTCTGGGGACAGAGGCCTGAAAATCTAAGCTAGGGTTCTGAGGAGACCCTAGGGTCATGGCACATTTAATCTTTGGATTCAGCGCCATTGACCTGCGTGTCTTCCTGGAGGTAGGTGCTGAGGCAGTGTCAGACAGTGCATTTTTTTCGAGAGTGGCCTATGAAATTGGGGTGAGCTCAGGGACCTTGAAGGTTTATCCAAATGTGGAGGGTTTGGGCAACTGAGATGGGCAGGGTTTCCTCCGGAGAACAGGCCCAGTGATGTGCTGTGGTTCTGGAGGCCCAATCCTGGAGGGCATGTGGTTCAGGGATCTGGGACCAAAATCTTCAGGCACAAAATCCGGTACGAGTTAGGGGCGAGGTGATGGCAGGCCCGATCTGCAGAGCCTGAGGGCTGCTCCTCTGATTTAAAATTTGGTCAGCTGGGCAGCAGGAGCACAGGCTTTTCTGTCTGCATCGTGTCTAGGATGGCCACGGAATGGATGGGTGTCCTCATGTGCCCATGGGAGTTTCTTCCTATCTGGGGTTTCTGCCCAGCACCGAAGAGTTTGGTGTCTTACTAGGGAAGGGGAGACCACGTTTTACCGTGTCAGGGTTCCTGTCAAAGCATGGATTCCAGAGATGGGTTCTGAGTCCTGGTGGCTGGGTAACCCCACCAAGGCTTACGATTTGGACCTAGGGGCCTGACAGGCCCGCTCTGTGGGGTCCTCGTCCAGCTCCCACGGGGTCTTGTTGGAAATGGGTCTCAGGGTGAGGGTCACAATGCCTGTTTGTGCCCAGCTCCCCATCCTGAGTGGGCGCTGTTTCTTCTTCCATGAACTTGGATCCCAATCTGTGGGTTGGACAACCATCTCAACATTTACTTTTCCTGCCATGGGGAAGGAGGAGTACCCTTTTGTGCTTCAGGGTCCCACATGGGCATGAATTTGAGCTATGTTCTGGAACAGGTACCTGAATACCCAGGATGGTTCGAGATGAAAGACTCAGGTCAAGGCAGCTCACACCTGTAGGATATGGGGTCCGCTATCTGTGTGGCTGCCAGGTGGTCGGGGCTCAGGCTGTGTCAGACAGAGCATTAGTGCACAGGGTGGCCTACCATATTGGGGTGCCATAGAGGGCCATGCAGGTGGATCCTCATGCGGATTTTCTCCACAGATCCATAGGGCACGTCTTCTTTCTTGTGGGCAGGCAGAAGGCTGCACTGTGGCTCCCAAATTCCCAATATGGAGGGCTTACAGGTGAGGAGTGTGAGGACAGATGTTTGAATAGACAAGCTACACTTATGATCAGTGCCGAGCATATTGCTGTTCCAATGTGCAGCGGTTTTTTCGAGATCTCCAGCACCTCAGTATGGGAGAGGTCAGATGTCTGCTCATGCTTGAGTTTATATCTATGATGGCCAACGAACGAGATATCCAGCACCTGAATAAGGGCGGATGAATGATCTTTGCTCACACTGTAGTTTGTGTCTATGATGACCGACAAATGGAGAGGTGGCGTCAAGAGGCCATGGAGGATTCCCCACGCTGATGCTTGTGAGATGCTCCAAACAGCAAGGTTGTTTTTTCTACTGACAGGTGGAGTCTGGTTTCTTTGCTCCAGACTCCCCCACGTGGAAAGTATGGATAGCAGAGCTCTTCCGCATGGATGCCTGGAAAGCATACCCCGAATGACCATTGCAGCTGAGGAACATGGCAGGTTTTTTCTGGTGGCTCTGTGGCGAAGTACCAAGGCCTTGACTTGACATTGAATCTCTTGCAGGTGGGTCACAATGCTGGTTTGTTACCAGGGAGATCTTAGAATGTGCTGATAGCTAAGGTACCATGTAGGATTCTCCTACCCTTAGGGTTTAACAAAGGTCGAAGAGCTGTCTCCCCTTCTGGGGACAGGAGATGTAGTGTTGTGTGGCTCAGGGACCACATGTTGTATCATAAGTTCATATTCTAGAACAGGCCTCTGAGGACAGATGCCTGAAAACCCAATCTAGGATTCCAATGAAGTCCTAGGGGCATGTCAGGTTAAATCTTGAGACTCAGGATAGGTGACTTGGGTGTCTGCCTAGATGTAGGTGATCAGAGTGTTTCAGACTGTGCATTTTTGTCCAGAGCGGCCTCCAATATTGTGGTGTGCTATGGGGATTTGCAGGTTTCTCCTAATCTGGGGGGTTGGGAAACTGTGACATGTACAGTTTCCTAGGGGATGGCATGCACAGGGCTGTGGTGTTATTCCAAGACCCCACCCTGGAGGGCATGTGAGCCATGGTTATGGAGAGAAGTCTGCAAACACAAACTCAGGTTAGGGATAATGGTGAGGTGATCGCAATCCCAATGCGTAGACCTGGAGGCCAGTTCATCAGGAACTGTAATTAGGGCGACTCAAAGGCTGTAGCACAGGCTTTTATATCTGGATTCTGTATCCGGGATGGCCTCGGAATGCAGGTGTGGTCCCATGAATCCATCAGAGATTTTACTCTCTAAGGATCCTGGCATCTCCCAATAATTTGGTGGGTTTTTCGGGGAAGGGAAGAGTGCTGTTTTCCATCTTAGGGGTGCCCCAAAACAGGGATTCCAGAGACGGGTTCTGGGTCTGAATGCTTGGAATATCCCACCAAGGGTTAGGATATGGGCCTAGGGGAGTCCCTGGCCTACTAAGCGGGATCCTGGTGGTGCAACTGAGAGGGCTTGTTTGAAAGCATGCTCAGGCTGAGGGTCACAATGCCTGTTTGGGACCTAGGCAGCCCTCATGTGTGGTTGTGGTCTCATTGGCCATGTAGCTGGCTCCATCTCTGTGAGTTGGACACACACCCCAACAGATAGGTTCCTGCCATGGAAAAGGTAGAGTTCTCTGTTGTGCTTCAGGTTCCCCCATTGGCAGGGATTCCAGCAAAGGTTTGAAGACAGATACCTGAATACCAAGGATGAGTAGAGATGATGGAGTAAGGCCATGTTCACTCCCACATGCTAGATACGGGTCCCGTTCTCTGGGTTGCTGACACTAGGTCAGGGCTCAGGCTCTGACAGACACTTTATGAGAGGCCAGGGCAGCCTATAAATCGGGGTACCCTTGAGGGACTCGCAGATTGATTGTCATGTGGGTTTTCTGGGCAGACATTCCAAGCACTACTTCTTTCTATGGGGAAGGCAGAATACCGTGTTGTGACTCTGCAATTCCATATCCAGAGGGGTTGGGGACCAATTGGGTGAGAATGGAATTTTAAATACAAGCTATGGTTAAATTCCGTGCCAAGTGAAAGCCTATGCCCATCTGCAGTGGATTCTGTGAGATATCCAGCACCTGAGAAAGGGAAGATGTCAGATGTTTGCTCACACTTGAGTCTGTGTCTATGATGACTGACAAATGGAGAGGTGGCTTCAAAAGGCCATGGAGGATTACCAACGTTGGGCCTTGTGAGATGCTCCAAACAGCAAGGTTTCCTTCTACTGGACAGGTGGAGTCTGGTTTGTTTGCTCCAGGGTCCCCCATGTGATCATTTAGGTAGTAGAATTCACCTGGATGGATGCCTGGAAAGCACACCTCCATGGTCCATTTCAGCTGAGTAACATGGCCGGTTCGATCTGGTGGTTCTGGGGATATGTTCCAAGCAGTCTGAGTTGACATTTAGGTTCATGCTGTTGGATCACAATGCTGGTTGGTATTCATGGAGAAATTAGAAGGTTGATTGGTCAGAGGGCCACGCAGGATTCTCCTACACTGTATCTGGGACACAGAAACCAAAGCAATGTATCCTACTGGGGACAGGAGGGGTTCTTTAGTGGGCTCAGGGACCACATGTTGGAATATAAGTTGGTACTTGGTAACAGGCCCCTGTGGACAGGCATCTGAAAACCTAAGCTGTGTATCGATGAAGTCCTAGAGGAATGTCAGGTTCAATCTTCTGACTCGGGGCCTTTGACATTAATGTCTTTTTGGAGGCAGGTGCTCATTGTGGGTCAGAATGTGCATTTGGTTCCAGAACGTTCTTCAAAATGGAGGTGGGCTCAGGGGCTTTGTATTTTGCTCCTAATATTCAGGGTTTGGGCAACAGTGAAGGGCAGAGTTTCCTTCGGGAGGATAGGTACAGTCGTCCGGTGTGGCTCCAGAGTCCCCTTCCTGAGGGCAAGTGAGTCAGGGCTTTGGGGACAGAAATCTGCAAATACGAACTAGGGTTAGGGTGAGGGCCGAGGTAATCACAGGCCCGATCTGCAGTCCCTGAGTGCAGCTCATATTGTACTGAAATTAAGGTGTCATGGAGGCAGTAGCACAGGCTTTTCTGTCTGGATTGTGTGTTCAGGACGGTTGCAAAATGTAGGGGTGGATTATGGGCCATGGGAGATTCTTCATCTCAGGGGATTCTGCTCGGATCCCAAGAGTTTAGTTTCACTGGGGGAAAGGAAGACTGTTGTTTTCGGTTTCAGGGGACCCCCAAAGGAGGGATACCAGAGAGGGGTTCTGGATGGGAGCTTGGAAATAATGAAAGACGGTGAGGATTTGGCCCTAGGAACCTGGGTCGCCTGCTCTGCGGGCTCCTGGCCCAGCTACTGAGGGGGTTTGTTTGAAAGCAGGCTCATGCTGAAGCTCACAAAACTTGTTTGTGCCCAGGGAGGCTCTCATGTGTAACCGTGGTCTTATGACCCATGCAGCTGGTTCCACTCTGAGGGTTAGATTCCAATCTCATTGGCCAGGTTTCCTATCATCGGAAAGGAGGAGTACACCTGGGCTTCAGGTACCCCCATAGGCAGGGAAATGAGCTATGGTCTGGGGAGAGATGCCTGAATATCCAGGTTGAGTAGATGTGATGGCTTCGTTCCATGGCAGGTCCCTGCTGCAGAATATGGGGTCCACTGTCTAAGTGGCTGTCTGGAAGTTGTGGCCCAGGCTGTGTCAGACAGAGCCTCAGTGCCCATGGTGGCCTATGATATTAGGGTGCCATCAAGGGCCATGCAGGTGGATCCTCATGTGGTTTTTCTGTGCAGACTCACCAGACACTTCTTCTTCTGTGGGGCAGGTATAATGCTGTGTTGTGGCTCAAGAATTCCCTATCAAGAGGGCATGTGCAAAAGGAGGGTGATGATGGAATTGTAAACACAAGCTATGTTTCAATTCAGTGACAAACGGAAGGCAATTCCAGTGTGCAGCGGCTGATTTGAGATACCCAGCACCTGAGTAAGGGTGGATGTCATATGTTTGCTCACACTGGAGTCTCTGTCTATGATTACTGCCAATTAGAGGGGGGGTGCGTCATGAGGCCCTGGAGGATTTACCACCCTGGGGATTGTGAGATGTTCCAAACAGCAAAATTTCCTTCTATTGGACAAGGGGAGTCTGGTTTGTTTGCTCCAGCATCCCCCATATGGAAACTTTGAGGAGCCGAGCTCTCTGTCTTGGATGCCTGGAAAGCACAACTCCATTGAACATTGTAGCTGAGGAAAATGACAGGGTCGATATGGTGCCTCTGGGGTGAAGTTCCAAGTGGCCTGAGTTGACATGGAGTTTCATGCTGTTGGATCACAATGCTGGTTGGTATCCAGGGAGATGTTAGAATGTTGGGGTGGTCAGGGGCCATGCAGGTTTCTTCTACACTGAGTCTTGGCTACCAAGAACAAGGAATGCTTCTGTGGACAGGAGTGGTCCCATAGTGTGGCGCAGGGACCATATGTTGGAATATAAGTTGGTTTTGGAGAAAAGGCCTTGGGGACAGGTACATGAAAATCTCAACTAGGGTATTGATGAAGTCCTAGAGGCATGTCAGTTTCAATCTTCTGACTCAGGGTCTTTGACTTGGGTGTCTGCCTGGAGGCAGGTGCTCATTGTGTGTCAGAATGTGCATTAGGGCAAGGGCATTCTTCAAAATTGAGCTGGGTTCAGGGGCTTTGTACTATGCTCCTAATCTTCAGGGTTTGGGCAACCGTGAAGGGCAGAATTTCCTTTGGGAACATAGGGACAGTCGTCTGGTGTGGCTCCAGAAGCCTCATCCTGGGGGCATGTGGGCCAGCGCTTTGGGTACTGAAATCTGCAGAAGCAAACTAAGGTTAGGGTAAAAGCCATGGCGATTACAGGCCCGATCTGCAGGGCCTGTGGGCAGCTCATAGAGTATTGAAATTAAGGTGTCATGTGGCGGTAGGGCAGGCTTTTCTGTCTGGATTGTGTGTCTATGACAGTCGCAAAATGTAGGGTATTCTTCATGGTGCCATGGGAGATTCTTCGTCTCTGGGGATTTTGCCCAGATCCCAAGAGTTTCTGTCTCTGGGCAAAGGGAAAACTACTATTTTCCATCTCAGGAGACCCCCAAAAGAGGGATTTGAGAGACAGGTTCTGGGTGTGGATGACTGGAAAACATGAACGCAGGTGAGGATATGGCCCTAGACACATGGCAGTCCCTTTCTGCGGGCTCCTGGTCCAGCTACCAAGGGGAGTTGTTTGAAAGCAGGATCATGCTGAGGGTCACAATGTCTCTTTGTGCCCAAGGAGGCTCTCATGAGTGACCGTAGTCTCATGGGCCATTCAGCTGGTTCCCACTCTGAGGGTTGGACACCCATCTCAACAGCCAGGTTTCCTGCCATTGGGAAGGAGGAATGCTCCTGTGCTTCAGGTTCCCCCATAGGAAGTGATTTGAGCTACGGTCTGGGGAGAGATGTCTGAATACCCAGGTTGAGTATATGTGATGGCTTTGAGCCATGGTAGGTCCCACCTCCTGGATATGGGGCCCACTGTATGCATGGCTGACTGGAAGTTGTGGCTTAGGCTGTGTCAGACAGCGCCTGAGTGCCTATGGTGGCCGAAGACATTAGGGTGCTGTCAAGGGCCATGCTGGTGGATCCTCATGTAGGGTATCTGGGCAAACTCACCAGGCACTTCTTCTTTCTGTTGGACAGGCGAATTTTGCATCGTGGCTCTAGAAATCCATATCAAGAGGGTTTGGTGACCAGGAGGGTGTGGATGGAATTGTAAACACAAGCTATGTTTATTCGTTGCCAAGAAAAAGGCAGTTCCAGGGTGCAGTCGCTTATTCGAAATATACTGTTCCTGAGTAAGGGCGGATGTCAGATGTGTGCTCACCCTGGAGTTTGTGTCTCTATGACCGCCATATGGAGGGGTGGCATCAAGAGGCCATAGAGGACTTCCCAAACTGGGGCTTGTGAGATGCTCCAAACAGCATGGTTTCCTTGTACTGGACAGGGGGAGTGTGGTTTGTTTGCTCCAGGGTCCCCCATATAGAAAGTTAGGGAAGAAGAACTCTCCCGTATAGATGCCTGGAAAACACGACTCCGTTGATCATTGCAGCTGAGGAACATGGCAGGTTCGATATGGTGGCTCTGGAGCGAAGATCCGAGTGGCCTGAATTGACATGGATTTTCATGCTGTTGGATCACAATGCTGGTTGCTATCCATGGAGACGTTAGAATGTTGATGTAGTCAGGAGTCCATGCAGGATTCTCCTACACTGTGTCTTGGACACAGCTACCAAGAGTAAAGTATCCTTCTGGGGACAGGTTTGGTTCTATTGTGTGGCTCAGTGACCACTTTTTAGAATATAAGTTGGTATTGTTGAACAGGCTTCTGGGGACAGGCGCCTGAAAACATAAACTAGGGTATCGATGATGTCCTAGAGGCATGTCAGGTTTAATCTTCTGATTCAGGGCCTTTGTCTTAGATGTCTGCCTGGAGGCAGGTGTTCATAGTGTTGGAGCATATATTTGGGTCCAGAGCTTTCTTTGAAATTGAGATCGGCTCAAGGGTTTTGTACTTTGCTCCTAATCTTCACGGTTTGGGCAACAGTGAAGGGCAGAGTATCCGTCAGGAGGGTAGGCTCACTCTTCGTTTTGGCACCAGAGGCCCCATCTTGGAGGGCATTTGGGCCAGGGATTTGGGGACAGAAATCTGCAAATGCGAACCTGGGTTAGGGTGAGGGCCGAGGTGATCACAGGCCCGATCTGCAGGCCGTGATTGCAGCTCATAGTGTACTGAAATTAAGATGTCATGGAGGCGGTAGCACAGGCTTTTTTGCTGAATGTGTGTCCAGGATGGCCACAAAACATAGAGGAGTCTTCATGGATCCATGGGAGATTCTTCATCTCAGGGGATTCTGCTCGGATTTCAAGAGTTTGGTTTCTCTGGGGAAGGGAAGACTGCTGTTTTCGGTCTCAGGAGACCCCCAAAAGAGGGATACCAGAGATGGGTTCTGGGTAGGAGCTTGGAAATAATGAAAGACAGTGAGTATTTGGCCCTAGAAACCTGGGAGACCCGCTCTGCGGGCTCCTAGCCCAGCTACTGAAGTGGTTTGTTTGAAAGCAGGCTCATTCTGAGGGTCACAACGCTTGTTGTGCCCAGGGCGGCTCCCATGAGTGACCGTGGTCTTATGACCCATGCAGCTGGCTCCACTCTGAGGGTTGGATACCCATCTCAACAGCCAGGTTTCCTCTCATTGGGAAGGAGGAGTACACCTGGGCTTTAGGTTCCCCCATACGCAGGGAAATGAGCTACGGTCTGGGGAAAGATGCCTGAATATCCAGGTTGAGTAGATATGACGGCTTCATTCCATGGCAGGTCCTTTCTGCAGGATATGGGGTCCACTGTCTAAGTGGCTGTCTGGAGATCGTGGCCCAGGCTGTGTCAGACAGATCCTCAGTGCCCATGGTGGCCTATGATATAAGGATGCTGTCGAGGGCCATGCAGATGGATCCTCATGTGGTTATTCTGTGCAGATTCACCAGACACTTCTTCTTCTGTGGGGCAGGTATAATGCTGTGTTGTTGCTCAAGAATTCCCTATCAAGAGAGCATGTGCAAAAGGAGGGTGAGGATGGAATTGTAAATACAAGCTATGATTTAATTCAGTGACAAGCGGAAGGCAGTTCCAGTGTGCAGCGGCTTGTCGAGATATCCAGCACTGGAGATACCCACACTGGACTCTGTCTATGATGACCGCCAAATGGAGGGGTCGTGTCATGAGGCCATGGAGGATTTCCCATGCTGTGGCTTGTGAGATGCTCCAAACAGCAAGGTTTCCTTGTACTTGACAAGGGGATTCTGGTTTGTTTGCTACAGTGTCCCCATATGGAAAGTTTGGGTAGCAGAGCTCTCTAAAATGGATGCCTGGAAAGCACACCTTCATTGACCATTGCAGCTGAGGAGCATGGCAGTTTCATTCTGGTGACTTTGGGCCGAAGTGCCAAGTGGCCTGAGTTGATATGGAGTTTCATGGTGTTGGATCATAATGATGGTTTCTATCCAGTGAGACATTAGATGTTGGGGTGGTCAGGGGCCATGAAGGATTCTCCTACACTGAGTCTTGGACAAAGCTACCAAGTGCAAGCTATCCTAGTGGGGACAGGAGGGGTTCTGTTGTGTGGCTCACGGACCACATGTTGGAATATAAGTTGGAATTGGAGAAAAGGCCTCTGGGGACAGACGCCTGAAGATCTAATCTATGGTATTGATGAAGTCCTAGGGGCATGTCAATTTCAATCTTCTGACTCAGGACCTTTGACATGGATGTCTGCATGGAGGCAGGTACTCATGGTGCCAGAATGCACATTTTGGTCCAGAGATTTCCTCGCAATTGTGGTTGGCTCAGGGACTTTTTACATTGCTCCTAATCTTCAGTATTTGGGCAACAGTGAGGGCCAGAGTTTCCTTCGGGAAGTTAGGCAGAGTCGTCTGGTGTGGCTCCAGAGTCCCCATCCTGGAGGGCATGTGGGCCAGGGCTTTGGTTACAGAAATCTGCAAACATGTACTAGGGTTAGGGTGAGGGCCGAGGTGATCACAGGCCCAATATGCAGGCCCTGAGGGCAGTGCATAGTTTACTGAAATTATGTAGTCTTGGAGGTGGTTGTGCTGGCTTTTCTGTTGGGATTGTATTTCCAGGAGAGTCACAAATTGTACTGTTGGGTCCGTTATCAAAGGAACGAGACTGAGACAAAGTTATGCAAACCCTTATTCTATGCAAAGCATTAGAAGTTAGACTCACCGGCCAGGGAAATGAGGCTGAGATAAAGTGAATGTTATGTAAAGCTTTATTCTATGCCAAGCATTAGAAGTCAGACTGACCGGCCAGGGCCACCTCCGAAGAGAGCGACGCTCCTTGGTCTTACAGGGTAGTTTTTATATGGCACAATCGCAGACATCTGCATTTGTTGACCATTTGTGGCTTTGGCTGATTGGATGTTTCCTACCTGTGTGTTTTAGTAACAGTTACCAATGGCCTTGTTTTATGTGTTGTGTTTTCGTAACAGTTACCTTGTTTTAGGTGTTGTGTTTTAGTAACAGTTACCTTGTTTTAGGTGTTGTGTTACCTGGAATTGGCCTTGTTTTAGGTGTGTGTTTTCGTAACAGTTACCTTGTTTTAGGTGTTGTGTTTTAGTAACAGTTACCTGGAACTGAGAGCAGTAACTTTTCTAGACAACAAAATGTCTACCTAGGCAACATGGAGTCACTATGGCTAAGTAGGCCCAGGCAGGCCCTAGGGGGTTAACATGTTTTAACATGGAATCGACCCCAACATCCCCCCCTTTTCTTTTGAGATTAGTCAATTATTTGACTTTTTAAAGAATCAGGTAGTGCTGAAATTAGGTTGGGAACCGCAGGTTTTGTCCATTTTATTTCTGCAGCAAGATGTTGGAATCCCTCGGGTCCTCTATAGGATGACAGTAAATGGTCCCTTTCTTTTTTTTTTTTTTTCCCAATTTATTTATTTTCAGAAAAACAGTATTCATTATTTTTTCACCACACCCAGTGCTCCATGCAAGCTGTGCCCCCTATAATACCCACCACCTGGTACCCCAACCTCCCACCCCCCCGCCACTTCAAACCCCTCAGATTGTTTTTCAGAGTCCATAGTCTCTCATGGTTCATCTCCCCTTCCAATTTACCCAAAAGCACATACCCTCCCCAATGTCCATAACCCTACCCCACTTCTCCCAAACCCCTCCCCCCAGAAGCCCACAGTTTGTTTCGTGAGATTAAGAGTCACTTATGGTTTGTCTCCCTCCCTATCCCATCTTGTTTCATGGATTCTTCTCCTACCCACTTAAGCCCCCATGTTGCATCACCACTCCCTCATATCAGGGAGATCATATGATATTTGTCTTTCTCCGCTTGACTTATTTCGCTAAGCATGATACGCTCTAGTTCCATCCATGTTGTCGCAAATGGCAAGATTTCGTTTCTTTTGATGGCTGCATAGTATTCCATTGTGTATATATACACCACATCTTCTTGATCCATTCATCTGTTGATGGACATCTACATTCTTTCCATAGTTTGACTATTGTGGACATTGCTGCTATAAACATTCGGGTGCACGTGCCCCTTTGGATCACTACGTTTGTATCTTTAGGGTAAATTCCCAGTAGTGCAATTGCTGGGTCATAGGGCAGTTCTATTTTCAACATTTTGAGGAACCTCCATGCTGTTTTCCAGAGTGGTTGCACCAGCTTGCATTCCCACCAACAGTGTAGGAGGGTTCCCCTTTCTCCGCATCCTCGCCAGCATCTGTCATTTCCTGACTTGTTGATTTTAGCCATTCTGACTGGTGTGAGGTGATATCTCATTGTGGTTTTGATTTGTATTTCCCTGATGCCGAGTGATATGGAGCACTTTTTCATGTGTCTGTTGGCCATCTGGATGTCTTCTTTGCAGAAACGTCTGTTCATGTCCTCTGCCCATTTCTTGATTGGATTATTTGTTCTTTGGGTGTTGAGTTTGTTAAGTTCTTTATAGATTTTGGACACTAGTCCTTTATCTGATATGTCGTTTGCAAATATCTTCTCCCATTCTGTCAGTTGTCTTTTGGTTTTGTTAACTGTTTCCTTTGCTGTGCAAAAGCTTTTGATTTTGATGAAATCCCAAAAGTTCATTTTTGCCCTTTTTTCCCTTGCCTTTGGCGATGTTCCTAGGAAGGTGTTGCTGCGGCTGAGGTCGAAGAGGTTGCTGCCTGTGTTCTCCTCAAGGATTTTGATGGATTCCTTTCTCACATTGAGGTCCTTAATACATTTTGAATCTATTTTTGTGTGTGGTGTAAGGAAATGGTCCAATTTCATTTTTCTGCACGTGGCTGTCCAATTTTCCCAACACCATTTATTGAAGAGGCTGTCTTTTTTCCATTGGACACTCTTTCCTGCTTTGTCGAAGATTAGTTGACCATAGAGTTGAGGGTCTATTTCTGGGCTCTCTATTCTGTTCCATTGGTCTATGTGTCTGTTTTTGTGCCAGTACCATGCTGTCTTGATGATGACAGCTTTGTAATAAAGCTTGAAGTCCGGAATTGTGATGCCACCAACTTTGGCTTTGTTTTTAATATCCCTTTGGCTATTCGAGGTCTTTTCTGGTTCCATATAAATTTTATTTTTTTCCATATAAATTTTAAAATTATTTGTTCCATTTATTTGAAAAAGATGGATGGTACTTTGATAGGAATTGCATTAAATGTGTAGATTGCTTTAGGTAGCATAGACATTTTCACAATATTTATTCTTCCAATCCAGGAGCATGGAACATTTTTCCATTTCTTTGTATCTTCCTCAATTTCTTTCATGAGTACTTTATAGTTTTCTGAGTATAGATTCTTAGCCTCTTTGGTTAGGTTTATTCCTAGGTATCTTATGGTTTGGGGTGCAACTGTAAATGGGATTGACTCCTTAATTTCTCTTTCTTCTGTCTTGTTGTTGGTGTAGAGAAATGCAACTGATTTCTGTGCATTGATCTAATATCCTGACACTTTACTGAATTCCTGTATAAGTTCTAGCAGTTTTGGAGTGCAGTCTTTTGGGTTTTCCACCTAGAGTATCATATCATCTGCGAAGAGTGATAATTTGACTTCTTCTTTGCCGATTTGGATGCCTTTAATTTCCTTTTGTTGTCTGATTGCTGAGGCTAGGACTTCTAGTACTATGTTGAATAGCAGTGGTGATAATGGACATCCCTGCCGTGTTCCTGACCTTAGTGGAAAAGCTTTCAGTTTTTCTCCATTGAGAATGATATTTGCAGTGGGTTTTTCATAGATGGCTTTGATGATATTGAGGTATGTGCCCTCTATCCCTACACTTTGAAGGGTTTTGATCAGGAAGGGATGCTGTACTTTGTCAAATGCTTTTTCAGCATGTATTGAGAGTATCATATGGTTCTTGTTCTTTCTTTTATTGATGTGTTGTATCACATTGACTGATTTGCGGATGTTGAACCAACCTTGCAGCCCTGGGATAAATCCCACATGGTCGTGGTGAATAATCCTTTTAATGTACTGTTGAATCCTATTGGCTAGTATTTTGGTGAGAATTTTTGCATCTGTGTTCATCAAGGATATTGGTCTATAGCTCTCTTTTTTGATGGGATCCTTGTCTGGTTTTGGGATCAAGGAGATGCTGGCCTCATAAAATGAGTTTGGGAGTTTTCCTTCCATTTCTATTTTTTGGAACAGTTTCAGGAGAATAGGAATTAGTTCTTCTTTAAATGTTTGGTAGAATTCCCCCGGGAAGCCATCTGGCCCTGGGCTTTTGTTTGTTTGGAGATTTTTAATGAATGTTTCAATCTCCTTACTGGTTATGGGTCTGTTCAGGCTTTCTATTTCTTCCTGGATCAATTTTGGTAGTTTATATGTTTCTAGGTATGCATCCATTTCTTCCAGATTGTCAAATTTGTTGGCGTAGAGTTGCTCATAGTATGTTCTTATAATAGTTTGTATTTCTTTGGTGTTAGTTGTGATCTCTCCTCTTTCATTCATGATTTTATTTATTTGGGTCCTTTCTCTTTTCTTTTTGATAAGTCTGGCCAGGGGTTTATCAATTTTATTAATTCTTTCAAAGAACCAGCTCCTAGTTTGGTTGATTTGTTCTATTGTTTTTTGGGTTTCTATTTCATTGATTTCTGCTCTGATCTTTAACATTTCTCTTCTCCTGCTGGGCTTAGGGTTTCTTTCTTGTTCTTTCTCCAGCTCCTTTAGGTGTAGGGTTAGGTTGTGTACCTGAGACCTTTCTTGTTTCTTGAGAAAAGCTTGTACCGCTATATATTTTCCTCTCAGGACTGCCTTTGTTGTGTCCCACAGATTTTGAACCGTTGTATTTTCATTATCATTTGTTTCCATGATTTTTTTCAATTCTTCTTTAATTTCCCGGTTGACCCATTCATTCTTTAGAAGGATACTGTTTAGTCTCCATGTATTTGTGTTCTTTCCAAACTTCCTCTTGTGGTTGAGTTCTAGCTTCAGAACATTGTGGTCTGAAAATATGCAGGGAATGATCCCAATCTTTTGATACTGGTTGAGTCCTGATTTAGGACCGAGGATGTTATCTATTCTGGAGAATGTTCCATGTGCACTAGAGAAGAATGTGTATTCTGTTGCTTTGGGATGAAATGTTCTGAATATATCTGTGATGTCCATCTCATCCAGTGTATCATTTAAGGCCTTTATTTCCCTGTTGATCTTTTGCTTGGATGATCTGTCCATTTCAGTGAGGGGAGTGTTAAAGTCCCCTACTATTATTGTATTATTGTTGATGTGTTTCTTTGATTTTGTTATTAATTGGTTTATATAGTTGGCTGCTCCCACGTTGGGGGCATAGATATTTAAAATTGTTAGATCTTCTTGTTGGACAGAGTAAATGGTCCCTTTCAATGATACTTCAAGTTTTTCACTCAATGGCGGCATATCCAAACCAAGTCTTTGGGGTGGTAAGGATGTCGTTCCATCTTTGTCTCCTTCTCAGTGTAGGCAGTCTGGATCCCTGCATGCGCTCTTTTTAAGACATACTGTAGTGCCTGTAGTGACTGGAATACAGACTGATCAGTCATTTTTGTTAGGGTAACCTTTTGTAGCCATAAGCAGAGTGGAGGGGGTCTCTCAAACATTATTTTAAATAGGGTAACCTTGTTTAAGTAGGGTGTACATTGCGCCCGAAGGAGGGCGAAGGGAAGGAGATCCATCCATCCACCGCCAGTTTTTATAATTAACTCTGTCAAGGTATTTTAAGGGTCCGGCTCATCCTCTTTACCTGTCTGGAACTCTGGAGTCAGTAGGCACAGTGTAGTTTTCATTCAGTGCCCACAGCCTTGGCCAATGCCGGTGAGATTGAACTCACAAATGCTGGGCCGTTGTCTGACCCAATCGTGAGAGGCAACCCAAACCTAGGAATTATTATTATTTTTTAGTAGTTTTTGGCTACTATTCCTGTTTTATCTTTGTAAAATCTACTTCTGAATAAATTCCTGGTTCCTACCTCTTTTTCTTTCTTTCTTTTTTTTTCCTAGTTTTTCCGCTTTTACTGCCTGACATTGAGCACATCTATTAACTATATCCTGAGCCATATGCCCTAATTTAGATACCTGAAATTGCTTGCCCATGAGTTTTTATAAGTTTCCGTGTCTCTAAATTAGTGCCCTGATGTATTTGGTTTACTATTTTTTTTTTCCTAGTCTTTGAGGGAGAATTAACTTTTCTGTCCCAGTCATAGCCCAGTCCCCTTTATAGCCTAATTAAGTCCATTTTTGTAAATATTTTAAATCTTACTCTGAATAATCCGGTTTTTTTGGTAGGGCTGGAGTCGGGAGTGTAACCAGTTTTTGAGTCATTTTTCTGGCTACTTGCTTTGCTGTTTGATCTGCTAATTAGTTTCCTTTTGAAACCAGATAAGTCCCCTTTTGGTGTCCCAGGCAATGCATAACGGCCACCTTTCGAGTCCCAAATAGTCTGGAGGAGAGCTAGTACTTTTTTCTTTGTTTTTAAATTTTTTTTTCTGTTAATAAGCCCCTTTTTAAATAAATATCCCCATATATGGAGAGTAGCAAAGACATACCTGTTGTTCCTAGAGATGTGAGGCAGGGCCGCTTTTTAGAGTTCCTGCTCAGGAGAAACCATCGCAGCCCCTGCATACCTCTTTTCATTCACCATGTAGCTAGCCCCGTCTGTGAACAAAGTCATCTCCACATCTGGGAGGGGAGTGTCTCTGAGATCCGGCCTTATTCCTGTGACCTGGGTTAGGATCTCCCCGCAGTAGTATGGGTGGGGCGGGGGTATTCATTGGTTACCTGTTTCCTGGATTCAGACAGTGAACGCACTCCTTCTTGGAGATCAAAGCCTAAATAAGTGGCTTGTCCCCCGCAAGCATGACTTATAGTCCTCAGCGGCTATTAGCAAGTACTGTGGTCAGTTAGCTCCTCTGGCAGCAACATGGCTGGATTCAGCACCGCTGGGGACCGGAAAGTCACTTTCAGTTCATTGAGGAGGAGGACCTTATACCCCATCACTCGGGCATTTGTTCTTATCCAGGTGAGCTGGCCTTGGAACACTTTCTGTGTGTTGGACCATTCAAAAGCAAAGAGGGGCTGATACTCTCTTGTATTCTTGAGATCTAAGATAGTATACATGGTTCTCTTGGGGCTCAGGAGGGAGAGTAGCGTATAGGGTTTAGGCACCATCGGGTGGATATCTTTAATCCATTTCTTAACTTTCCACAAGTCCTGAATGGTTCGGTACTCCCCAGTTTCAGCCTTTTGATTGGAGGCAAAGGTGTGTTTTATGGAGATCCCTTTCTTTGTTTCCCAGGGGAATGAGTACTGATGCAAACAGCTGTAGGCCAAATTAAAGGTCTTTTCTTTTGTTTATTTATGTCCTTTTGTGCCATTTTACCCATGTACCCAGGCTTCCTCTTCAGGTCATTTTCTCATAGATTCTAGTAATGATAAAAATTGGGCTCCCATGTCCATCAAAAAATCAGTTGATTTCCCCTCCACCTGAGTTTTTACCTGAGGTTTGGGGAGGGGCTCTGAACCATGGTCCCTTTAGTCTCTGGTGGCCAGCATTGCCGTCTTTTTTTGGGGCACTCTCTTTGTTCCAGTGTCCTTTCCTTGCAGTAAGTACATTGATTTGAAGCTAAGACTTCTCATCAGTTTTTTTTCTATAATTAGGCTTTTCTTTCCACTGACCATTTTTACCTGCCTTTTTCCTTTCCATTGACCTATTTTCCTTTGTTTTCTCCCCATCTCATGTAATGCCAAAACTTTAACTATTTTTATAGTCTGTTTTTTATCTTCTTGTGTATCTCTGTTGTTAAACACCTTTTCTGCTATTCCCACTAACTCAGTCAAATTCTTTCCTTTAAATCCTTAAATTTTTGAAGTTTTCTCTTTATATCTGGGGCTGACTGACTGACAAGGGCAAGATTTATTGCCCTCTGATTTTTGGGTGCCTCAGGGTCGATCAGGCTATATATTTTATAGGCTTCTATAAGCCTTTCTAGAAAAGCCCCTGGAGACTTATTCTTATCTTGAGTCACCACACTAATTTTAGATAAATTTATGGGTCTCCTTGCAGTCACATGGAGGCCTCCCAGCAGAGCCTGGCAGTAGAAACATAGACTCTTCTTACCTTTATCAGAGTTTGGGTTTCAGTCAGGGGGTTCCTTTGGGCAGTAGTTCTTTATTTGCCGGGGATTGAGGTCCCATGTTACTAATTCTGGTTTAGTTTGAATGTAGTTTTAGTAAGCTCTGGAAATTTTTATCCATTTCAATTTCAGGATTTCAACATATCAAAGACCTGTATTTGTCCTGGAAGTTTCCCATATGAATTTTCTTCAAGGCAGAATTTATTTTATAAGAGAATTAAAACAATTATAAACGACAAAAATTCAGAATAGGTATGGTTTTACAGTTTAACTGGCAAGAAAATCAAGTTACTTCTGTGACACATAATATTTCAATAATTACAATATCAAGTGATGACCTTATCAAAAGGTTAAAATTTTAGGAAATGCATAGAATTTCTATAATAGTTATAGCATTTATCCATATGTTACCCAAGGTTTAGCATTGGTTTAGCAGTACTTTTTGAGTAATTAGCATACCAAGGAAAAGCCTTATGAGTCAAAGACATCTCATTTACAGTTTAAATCTTGCTTATAATTGCTGAAATTTAAGTTTTAAAGCACATGCTTACATAGGATTATGGATAGAACAAAATATAGAAACTGATTTTTCTGGTCTGGCAAAGAGAAAACCATTTACATTCTCTCCTTAACAGTAGATCAATTAATCTAAGAAAACCTTTTGTTTTTCTTTTCTTGTGAATACATCCATCAAAACTGATCTAATATGGTTACATTTCCAACATATTTCATTGTTCTCTTTTAAACCTATAAACCAAGGCAAATAAAGTCACTTTCCCCAAACCTTTATGACTTAAAAAACACGCTCAAGTTTAGTTTTTATTTCTTTTCATGTTCTGAGGAAACCAGATATTTTTATTTTACGACAAAACTACTTACTGTCTTAGGCCCTCTTTTTTGTGTGTACAATTTTTCTAAACTTACTATTAGTTATCAGTCAACTCCCTTGTCTCTGTTTTTTTTTTAGATAACATTAAAACTTTTAATAAAAACCTTAATGGCGTTTTTCTTTTGGTAATCTAGAATACATGGAGTCATGTTATGTGATTTATTATTCTGATGTGCTACATTTTAAAATTCATTTTAATTTTAGTCTTTCCTGGCCATACCTAAATTTTTGAAGATTTTTCTTCAAAAAACTTTTATAACTTTCTTGCATCTAGGTTTTGTCCCAAGCCATTTTTTAAAAATAATTATCTCATTTAGGACAAAATTACCTTTTATTTTTAACAAAATGTTTTTATTCCCTTTTTAAAATGTATCTCCTATTTTTTACATATAGGTTTTTTTTTTTTTACTTTCATCAGTCTTAGTTATAGTTAATAGAATTTTTTTATTCGTAGAAACACTTAAGTCTCTAGTGATGGCTAAGTATTAACCAATTGTGAACAGTTACAACAGAATCCTGTAGATGGCAGATTTATGAATCAGTTAAACACAAAACTTGTTTACCAACAGATTTAAATATTTTTTAGTTTCTTTGCAGTAAGAAGTTAAAAGCACAAACCTGGTTCCAATAATTAATGCTTTAGTATTTTATCCCACTTGGTTAAGACCTAGATGTCCAACAAATTTAATTCCATTTGTCATCCAAGGAAACCTTCAGTGTTTCAGGTTATTAAAGACTTTGAAATCTATATTAACAATTACCCATTAAAACTTTGAGACAGACAATTTATCATCACTTCAGTTATTTTTTTGCTAACAGATTTTAACAAATAACATGAGCTTATTTGAGCTTCAGTAAACTTTGAAGTTTCACATTTACTGATGTAAATTTAAAGCCATGTCTATTTTAATTAAACCAACAAACTTAATTTAGTTTAAATTCTGATTTACATTTCACCTGGACCCACTCCATTTTTAATGTTTACCTGAGACACAAGTGGGAAGATCTGGAGTTGGGTTGTTAGGTCCAGGGGGTGATCTTTTTGTTTCTTGACAGTGAAGAGAGAAGGAGCCGTGGTGCAGGAAGCACCGAGGATGGTCTAGAAGCCAGTTATGCAGGCTGCACCCGAGCTGGTGCAGAAACAGAAGGAGGAGACAGAACAAACAAAGTGCTGCAAGAAGGCCCCTCCAGCAGGGGTGGGGCAGGCAGTCCAGGTCAGGCCAGAGAAGGCAAGGAACTTCCCCTAAACAAAGGGAGTTTTGGCAGCTGCTTGGGAATATTCCTCAAGGTCTCTGTCTTGAGTTAGACCAACCACCGTTGGCTCCAGTTATAGCCATTAACATAAGAAATGAGCAAGGGAGAAGTCCCACATCTATTAGGAGGAACAGAGAGATGAATGTCAGAGTCCCCTTACTCTCTGCTTTTCCCATTTCTTCAAACACAACAAACAACACAACACTCAACAAAAGACAAGACACAGACAACCACAGACTCAGCAGCCCTTACCCAGAACCTGCTGCTGATGGGGATTTTCTCAGTCCCCTAAAAACAATCGCCAGTGGGGATTTATTTTTTGTCCCCTAGAAATGGGTAACAAAACAGACAACAAAAAGACAAGACAAAGACACATAGACCCAGCGGCCCTCACCCGCTGGTGGGGGTTTTCCCGGCCCCCTACAGACGGGGGTTACCAGGACCCCTACAGACCCAGATGACCGCCTAGGGGGGCTCGGACCCCAGACGATCCACCAGAAGAGGGATGGGGCGTCCCCACATCCACTCCAGCCCTGGGGAGCACGGCTGCGTCCAGCTTCTCCCTGGTGCGCCATACCCTGGAGCTCTACAACCAGACAGACCATATCTCACAGAATATGGAGATCTTACCTCCGGAGGCTTTTCCCAGAAATTCTGATGCTGGCTCAGTTCTCGTTGTTTGATCCTGGTTGAGCCCCCATATGTTGGATCCGTTATCAAAGGAATGAGACTGAGACAAAGTTATGCAAAGCCTTTTTCTATGCTAAGCATTAGAAGTTAGACTGACCGGCCAGGGAAATGAGGCTGAGACAAAGTCAAAGTTATGTAAAGCTTTATTCTATGCCAAGCATTAGAAGTCAGACTGACCGGCCAGGGCCGCCTCCGAAGAGAGTGACGCCCTTTGGTCTTACAGGCGAATTTTTATAGGGCACAATCGCAGACATCTGCATTTGTTGACCATTTGTGGCTTTGGCTGATTGGATGTCTCCTACCTGTGTGTTTTAGTAACAGTTACCAATGGCCTTGTTTTAGGTATGTGTTTTAGTAATAGTTACCTGGAATTGACCTTGTTTTAGGTGTGTGTTTTAGTAACAGTTACCTTGTTTTAGGTGTTGTATTTTAGCAACAGTTACCTGGAACTGAGAGCAGTAGCTTTTCTAGACAACAAAATGTCTACCTAGGCAACATGGAGTCACTATGGCTAAGTAGGCCCAGGCAGGCCCTAGGGGGTTAACATGTTTTAACATGGAATCGACCCCAACAGTACTGGTGGGTTCATGAGGCCATGGGAAATGCTTCATCTATGGGGATTCTGCCCAGCTCCTGAGAGTTTGGTGTCTCTGGAGGAAGGGAAGATTGCTGTTATCCGTCTCAGGGAATACACAAATGTGGGATTCCAGAGACAGTTTCGGGGTCTGTGCTCCATGAAACACAAAAGAAGGTGAGCATTTGGCTCTAGGGACATTGCAGGAACGCTTGGGGCTCCTGGTCTAGCTACCAAGGGCCTTTTTTGGAATGCAGGCTCACTCTGAGGGTCACAATGCCTGTTTGTGCCCACGGCGGCTACCAAGAGTTGCCGTGGTCTCATGGGCCATGCAGCTGGTTCCCACTCTGAGGGTTGGACACCCATCTCAACAGCCAGGTTTCCTGCCATCGTGAAGGAAGAGTACTCTTGTGCATCAGGTTTCCCCATACTCAGGGATTTGAGCTACGGTCTGGGGAGAGTGCCTGAATTTCAAGGTTGAGTAGATGTGATGGCTTTGAGACAAGGCAGGTCCCACCAGCAGGTATGGGGCCCAGTGACCGCATGCCAGATTATAGGTAATGGCTCAGGCTCTGTCAGACATAGCCTGAGTGCTCTTGGAGGCCTATGATATTAGGGTGCCATCGAGGGCCATGCAGGTGGATCCCCATGTGGGGTTTCTGGGCAGTCTTACCACGTAATTCTTCTTTCTATGAGGGCATGCAGAATTCTGAGTTATGGCTCCAGAATTCCCTATCAAGAGGGCTTGGGGACCAGGAGGGTGAGGATGGAATTGTAAACACAAGAGACAGTTAAATTCAGTGCCAAGCAGAAGGAAGTTCCCGTGTATAGTGGGTGATTCGAGATACCCAGCACCTGAGTAAAGGCAGATGTCAGATGTTTACTCATGCTGGAGTTTGTGTTTATGATGACCACCAAATTCTCAAATGGTGGTGTCACGAGGCCATGGAGGATTTCCCATGCTGGGGCTTGTGAGATGCTCCAAACAGCAAGGATTCCTTCTGCTGGACAGGGCGAATCTGGTTCTTTTGCTCCACCGTACCCCATATGGAAAGTTTGGGTAGCAGAGCTGTCCCACATGGATGCCTGGAGAACACACCTCCATTGACCATTGCAGATGAGGAACATGGCAGGTTCGTTCTGTTGGCTCTGGGGCGAAGTACCGAGGGTGATGAGTTAACATAGAATCTCCTTCAGATGGGTCACAATGCTGGTTTGTTACCAGGGAGATCTTAGAATGTGCTGGTGGCTAAGGTGCTGTGTAGGATTCTCTTATCCTGAGGGTTTAACATAGGTCAAAGAGCACGGTTTCCTTCTGGGGACAGGAGATGTTCTGTTGTGGGGATCAGGGACCACATGTTGTATCATAAATTGGTATTCCAGTATAGGCCCCTGAGGACAGATGCCTGGCAACCTAATCAAGTGTTCCAACGAGGTCCAAGGGCATGCCAGGTTCAATCTTCTGACTCAGGACCATTGATGTGGCTCTCTGACTGGATGGAGGGGATCAGGTTTTTTCAGACTGCACATTTGTGTCCAGAGCGGCTGCCAATATTGGGGTGGGCTCAGGGGCCTTGCAGGTTTCTCTTAATCTCTAAGGCTTGGGCAGCTGTGATGGGCACGGTTTCCTTGGGGATAGCAGCCACAGTCCTTTGGTGCACCTCAAGTGACCCTATCCTGGAGGGCATGTGAGCCATGGTTTTGGGAGAGAAGTCTGCAAACACAAATTCCGGTTCAGGTTAGTCGAGAGGCAATCACAGGCCCAATACATAGACCTGGGCGGCAGCTCGACAGGAACTGTAATTAGGGTGACTGTAAGATGGTAGCACAGACTTTTCTACCTGGATTGTGTGTCCAGAATGGCCTCGGAATGCAGGTGAGGTCTCATGGGTCCATGGGAGACTTTTCGGCTCTAAGGATTCTGGCGGCTCCACATAGTTTGGTGGCTTTTTAGGGGAAGATAAGAGTGCTGTTTTCCATCTTAAAGGCGCCCCAAAACAGGGATTCCAGAGACGGGCTCTGGGTCTGGGCACCTGGAAAATCCCACCAAGGGTTAGGATTTGGGCCTAGGGGCCTACCAGGCCTGCAATGCAGGAACCTTGTGGTGGAACTGAGAGTGTTTGTTTGAAAGCATATTCAGGTTAGGGTTACAATACCTGTTTGTAACCTGGGCAGCCCTCAGGAGTGGTGTGGTCACATTGGCTATGCAACGGGCTCCCACTTTGTGGGCTGGACCCTCATCCCAACAGGCAGTTTTCCTTCCAATGGAAAGGAGTAGTACTCAAATATGCTTCAGGTTCCCCCACTGGAAGGATTTCAGCAAATTCTGGGGAAAGATGCCAGAATACCAGGATGGGTAGACATGATTGACTTGGGCCACGGCCAGTCCCACATGCTAGATATGGGACTTGCTCTCTGGGTGACTGACACTAGGTCGGGGCTGAGGCTCTGTCAGACACAACACTAGTGGCCAGGGCAGTCCATATATCGGGGTTTCCTCGAGAGCCAACCAGATTGATCCTCATGTGGAGATTCTGGACAGACTCAGCAGGCACCTTTCCTTTCTATGGAGGAGGCAAAATGCACTGCAGCTCCAGAATTCAATATCAAGAGGCCTTGGGGAGCAGTAGGGTGAGGATGGACTTGTAAACACAAGCTACTGTACAATACAGTGCCAGTGGAATGCAGTTCCAATGTGAAGTGTCTTTTTAGAGATATCCAGCACCTGAGTAAGGGTGGATGTCAGAAGTTTGCTCACCCTAGAGTTTGTATCTATGATGACCAACAAAGGGAGGGGTGGCATCAAAAGCCCATGGAGGATTTCCTCCGCTGAGGCTTGTGAGATGCTCCAAACAGCAAGGTTTCCTTCTACTGAACAGATGGAGTCTGGTTTGTTTGCTCCACGGTACCCCATGTGGAAAGTTTGGGTAGCAGAGCTCTTCGGCATGGATGCCTGCAAAGCACACCTCCATTCTCCATTGCAGCTGAGGAACATGGTAGGTTCATTCTGGTGGCTCTGGGGCAAAGGACCAAGGCTTTGAGTTGACATGGAATCTCTTGAAGATGGGCCACAATGCTGGTTTGTTACCAAGGAGATCTTAGAATGTGCTTGTGGCTAAGGTGCCATGCAGAATTCTCCTACACTGAGGGTTTTGCACAGGTCGAAGAGCGCGGTTTCCTTCAAGGGATGGGAGATGTTCTTTTGTGAGGCTCAGGGACCACGTTTTGTATCATAAGTTGGTATTCAGAACAGGCCCCAGAGGACAGATGACTGAAAACCTATTCTAGGGTTCCAATGAAGTCCTACAGGCATGACAGTCTCAATCTTCTGACTCAGCACCTTTGACTTGGCTGTTTGCCTAGATGTAGGTGATCACGGTTTTTCAGATGCACATTTGCGTCCACAGATGCCCCCTATATTGGGGTGGGCTCAGGGGCCTTGCAGGTTTCTCCTTATCTGGAAGGTATGGGCAACTGTGACGGGCACAGTTCCCTTGGGGATGGCAGGCACAGTCCCCTGGTTTGGCCCCAGAGACCCCATCCTGGAGGACATGTGACGCATGTTTTTGGGAGAGAAGTCTGCAAACATAAATTCGGGTTAGGGTTATTATTGGCAAGGTGATCGCAGGGCTAATGCGTAGACTTGGAAATGCTCGTCAGGAAATGTAAAGGTGACTTGAAGGCGGTAGCACAGGCTTTTTTATCTGGATTGTGTGTACAGGATGGCCTCGGAATGCAGGTGTGGACTCCTGTGTCAATGGGAGATTTTTCTTCTCCAAGGATCCTGGCGACTCCCCATAGTTTGATGGTTTTTTCAGGGAAGGGAAAAGTATTCTTTTCCATCTTAGGGGTGCCCCAAAACAGGGATTCCAGAGACGGGCGCTGGGTCTCAGTGCCTGGAAAATCCCACCAAGGGTTAGGATTTTGCCCTAGGGAAGTACCAGGCCTGCAATGCGGGATCATGGTGGTGCAACTGAGAGGGTTTGTTTGAAAGCATGTTCAGGCTGAAGGTCACAATGTCTGTTTGAGCCCAGGGCGGACTGAAGGAGTGGGCGTAGTCACTTTGGCCATGTACCTGGCTCCCAATCTGAGGGTTGGACACCCATCCCAACAGTCAGGTTTCCTTCCATGGGGAAGGAGTAGTTCTCAATTGTGCTTCAGGTTCCCCCATTGGAAGTATTCCAGCAAAGTCTGGGGAAACATGCCAGAATACCAAGGATGGGTAGAGAGGACGGACTTGGGCCATGGCTGATCTCACATGCTGGATTAGGGACCTTCTCTCTGGGTGGCTGACACTGGTTTGGGGTTCAAGCTCTGTCAGACACAGTGCCAGTGGCAAGAGCAGCCTATAAATCGGGATTCCTTCCAGGGTTGAGCAGATTGATCCTCATGTGGGGATTCTGGACAGACTCAGCAGGCACTTCTTCTTTCTATTGGTGAGGCAGAATGCTGCATTGTGGTTACAGAATTCGATATCAAGAGGCGTTGGGGAGCAGTAGGGTGAGGATGGAATTGTAAACAAAGCTATGGTTCAATTCAGTGCCAAGCGGAAGGCAGTTCCAATGTGAAGCATCTTTTCCAAGATATCCATCACCTGAGTAAGGTGGTTGTCAGATGTTTGCTCACACTAGAGTTACTATTTTGATAACCCACAAATGGACGGGTGGTGTCAAGGGGCTGTGGAGGATTTTCCCCGAAGAGGCTTGTGAGATGCTCCAAACAGTAAGGTGTCCTTCTACTGGACAGGTGGAGTCTGGTTTGTTTGCTGGAGGGTCCCCCATGTGGAAAGTCTGGATAGCAGAACTCTTTGGCAGGGATGCCTGGAAAGCACAACTCCATTGACCACTGCAGCTGAGGAACATGGCAGGTTAGTTCTGGTGGCTCTGGGGCGAAGGACCAAGGCCTTGAGTTGACATGGAGTCTCTTGCAGATGGGCCACATTGCTGCATTGTTACAAGGGAGATCTTAGAATGTGCTGGTGGGTAAGGTTCCATGCAGGATTCTCCTACCCTGAGGGTTTTACACAGGACAAAGAGCACGGTTTTCTTCTGGGGACAGGAGATTTTCTGTTGTGTGTCTCAGTGACCACATGTTGTATCATAAGTTGGTATTTCAGAACAGAACCCTGAGGACAGATGCCTGAAAACCTAATCAAGGTTTCCAATGAGGTCCAAGGCCATGTCAGGTTCAATCTTCTGTTTTAGATATTTGAATTGGCTGTATACCTGGATGTAGATGATCAGGGAGTTTCAGACTGTATTTGCATACAGAGCGGACGCCAATGTTGGGGTGGGCTCAGGGGTTTTGCAGGTTTCTCCTAATCTGGAAGGTTTGGGCAACTGTGACGGGAACAGTTTCCTTAGGGATGGCAGGCACAGTCCTGTGGGATCCAGAGACCCCATCCTTGAAGGTATATGAGCCATGATTTTGGGAGAGAAGTCTGCAAACACAAATTTGGGTTAGGCTTAGTGGCATGGTGATTGCCGGCCTAAGGAGTAGACCTAGAGAGCAGCTCATCATGAACTGTAATTAGCGTGACTGGAAGGTGGTAGCACAGGCTTTTCTATCTGGATTGTGTGTCCTGGATAGCCTCGGAATACAGGTGTGGTCTCCTGTGTCCTTGGTTATTTTTCTTCTCTAAGGATCCTGGTGGTTCCCCATAGATTGGTGGTTGTTTTGGGGAAGGGAAGAGAGCTGTTTTCAATCTTAGGGGTGCCCCACAACAGGGGTTCCAGAGACGGGTTCTGGGTCTAGGC
The DNA here is from genome assembly GCF_020171115.1 of Neogale vison. Lineage (NCBI taxonomy): Eukaryota > Metazoa > Chordata > Mammalia > Carnivora > Mustelidae > Neogale > Neogale vison. Next base: position 48,205,022 of record NC_058095.1, read on the forward strand.
TCCTGGAAAATCCCACCAAGGGTTAGGATTTGGGTCTATGGGCTTACCAGGCCTGTATTGCGGGATCCTGGTGGTGCAATTGAGAGGGATTGCTTTAAAGCATGCTCAGTCTGGGTGTCACAATACCCGTTTTTGCCCAGGGTGGACATCAGGAGTGGGCGTGGTCTCATTGGCCATGCAACTGTCTCTCACTTTGAGAGTTGTACTTCCATCCTAACAGCCATGTTTCCTGCCATGGGAAAGGAAGAGTTTTCTATTGTGCTTCAGGTTTCCCCCTTGGCAGGGATTCCAGCAAAGGTCTGGGGACAGGCACCTGCATACCAAGGATGGGTAAAGATTACGGATTTGGGCCATGGCCGATCTCACATGCTGGATAAGGAGCTGGCTCTCTGGGTGGCTGACAGTAGGTCAGGGCTCAGGCTTTGTCAGACACAGCACTAATTGCCAGGGCAGCCATTATATCGGAGTTCCCTCTAGGGCCGAACAGATTGATCGTCATGTGGGGTTTCTGGACAGACTCACCAGGCACTTATTCTTTCTATGGGAAAGTCAGAATGCTGCACTGTGGCTCTAGAATTCCCTATCAAGAGGGCTTGGGGACCAGTAGGGTGAGGATGAGATTCTAAACAAAGCTTCATTTCAAATCAGTGCCAAGCGGAAGGGAGTTTCAATGTGCATCGGCTTATTCTAGATATCCAGCATCTGAGTTAGGGCAGATGTCAGAATGTTTGCACACACTGGAGTTTGTGTCTATGATGACGGAACAAGGGAGGTGTTGCCTCAAGATGTCATGGAGGATTTCCCACTCTAAGACTTTTGAGATGCTCCAAACAGAAAGGTTTCCTTCTACTGGACAATGGAGGTGTTACCTCAAAATGTCATGGAGGATTTCCCACGCTAAGACTTTTGAGATGCTCCAAACAGAAAGGTTTCCTTCTACTGGAAAGATGGATTCTGGTTTGTTTGTTCCAGGGTCCCCCATGTGGAAAGTCTGGGTAGCAGAGCTCTCTGGCATGGATGCCTAGAAACACATCTCCATTGACCATTGCAACTGAGAAACATGGCTGACTCGTTCTGGTGGCTCTGGGGCGAAGTACCAAGTCCTTGAGTTGACATGGAATCTCTTGAAGATGGGCCACAATGCTGGTTTGTTACTAGGGATATCTTAGAATGTGTTGGTGGCTATGGTGCTGTGCAGGATTCTCCTAACCTGAGGGTTTGGCACAGGTCAAAGAGCACGGTTTCCTTCTGGGGACAAGTGTTGTTCTGTTGTGTGGCTCAGGGACCACATGTTGTATCATAAATTGGTATTCCAGAACAGAACCATGAGGACAGATGCGTGAAAACCTAATCTAGGGTTCCAATGTGTTCCTAAGGGCATGTCAGATTCAATCTTCTGACTCAGGACCATTGACTTGGCTGTCTGCCTGGATGTAAGTGATCAGGGTGTTTCAGACTGCACATTTTTGTAGAGAGCGGCTGCCAATATTGGGGTGGGCTCAGGCGTCTTCCAGGTTTCTCCTAATCTGGAAGGTTTGGGCAACTGTGACAGGCACAGTTTCTTTGGGGATGGCAGGCACAGTCCTGTAGTGTGGATCCACAGACCCCATCCTTGAGGGCCTGTGACTCATGGTTTTGGGAGTGAAGTCTGAATACACAAATTCGGGTTAGGGTTAGTGGTGAGGTGATTTCAGGCCAAATGCGTAGACTTGGATGGCACCTCCTCAGGAACTGAAATTAGGGTGATGGAAAGGCAGTAGCACAGGCTTTTATATCTGGATTGTGTGTCCATGATGACCTTGAAATGCAGGTGTGGTCTCATGGGTCCATGGAGACTTTTTCTTCCTAAGGATCCTGGCGGCTCCCATAGTTTTGTGGCTTTTTTGGGGAAGGGAAGAATACTGTTTTCTATCTTAGGGGTGCCTCACAACAGGGAATCCAGAGATGGGTTCTGGGTCAGTGCATCTGGAAAATCCCGCAAAGTGTTAGGATTTGGGCCTAAGGGCATACCAGGCCTGCAATGCGTGATCCTGATAGTGCAACTGAGAGGGCTTGTTTGAAAGCATGCTCAGGATGAGGATCACAATGCCTGTTTGTGCCTAGGGCGGTCCTCAGGAGTGGGCATAGTCTCATTGGCCATGTAGATGTAGCTGGCTCCCTAGTTGAGGACCGGACACCCATCGCATCTACCAGCATTCCTGCCATGGGGAAGAGGAGTTCTCTATTGTGCTTCAGGTCCTCCATTGCCACGGATTCCAACAAAATTCTGGGGACAGGTAGCTGAATACCAAGGATGTGTAGAGATGACAGACTTGGGCCATGACTGGTCTCACATGCTAGATATGGGCCCCTCTCTCTGGGTGGCAGACACTAGGTCGGGGCTCAGGCTCTATCAGACACAGCAATAGTGGCCAGGGCAGCCTATAAATCGGGGTTCCCTTGAGGGCCGAGCAGATTAATTCTCATGGGGGTTTCTGGGTACACTCACCAGGCACTTCTTCTTTCTATGGGGAAGGCAGAATGCTTCCATGTGGCTCCAGAATTCCCAATCAAGGGGGCTTGGGGACCAGTAGGGTGAGGATGGAATTGTAAACACCACCTACGGTTCAATTCAGTGGCAAGCGGAAGGCAGTTCCAATGTGCTGCGGCTGAATTGAGATTACCAGCAACTCAGTAAGGGCAGATGTCAGATGTTTGCTTACACTGGAGTTAGTGTCTAAGATGACGGACAAATGGAGGGGTGGCGTCAAGAGGTTGTGGAGGATTTCCCACGCTGAGGTTTCTGAGATGCTCCAAACTGCAAGATTCCCTTCTTCTGGACAGGTGGAGTCTGTTTTTTTGCTCCAGGGTCCCCCATAAGGAAAATTTGGATATCGAGCTCTGCCACATGGATGCCTGGAAAGCATACCTCCATTGACCATTTCAGCTTATGAACATGGCAGGTTCATTCTCGTGGCTCTGGGGCGAAGTACAAAGGCCTTGTGTTGACATGGGATCTCTTACAGATGTGCCACAATGCTGGTTTGTTACGAGGGAGATCTTAGAATGTGTTGGTGGTTAAGGTGCCATGCAGGATTCTCCTACCCTGAGGGCTTGGCTCAGATCAAAGTGCACGGTTTCATTCTGGAACCATGCTGCAGATGGTCTGTTGTGTGGCTCAAGGAACACATGTTGTATCATAAGTTGCTATTCCAGAACAGGCCCCTGAGGACAGATGTCTGAAAACCTAAACTAGGTTTCCGTTGAGGTCCTAGGAGCATGTCAGGTTCAATCTTCTGACTTAGGAACATTGACTTGGCTGTCTGCCTGGATGTAGGTGGCCAGGGAGTTTCAGACTGCACATTTTCGTAGAGAGCAGCTACCAATGCAGGGGTGGGCTCAGGGGTCTTGCAGCTATCCCCTAATCTGGAAGGTTTGGGCAACTGTGAAGGGGACAGTTTCCTTGGGGATGGAAGACACAGTCCTGTGGTGTGGATCCACAGACCCTATCCTGGAAGGCACGTGACCCATGGTTTTGGGAGAGAAGTTTGCAAAGATAAATTCGGGTTAGGGTGTTTGGCGAGCTGATCACAGGCCCAATGAATAGACCAGGAGGGCAGCTCATCAGGAACTGTAATTAGGGGGCCTGGAAGAATGCAGCACAGGCTGTTCTAACTGGATTGTGTGTCCAGGATGGCCAAAGATTACAGGTGTGGTCTCATGGATTCATGGGAGATTTTTCCTCTCTAAGGATGCTGGAAGCTCCCCATAGTTTGGTGGCTTTTCCAGGAAAGGAAGAGTGCTGTTTTCTAATTTTGGGGTGCCGCAAAACAGGGATTCCAGAGGAGGGCTCTGGGTGTACTTTCCTGGCAAATGCCACCAAGGGTTAGGATTTGGGCCTGGGGCATATCAGACCTCCAATGCGGGATCCTGGTGGTGAAAATGAGAGGGCTTGTTTGAAAACCTGCTCATACTGAGGGTCACATTGCCTGTTTGTGCCCAGGGTGTCCAATAAGTGTGGGCATGGTCTCATTGGCCATGTCGCTGTCTCCCACATCGAGGGTTGGACACCCATCCCAATAGCGAGGTTTCCTGCCATGTGGTAGGAGGAGTTCTCTATGTGCTTCAGATTCCCGCATTGGCAGGGATTCCAGGCAAGGTCTGGGGACAGGTGCCTGAATACCAAGGATGGGTAGAGATGACATACTTGGGCCATGACCATCCCAAATGCTAGATATGGCACCTCTCTCTGGTGGCTGAGACTCGGTCGGGGTTAGGCTCTGTCAGACACAGCACTAGTGGCCAGGGAAGTCTATAAATCGGGGTTCTCTCGAGGGCTGAGCAAATTGATCCTCATGTGGGGTTTCTGGGAAGACACACAAGGGACTTCAATTTTCTATGTGTAAGGCAGAATTCTGCCTTATGGTTCCAGAATTCTTCATCAAGAGGGCTTGAGGACTACCAGGCTGAGGTTGGAATTGTAAAAACAAGCTACGGTTCAATTAAGTGCCAAGCGGAAATCAGTTCCAGTGTGCAGTGGCTGATTAGAGATATCCATCACTTGAGTAAGGGCGGATGTCAGATGTTTGCTCACACTGAAGTTTGTGTCTATGATGACCTACAAATGGAGGGGTGTCGTCAAGAGGCCATGGAGGATTTCCCACACTAAGGCTTGTGAGATGATCCAAACAACAAGAATTTCTTCTACTGGGCATGTGGAGCCTGGATTTTTTGCTCCAGGATTCCCCATGTCTAAAGTTTGGGGAGCAGAGCTCTCCCGTACGGATACCTGGAAAGCACACCTCCATTGACCATTGCAGCTGAGGAGCATGGCAGGTTCGTTCTGGTGGTTCTGGGGTGAAGTACCAAGGCCTTGAGTTGACATGGAGTCTCATGAAGATGGGTCACAATGCTGGATTGTTACCAGCGAGATCTTTGAATGTGCTGGTGGCTAAGGTGCCCTGGAGGAGTCTCCTACACTGATGGTTTGGCACAGGTCAAAGAGAACAGTTTCCTTCTGGGGACAGGAGATGTTCTGTTGTGTGGCTCAGGGACCACATGTTGTATCATAATTTGGTATTCCAGAACAGGTCCCTCAGGAAAGACACCTGAAAACCTAATCTAGGGTTCCAAGAGGTCCTAGGGGCATGTCAGCTTCAATCTTCTGATCCAGGACCATTGACTTGGCTGTCTGCCTGATGTAGGTGATCAGGGTGTTTCAGACTGCGAATTTGTGTCTGGAGCAGACACCAATCTTAGGGTGGGCTGTGGGGCCTTGCAGGTTTCTCCTCATCTGGAAGGATTAAGCAACTCTGATGGGTACAGTTTCCTTGGGGATGGCAGTCAGTCTTGTGATGTTGCTCCAGAGACCCCATCCTGGAGAGCATGTGAGCTATGGTTTTGGGAGAGAAGTCTGCAAACACAAATTTGGTTAGGGTTAGTGGCGAGGTGATCGGAGGCCCAGTGCGGAGCCCTGGAGGGCAGCTACTCAGGAACTGTGATTAGGGTGACTGGAAGTCGGTTGCCCAGGCTTTTCTATCTGGATTGTTTATTCAGGATGACCTCGGAATGCAGTTGTGGTCTCATGGGTCCATGGAAGATTTTTCCTCTCTAAGGATACAGGTGGATCCCCATAATTTGGTGTCTTTTTCGGGGAAGGGAAGAGTGTTGTTTTGCATCTTAGGGGTGCCCAAAAAGAGGGATTCCTGAGACGGGCTCTCTGTCTCTTGGCCTAGAAAATCCCACCAACGGTTAGGATTTGGGCCTAGGGGCATACCAGGTCTGCAATGCGGGATCCTGATGGTGCTACTGAGAGGGCTTGTTTGAAAGCACACTCAGGCTGAGGTTCACAATGCCTGTTTGTGCTCAGGGTGGCCGTCTGGATTGGGCTTGGTCTCATTGACTATACAGCTGTCTCCCACTTTGAGGTTTATGCACCTATCCCGATACCCAGGTTTCTTGCCATGGGGAATGAGGAGTTCTCTATGTGCTTCAGGTTCCCCCATTGGCAGGGATTCCATCAAAAGTCTGGGGGAAAAGTGCTTAATACCAAGGATGGGTAGAGATGACGGACTTGTCCTCCTTAGAGAGGAAAAGTGTCCCTTGGACTCTTGAGACAACACCTGCATACCGAGGCCATCCTGGACACACAATCCAGATAGAAAAGCCTGTGCTACCACCTTCCTGTCACCCTAATTACAGTTCCAGATGAGGTCCCCTCCAGGTATATGCATTGGGCCTGCGACCTCCACACCACTAACCTTAACCCGAATTAGTGTTTGCAGATTTCTCTCCAAAAACCATGGCTCATATGCCCTCAAGAATGGGGTCTCTGGAGCCACACCATAGGACTGCTGCCATCCCCAAGGACAATGTGCACATCACAATTGCCCAAACCTTCCAGATTATGAGAAACCTGCAAGTCCCCTAAGCCCACCCCAATATTGGTGGCTGCTCTGGAAGCAAATGCACAGTCTGAAACAACCTGATCACCTACATCCAAACAGACACGCATGTCAGTGGTACTAAGTCAGAAGACTGAAACTGACATGACCCTAGGAACGCACTGGAACCCTAGATTATGATTTAAGGCATCTATCCTCAGTGGTCTTTTCTGGAGTACCAACATAGGATACAAAATATTGTCCCTGGGCCACACAAAACATCTCCTTTCTCCAGAAGGACACCGTGCTCTTTGACCTGTACCAAACCCTAAGCATAGGAGAATCCTGCAAGGCACCTTAGCCACCAGCACATTTTAAACACTCCCTGATAACAAACCAGCATTGTGACCCATCTCTAAGAGATTCCATGTCAAATCAAGTCCTTGGTCCATCACCCTAGAGCCATCATAACATACGTGTCATGTTCCTCAGCTGCAAAGGACAATGGAGGTGTGCTTTCCAGGCTTCCATATGTGAGAGCTCTCCTACCCATACTTTCCACAGGGGGGACACTGGAGCGAATAAAACAGACTCCACCTGTCCAGGAGAAGGACTTTGCTGTTTGGAGCATCTCACAAGCCTCGGCATGGGAAATCTTCCATGACCTCTTGACTCTACCCCTCTATTTCTCAATCATCATAGACACAAACTTCAGTGTGAACAAATATCTGACAGCCGCCCTTACTCAGGTGCTGGATATCTCAAATAAGCTGCTGCACATTAGAACTGCTTTCGACATAGCACCGAGTTGAACTGTAGCATGTGTTTACAATTCCATCCTCACCCTACTCTTACCAAAGGCCTCTTGATAGTGAATTCTAGAGCCACAACACAGCATTCTGCCTTCCCCATGAAAGAAGAAGTGCCTGATGAGTCTGCCCAGAAACCCCTCATGAGGATCAATCTGCTCAGACCTTGAAGGAACCCCAGTTTATAGGCTTCCCTGGCCACTAATGCTGTGTCTGACAGAGCCTGAGCCCCGACTTAGTCTCAGCCACCCAGAGAGCGGGAAACATATCTAGCATGTGGGATTGGCCATGGCCCTACACCATCACATTTATCCATCTTTGGTATTCAGGCAACTGTTACCAGACCTTTGCTGGAATCCCTGCCAATGGGGGAACCTGAAGCCCAATAGAGAACTCCTCCTTCCCCATGGCATGAATCCTAGCTGTTGGGAAAAGTCTCCAACCCTCTGAGTGGGAGCCAGCTGCATGGCCAATGAGACCACGCCCACTGATGAGGGCTGCCCTGAACACAAACAGGCATTGTGACCCAAAGCCTGAGCATGCTTTCTAACAAACGATCTCTGTTACACTACCAGGATCCTGCATTGTTTGCCTGGTATGCCCTAGGCCCAAATCCTAACATATGGTGGGATTTTGCAGGATCCCAGACCCAGAGCCCGTCTCAGGAATCCCTGTTTTGTGGCACCCCTAAGATGGAAAAGAGAACTCTTCCCTTCTCCTAAAAAGACACCTATCAATGGAGAGCCACCAGGATCCTTAGAGAGGAAAAGTCTCCCTTGGACCAATGAGACCACGCCTGCATTCCCAACCCATACTGGACAAACAATCCAGATAGAAAACCCTGTGCTACCACCTTCCAGCCACCCTACTTACTTTTCCTGATGTGTTTCCCTCTATGTCTATGCATTGGGCCTTCGACCACCACTCCAGTAACCCTAACCTGAATTTGTGTATGCAGACTTCAATCCCAAAACCATGGCTCTCATGCCCTCCAGGATGGGGTCTCTGGAGCCACACCACAGGACATGGCTGCCATCCCCAAAGAAACTGTGCCCGTCACAGTTGCCCAAACCTTCCAGATTAGGAGAAAGAAAGAAGGCCCTGATTCCACCCCTATATCAGCGGCCATTCTGGATGGAAATGCATAGTCTGAAAAAACATGATCACCTACATCCAGGCAGAAAGCCAAGTCAATGGTCCAGAGTCAGAAGATTAAACCTGATATGCCCCTAGGGCCACATTGGAACCTTCAATTAGGTCTTCAGGAATCTGTCCTTAAGGGTCTGTGCTGGAATACCAAGCTATGATACAATATTTGGGCCCTGGGCCACACAATAGAACATCTCCTGTTCCTAGAATTAAACCGTGCCCTTGGACCTGTATAAAACTCTCAATGTGGGAGCAACCTGCATGGCCCCTTAGCCACCAGCACATTCTATGATCTCTCTGGTAACAAACCAGCATAGTGAAACATCTGCAAGAAATTCCATGGCAAATCCAGGCCTTGGTAAATCGCCCCAGAGGCAAGAGAAGGAACATGCCATGATCCTCAGGTGCAATGATTAATGGACGTGCGCTTTCCAGGCATCCATGCGGTAGAGCTCTGCTACCCAAACTTTCCACATGGAGGACGGTGGAGCAACCAAAGCAGACTCCACCTGTCCAGAAGAAGGAAACCTTGCTGTTTGGAGCATCTCACAAGCCTCAGCGTGGGAAATTCTCCATAGCCTCTTGACACCACCCCTCCATTTGTCAGACATCATAGACACAAACTCCTGTGTGAGCAAATATCTGACATCCCCCCTTACTCAGGTGCTGGCTATTTCATATAAGCTGCTGCCCTTTGGAACTGCCTCACTGAATTGAATCATAGCTAGTGTTTACAATTCCATCCTCACCTGACTGGTCCCCAAGCCCTCTTGATAGGGAATTCTGGAGCCACAACGCAGCATTCTGTCTTCCCCACAGAAAGAATTGCCGGGTGAGACAGTCCAGAAACCCTACATGAGGATCATCTGCTCAGCCCTCGTGGATCACCAATTTATCAGCTGCCCTGGCCAATAGTACTGTGTCTGACAGAGCATAAGCCATGACTTCATGTCAGCCACCCAGAGAGTGGTTTCCATATCCAGCATGTGAGACCAGCCATGGCTCAATCTGTCCTCTCTACCCATCCTTGGTATTCGGGTATCTGTCCCCAAACCTTTGCTGGAATCCCTGCCAATGGGGGAACCTGAAGCCCAATAACAAACTGCTCCTTCCCCAGAGCATGAAACCTAGCTGTTGGGATGGGTGTCCAACCCTCATAGAGGGAGCCAGATGTATGGGCAATGAGACCATGCCCACTCATATGGGTTGCCCTGGGGGAAAAAAAAAAAACAGGCATTGTGACCCTCAGCCTGAGCATGCTTTCAAACAATCCCTCTCTATTGCACCACCAGGATCCCGCATTGCAGGGCTGGAATGCCCCTAGGCCCAAATCCTAACCCTTTGTGGGAATCTCTTGGCTCCCAGACCCAGAGCTCATCTCAGGAATTTCTGTTTTGGGGCACCCCTAAGATGGAAAACAGCACTCTCCCCTTCCCTGAGAAAGCCACCAAACTATTGGGAGCCGCTAGGATCCTTAAGGAAGAAGAATCTCCAATGGACCCATGATACCACACCTGCATTCTGAGGCCATCCAAACACACAATCCAGGAAGGAAAGCCTGTGCTACTGCCTCCCAGTCACCCTAATTACAGTTCCTGATGAGCTCTCCTACAGGTCTACACACTGGGCCTGTGATCACCTCACTACTAAGCCTATCCCGAGTTTGAGTTTGCAGTCTACTCTCCCAAAACCATGGCTTATATATCCTCCAGGATGGGGTTTTTGGAGCCACACCACAGGACTGTGCCTGCCATCCCCAAGGAAAATTTGCCCGTCCCAGTTTCCCAAATCATCTATATTAGGAGAAACCTCAAAGGCACCTGGGCCCACCGCCATATTGGAGGCTGCTCTGTATGCAAATGCACAGTCTGAAACACCCTGATCACCTACATCCGGCAGATGTCAAAGTCAATGGTCTTGGTTCAGAAGATTGAACCTGACATTCTCCTAGGATCTCATTGGAATCCTAGATTAGGTTTACAGGTATTGTCCTCAGAGGCTTGTTCTGGAATACCAACTTATGATATAAAATGATATAACAAGAACATCTCCTGTCCCCAGAAAGAAACCGTGCTCTTCAACCTGTCAAACCTTCCGGGTAGTAGAATCCTGCTTGGCCCCTTAGCACCAGGACATTCTAAGCGTTTTTTGGTAAAAAAACAACATTGTAACCCATCTGAAAGAGATTCCATGTTAACTCATCGCCCCTTGGTTCTTCGCACCAGAGCCACCAGAACAAACCTGCCATGTTCCTCATCTGCAATGGAGAATGAAGGTTTGCTTTCCAGGTATCCATGTGGTAGTTCTCTGCTACCCAAACTTTCCACATGGGGGAACCTAGAACAAACAAACCAGACTCCACATCTCCAGTAAAAGCAAACCTTGCTGTTTGGAGCATCTCACAAGTCTCAGCATGGGAAATCCTCCGTGGCTTCTTGACGCCAGCCCTCCATTTGTCAATCATCATAGATACAAACTCCACTGTGAGCAAACATCTGACAACCGCCCTAACTCAGCTGCTGGTTTCTCAAATAAGGTGCTACATATATATAGGAACTGCCTTCTGCTTGGCACTGAATTGAACCCTAGCGTGGTTTTACAATTCCATCCTCACCCTACTGGTCTCCAAGCATTGTTGAGAGGGAATTCTGGAGCCACAACGCAGCATTCTGCCTTCCCCATAGAAAGAAGAAGTGCCTGGTGAGTCTGCCCAGAAACCCCACATGAGGATCAATATGCTCAGCCATCGAGGGGACCCCGATTTATAGGCTGCCCTGGCCACTAGTGCTGTGTCTGACAGAGCCTGAGCCCTGACGTCGTGTCATCCACCCAGAGGGTGTGTTTCATATGCAGCATGCAGACCGGCCATGGCTCAAGTCTGTCATATCTACCCATCCTTGGTATTCAGACATCTGTCCCCAATCTTTTGTTGGAGTCCCTGCCAATGGGGGAACTTGAAGCACAATAGAGAACTCCTCCTTCCCCATGGCAGGAAACCTGGATGTTGGGATGGGTGCCCAACCATCAGTGTGGGAGCCAGCTGCATTTCCAATGAGACCCCACCCACTCCTGAGGGCCGCCCTGGGATCAAAGAGGCATTGTGACCCTCAGCCTGAGCATGCTTTCAGACAAGCACTCTCAGTTTCACCACCAGGATCCTGCTTTGGCAGCCTGGAATACACCTAGGCCCAAATTCTAACCCTTGGTGAGATTTTCCAGGTGCCCATACCCAGTTCCCATCTCTGGAATTTCTCTTTTGGGGCACCCCTTAGATGGAAAACTGCACTCTTATCTTCCCTGAAAAAGCCAACAAAGTATTGGGAGCTGCCAGGTTCCTTAGAGAGGAAAAATATCCCATGGACCCATGAGACCATACCTGCAATCCGAGGCCATCTTGCACACACAATGCAGATAGAAAAGCCTTTGCTACCTCTTTCAAGTCACCCTAAGTACATTTCCTGACGAGCTGCCATCCAGGTCTATGCACTGGGCCTGTGATCCTCTCAACACTAACCCTAACCCAAGTTTATGTTTGCAGATTTCTATCCCAAAACCATGGCTCAAATGCCCTCCAGGATGGGGTCTCTGGAGCCAAAGCACAGGACTGTGCTTGTCATGCCCAAGGAAAATTTGCCCGTCATAGTATCCCAAACCCTCCAGAATAGGAGAAACCTGCAAGGCCCCTGAGCCCACCACAATATTGGAGGCCGCTCTGGAAGTTAATGCATATTCTGAAACACCCTGATCACCTACATCTGGCAGACACTCAAGTCAATGATCCTGAGTCAGAAGATTGAAACTGACATGCCCCTAGGACCTCACTGGAACCATAGAGTAGGTGTTCAAGCATTTGTCCTCAGAGGCCTATTCTGGAATACCAACTTATGATACAACATGTGGTTCCTGAGCCACAGAACAGAACATCTCCTGTCCCCAGAAGGAAACCATGCCCTTCGACCTGGGTCAAACCCTCCGGGTGGGAGAATCCTGCATGGCCTCTTAGCCACCAGGACATTCTAAGATTTCCTTGGTAACAAACCAGCATTGTGACCCATCTAAAAGAGATTCCATGTTAATTCATTGCCCTTGGTACTTCACACCAGAGCCACCAGAACGAATCTTCCATATTCCTCAGCTGCAATGGACAATGGAGGTGGGCTTTTAAGGAAGCCATGTGGGAGATCTGTGCTACCCAAACTATCCACATGGAGGACACTGGAGCAAACAAACCAGACTCCCCAACTCTAGTAGAAGAAAGCCTTGCTGTTTGGAGAATCTCACAAGCCCCAGCGCGGGACATCCTCCATGGCTTTTTGACGCCACCCTTCCTTTAGTCGGTCATAATAGAGACAAACTCCAGTGTGAGCAGACATCTGAAATTCACCCTTACTCAGGTGCTGGATATCTCGAATCAGCCACTGCACACTGGAGCTGCATTCCGCTTGGCACTGAATTGAACCTTAGCTTGTGTTTACAGTTCTATCCTCACCGTCAAGGTCTCCATGGCCCCTTAATAGGTAATTCTCGAGCCACATCAGAACATTCTGCCTTCCTCATAGAAGAAGTTCTGTTCAGTCTTCCAAAAAAGCCCACATGAGGATCAATCTGCTCGACCCTCGAGGGAACCCCGATTTGTAGGCTGCCCTGGCCACTAGTGCTGTGTCTGACAGAGCCTGATCCCCGACATTGTGTCAGCCACCAAGAGACCGGGGACCATATCCAGCATGTGAGACCAGCCATGGCTAAAGTCCATCATCTCTACCCATCCTTGGTATTCAGGCATCTGTCCCTAGACCTTTGCTGGAATCCTGGTCAATGGGGAAACCTGAAGCACAATGGAGAATTCCTCCTTCCCAAAGGCAGGAAACCTGTCTGTTGGGATAGGTGTGCAACCCTTAGAGTGGGAGCCAGTTGTATCGCCAATGAGACCACGCCCACTCCTGAGGGCCAACATGGGATCAAACAGGTATTGTGACCCTCAGCCTGAGCATGCTTTCAAACAAGCCCTCTCAGTTTCACCAACAGGATCCCACATTGTAGTCCTGGTACACCCCTAGGCCCAAATCCTAAACCTTGGTGGGATTTTCCAGGCACCCTGACCCAGTGCCCATCTATGTATTTTCTGTTTTGGGCCACCCCTAAGATGGAAAGCAGCACTCTTCCCTTCCCTGAAAAAGCCACTAAACTATTTGGAGCTGCCAGGAGCCTTAGAGATGTAAATTCTACCATGGACCCATGAGACCATACATACATTCTGAGGTCTTCCTGGACATACAATCCAGATAGAAAATTCTTTGCTACTGTCTTCGAGTCACCCTAATTACAGTTCCTGACGAACTGCCCTCCATTTCTATGCACCGAGCATGCGATCATCTCGCCACTAACCCTAACCTGAGTTTGTGTTTGCAGAATTCTCTCCCAAAACCATGGATCAAATGCCCTGCTGTGTGGGCTCTCTAGAGCCACATCACAGGACTGTGCCTGCCATTGCCAAGGAAAATTTGCCATCACAGTTTCCCAAATCCTCCAGAATAGGAGAAACCTACAAGGCCCCTGAGCCCACCCCCTTATTGGAGACTTCTCTGGTCACAAATGCGCAGTCTGTACACCTGATCTCGTACATCCAGGCAGTCACCCAAGTCAATATTCCTGAGTCAGAAGATTGAGCCTGACATGCCCCTTGGACCTCATTGGAACCCTAGATTAGTTTTCCAGGCACCTGTCCTCAGGAATGGGTCACAATGCTGAATTGTTACCAGGGAGATCTTAGAATGTGCTGGTGGCTAACGTATCTGGCAGGATTCTCCTATCCTGAGGGTTTGGCACAGGTCAAAGAGCATGGTTTCCCTGGAATACCAACTTATGATAGAACATGTGGTCTCTGAACCACAAAACAGTACATCTCCTGTCCCCAAAAGGAAACTGTGCTCTTGGACCTGTGTCAAACCCTCAGGGTAGGAGAGTCCTGCATGACCCCTTATCCACCAGCACATTCTAAGATCTCTGTGGTAACAAACCAGCATTGTGACCCATCTGCAAGAGATTCAGTGTCAACTCAAGGCCTTGGAACTTCGCCCCAGAGCCACCAGAAGGAACCTGCAATGTTCCTCAGCTGCAATGGTTATTGGGGGTGTGCTTTCCAGGCATCCATGTGGAAGAGCTCTGCTCCCAATCTTTCCACATGCGGCACCCTGGAGCTAGAAAACCAGACATCCCCTGTCCGGTAGAAGGAAACCTTGCTATTTGGAGCATCTCACAAATCCCAGCGTGGGAAATCCTCCATGGCCTCTTGACACTACCACTCCATTTGTCACTCATCATAGACACAAAATCCAGTGTGAGTAAACATCTGACATCCGCCCTTACTCAGGTGCTAGGTAACTTGAATTAGTCTCTGCACATTGGAACTCCCTTCCGCTTGGCACTAAATTGAGCTGTAACTTTTGTTGACAATTCCATCCTCAACCTACTGATCCCCAAGCCCTATTGATGAGGAATCTGGAGCCATAACGCAGCATTCTACTTTCCCCATAGAAAGAAGAATTGCCTGGACAGTCTGCCCACAAACCCCACATAAGAATCTATCTGCTTGGCACTCGAAGGAATTCTGATTTATAGGCTGTCCTGGCCACTAGTGCTGTGTCTGACAGAGCCTAAGCCCCGACCTAGTGTCAGCCACCAAGAGAGCGGGCGCCATATCCAGCATGTGAGACTGGCCATGGCCCAAGTCCATCATCTCTATCCATCATTGTATTCAGGCACCTTTCCCTAGGCTTTTGCTGGAATACCTGCCAATAGGGGAACATGAAGCACAATAGAGAACTCCTCCTTCCCCATGACCGGAAACCTGGCAGTTGGGATGTTTGTTGAAGTGGGAGCCACCTTCATGGAAAATGAGATCATGCCAACTCCTGAGGGCCGCCCTGGGCACAAACAGGCATTGTGACCCTCAGCCTGAGCATGCTTTCAAACAAGCCCTCTCAGTGTCATGGCCAGAATCCCGCATTGCAGGCCCAAATCTTAACCCTTGGTGTGATTTTCCAGGCACCCAGTCTGAGATCCCGTCTCTGGAATCCCTGTTCTGGGGCAACCCAATGACGGAAAACAGCACACTTCCTGTCCCTGAAAAAGCCACCAAACGAGGGGAGCTGCCAGGATCCTAATAGGGGAAAAATCTCCCATGAAGCCATGAGACCACACCTGCATTCCAATGCCATCCTGCAAACACAATCCAGATAGAAAAGCCTGTGCTACTGCCTTCGAGTCACCCTAATTACAATTCCTCATGAGCTACCCTCCAGGTGTAGGCATTGGGCCTGCGATCACCTCGCCACCAACCCTAACCCGAATTTGTGCTTGCAGACTTCTTTCCAAAAACCATGGCTCACTTGCCCTCCAGGATGGTGTCTCTGGAGCCAGAGCACAGGACTGTCCCTGCCATTGCCATGGAAACTGTGCCCCTCTCCATAGCCCAAACATCTCAAATTTGGAGAAACCTGCAAGGCCCCAGAGCCCACCTCAATACTGACGGCCCCTTTGCACGCAATGCCCATTCTGAAACACCCTGATCACGTACATCCAAGCAGACACTCAAGTCAATGGTCCTCAGTCAGATGTTTGAAACTGACATGGCCCTAGGACATCATTGGAACCCTAGATTAGGTTTTCAGGCATCTGTCCTCAGTGAACTTTCTGGAATACCAACTTATGATACAACATGTGTTCCCTGAGCCCTACAACAGAAGATATCCTGTCCCCAGAAGGAAACCGTGCTTCTCGACCTCTGCCAAACCCTCAGAGTAGGAGAATCCTGCACGGCACATTTTTTTTTTCCCAATTTATTTATTTTCAGAAAAACAGTATTCATTATTTTTTCACCACACCCAGTGCTCCATGCAAGCTGTGCCCTCTATAATACCCACCACCCTGCACGGCACATTAATCAACAGTACATTCTAAGATCTCCCTAAGAAGAAAATACAACTGTGACCCCTCCACAAGAGATTCCATGTCAACTCAAGTCCTTAATACTTTGTCCCAGAACCACCAGATGGACCTGCATGTTCCTCAGCTGCAATGATCAATGGAGGTGCGCTTTCCAGGCATCCATGCGGGAGAGCTCTGCTACCCAAACTTTCCTCATGGGGGCCCTGGAGCAAACAAACTAGACTCCACCTTTCCAGTCGAAGGAAACCTTACCGTTTGGAGCATCTCACAAGCCTCAGAGTGGGAAATCCTTTATGGCCTCTTGACACCACCGCTTCCTTTGTCAATCATCATAGATACAAACTCCAGTGTGAGCAAACATCTGACATCCACCCTTAGGTGATAGATATCCCGTATAACCCACTGAACAAAGGAACTGCCTTCCGCTTGGCACTGAATTGATCCATAGCTTATGTTTACAGTACCATCCTCACCCTACTGGTCCCCAAGCCCTCTTGATAGGGAATTCTTGAGCTACACACAGCATTCACAGACACAGCATTCTTCCTTCCCCATAGAAAGAAGAAGTGCAAAATTGGTCTGCCCAGAAACCCCACATGAGATTCAATCTGCTTGGCCTTCAAGGGAACCCCGATTTCTAGGCTTCCTGGCCACTAGTGTTGTGTCTGACAGAGCCTGATCCCTTACCTAGTGTCAGCAACCCAGAGAGAGGGCTCCATATACAGCATGTGAGACTGGTCATGGACAAAGTCTGTCATCTCTACCCATCCTAGATGTTCAGGCAACTGCCCCCAGACTTTTGCTGGAATCCCTGCCAATGGGGGAACCTGAATCACAATAGAGAACTCCTCATTCCCATGGCAGGAAACCTGGATGTTGGGATGGGTGTCCAACCCTCAAAGTGAGAGCCAGCTGAATGGCCAATGAAACCAGTCCCACTCCTGAGGGCCACGCTGGACACAAACGGGCATTGTGGCCCTCAGCCTGAGAATGTTTTCAAACAAGCCCTCTCAGTTGAACCAGCAGGATCCCACATTGCAGGCCTGGTATGCCCCTTGGCTCAAATCCTAAGCTTTGGTGGGAATTTCCAAGCACCCTGACCCAGAACCTGTCCCCTGAATCCCTGCTTAGTGGCACCCATAAGGTGGAAAACAGCACCCTTCCCTTCCCCGAGAAAGCCACCAAACAATGGGAGCCACCAGGATCTTTAGAGCGGAAAAATCTCCCATGAACCCATGAGTCCACACCTGCATTCTGAGGCCATCTTGGACACACAGGCCAGATAAAAAAGCCTGTGCTACTGCCTTCGAGTCACCCAATGTACGGTTCCTGACGAGCTGCCCTCCAGGTCTATGCATTGGGCCTGTGATCACCTAGCCACTGAACCTAAGCCGAGTTTGTGTTTGCAGACTTTTCTCCCAAAACCATGATTTATGTGCCCCCCAGGATGGGATCTCTGTAGCCACACCACAGGACTATGCCTACAATCCCCAAGGAAATTGCGCCATCAAAGTTGCCCAAATCCACCAGATGGGAGAAATCTGCAAGGCCCCTGAGCCCACCCCAATACTGGAGGCTGCTCTGGACCCAAATGCACAGTCTGGAACACCCTGATCACCTACATCCAGGCAGTCACCCAAATCAATGGGCTTGAGTCAGATGTTTAAACCTGACATGCCCCTAGTACTTCATTGGAACCCTAGATTAGGTTTTCAGGCACTTGTCTTCAGAGGCCTGTTCTGGAATACCAACTTATGATACAACATGTGGTCCCTGAGCCACACAACAGAACCTTTCTTGTCCCCAGAAGGAAACCATGCTCTTGGACCTGGGTCAAACCCTCAGGGTAGATGAATCCTGCACGACCCTTTAGCCACAAGCACATTCTAAGATCTCCCTGGTAACAAACCAGCATGGTGACCCATCTTCATGAGACTCTATGTCAACTCAAGGCCTTGGTATTTCGCCTTAGAGCCACCAGAACGAACCTGCCATGTTCCTCTGCTGCAATGGTCAATGGAGGTGTGCTTTCCAGGCATCCATATGGGAGTGCTCTGATACTCAAACTTTTCTCATGGGGGACCCTGGAGCAAACAAACCAGAATCCCCCTTCTGGTTGAAGGAAACCTTGCTGTTTGGAGCATCTCACAAGCCCCAGCATGGAAAATCCTCCATGACCTCTTGGCGCCACCCTCCATTTGTTGGTCATCATAGACACAAACTCTTGTGTGAGCAATCAGCTGAAATCCACACTTACTCAGGTGCTGGATATATCCAATCAGCCACTGCACACTGGAGCTGCCTTCTGCTTTGTAATGACTTTAACAGTTGCTTGTGTTTACCATTCCATCTTCACCCTCCTGGTCCACAAGCCCTTTTGATAGGGAATTCTGAAGCAACAATGCAGCATTCTGCCTGCCCCCAAGAAAGAATTGCCTGGTGAGTCTGCCCAGAAACCCCACATGAGGATCCACCTGCAGGGCCCTCGATGACACCCTAATATCTTAGGCCACTGTGGGAACTAAGGCTCTCTCTGACAGCCTGAACCACGACCTCCTGTCAGCCACCCAGACAGTGGGCCCCATTTCCTGCAGTTGGGACTTGTTGTGGGCCAAAGCCGTCATCTCTAGTCAACCTGGATATTCAAGCCTCTGTGTCCAGACCGTAGCTCAAATCCCTACCTATGGGGTACCTGAAGCACAAGGGTACTCTTCCTTCCTAATGGCAGGAAATCTGGCTGTTGGTATGGGTGTCCAACCCTCAGAGTGGGAAGGAGCTGCATGGACATGAGACCACAGCCCCACATGGGAGCCACCCTGGGCACAAACATGCATTGTGACCATCAGCGTGAACCTGCTTCCAAACATACCCCCACGGTAGGTGGACCAGGAGGCCACAGAGTGGGACATTCCGGCCCCTAGGGGCAAATCCTCACACTCGTTGGTGTTTTTCAGTCACCTAGACCCAGAAACTGTCCCTGGAATCCCTCTTGTGGGGATCCATTGAGATGGAAAACAGCAGTACTCCCTTCCCCCAGAGACAGCAAATTCTTGAGAGATGGGCAGAACCCCCAGAAATGAAGAATGTTCCATGGCCTCATGAAGCCACCCCTACATTTTGTGACTGTTCTGGACACACAATCCAGACAGAAAAGTCTGCCCAACTGCCTCTTGACACCGTAATTTCACTACACAATGAGCTGCCCTCCAAGCCTGCAGATCGAGGCTGTGATCACCTCGGGCCTCACCCCAACGGTAGTTCGTGTTTGCAGGTTTCTGTCTCCAAAACCCTGTCGCACTTCCCTCCAGGATGGGGCCTCTGGAGCCACACCGGACGACTCTGCCTACCCTCCCGAAGGAAACTCTGCTCTTCACTGTTGCCCAAACCCTGAAGCTTAGCAGCAAAGTACGAAGCCCCTGAGCCCACCTCAAGTTACAAGAACCATCTGTACCCAAGTGTACATTGTGACTCACAGTGAGAACCTGCCTGAGGGCAAACATCCAAGTCAAAGGCCCTGAGTCAGAAGATTGAACTTGACAAGCTTGTAGGACTTCATCGATGGCCTAGCTGTGTTTTCAGGTGCCTGTCACGAGAGGACTGTTCCCCCATACCATCTTATATTCCAACATGTTGTCCCTGAGCCACACAACAGACCCCTCCTGTCTCCAGAAGGACACATTGCTCCTGATAGCTGTATCCAAGACTCAGGGTATTAGAATCCTGCATTGCCCCTGACCTTCCCAACATTCCACTGTCTCCCTGGATACAAACCAGCATTGTGATCGAACAGCATCAAACTCCATGTCCACTCAGCCCCCTTGGAACTTCGCCCCAGAGCCACCAGATAGTACCTGCCATGTTCCTGAGCTGCAATGGTCAATGGAGTAGTGCTTTCCAGGCATCCATGAGGGAGAGCTCTGCTACCAACCTTTCCATATGGGGGACCCTGGAGCAAACAGACCAGACTCCCCCTGTCCAGTAGAAGGAACCTCACTGTTTGGGACATCTCACTAGCCGCAGAGTGTGAAATCCTCTATGGCCTCTTGATGCCACCCCACCATTTTTCCATCATCCTAGACACAAACACCAATGTGAGCAAATATCTGACATCCGCCCTTACTCAGGTGCTGGATGTCTCGAATCAGCTGTTGCACGCTGGAAGTGCCTTCTGTTTGTCACTGAATTGAACCATAGCTTGTGTTTTTAATTCCATCCACACCCTTCTGGTCGCCCAGCTCTCTTAATAGGGAATTCTGGAGCCACAACACAGCATTCTGCCTTCCCCTTAGAAAGAAAAATTGCCTGGTGAGTCTGCCCAGAAACCCCACATTAGACTCCACCTGCATGACCCTTGATGGTATCCTAATATCTGAGACCGCCATGAGCTCTCAGGCTCTGTCTGACAGAGCCAGAGCCACGAACTCCAGGCAGTCATGCAGACAGTGGGCCCCCTATCCTGCAGGTGGGACATGCCGTGGCCAGAAGCCGTCATCTCTATTCAACCTGGGTATTCAGGCATCTTTCCCAAACCATAGCTCAAAACCCTGCCTATGGGGGAACCTGAAGCAAAGGAGTATCCTTATTCCTGATGGCGGGAAAACTGTTTGTTGAGATGGACACTAAGACTCTGTCTGACAGAGCCTGAGCCATGACCTAGAGTCATCCATGCAGATTGTGGGCCCCATATTCTGCAGGTTGGACTTGTTGTCGCCCAAAGCCGTCATCTTTTCTCAACCTGGATATTCAAGCATCTTTCCCAGATTTTAGCTCAAATCCATGACTGTAGAGGAACCTGAAGCACAAGAGTACTCCTCCTTCCTGAAGGTTGGAAGCCTGGCTGTTGAGATAGGTGTCCAACCTTCAGAGTGGGAACCAGCTGCATGGCCCATGAGACCACTGCCATTCATGGGAGCCACTCTGGGAACAAACTTGCATTGTTACACTCAGCAAGAGGCTGCTTTCAAACAAAACACTTCGGTAGCTGGACCAGGAGCCTGGAGAGCATGCCTACCACCCTAGGGCCAAACAGTCACCCTCGTAGGTGTTTTCCAGGAGCCCACACCCAGAACCTGTCTCTGGAATCCCTCTTTTGGGGGTTCCCTGAGACGGAAAACAGCATTGTTCCCCTCTCCCAGAGACAACAATCTCTTGCAAGCTGAGCAGAATCCTCAGAACCAAAGTATCTCCCATTGCCCATGAAGCCAACCACACATTTGGTGAAAGTCCAGGAAAACAATGCAGACAGAAAAGCCTGCACTACCGCCTCCATGATACCTTACCTTCAGTACACTATGAGCGACCAACAGGGCCTGCAGATCAGGCCTGTGATCACCTCAGCCCTCAATCTAACCCTCGCACGCGTTTGCAGATTTCTGTCCCAAAGCCCTGGCACACATGCCCATCAGGATGGGGCCTCTGGAGCCACAACAGACGACTTTGCCTACACACCCAAAGGAAACTCTGCCCTTCACGGTTGCCCAAACCCTGAAGATTAGGAGCAAAGTACAAAGCCCGTGAGACCACCTCAATTCCAACAAAAATTCGGGACCCAAGGGCGCATTCTGCCACACAATGAGCCCCTGCCTCCAGGCAGACATCCAAGTCAAAGGCCCTGAGCCAAAAGATTGACCCTGACATGCCTCCAGGACTTCTATCAATACCCTAGCTTAGATTTTCATGTGCCTGTCCCCAGTGGCCTGTTCTTCAATACCAACTTATATTCCAACATGTGGTCCCTGAGCCACACAACAGAACCCCTCCTGTCGCTTAAGGATATCTTGCTCTTGGTAGCTATGTCCAAGACTCAGTGTAAGAGAATCCTGCATGGCCCCTGAACGCCCCAACATGCTAACGTCTCCATGGATACAAACCAGCATTGTGATCCAACAACATGAAACTCCGCGACATGAAACACCATGTCAACACCGGTGACTTTGAACTTCACCCCAGTGTCACCAGTATGAAACTGCCATTTCCTCATCTGCAATGGGCACTGGAGGTGGGCTTTTCATGCATCCATGCAGGAGTGCTCTGCTCCCCAAACTTTCCACATGCGGGACCCTGGTGCATAAAAACGAGGTTCCACCAGTCCATTAGAAGGAAACCTTGATGTTTCGAGCATCTCAAGCCCCAGGGTGGGAAATCCTCCAAGGCTTCATGACGCCTCTCCTCCATTTGTTGGCCATCATAGACACAAACTCCAGTGTGAGCAAACATCTGACATCCTCTCTTACTCAGGTGCTGGATGTCTCAAATCAGCTGCTGCACACTGGAAGTGCCTTCTGCTTGTCACCGAATTTAACCATAGCTTGTGTTAACAATTCCATCCTCAACTTCCTGGTCCCCAAGCCCTCTTGATAGGGAATTCTGGAGCCACAATGCAACATTCTGCCTGCCCCACAGAAAGAAGAAGTGCCTGGTAAGTCTGCCCAGAAACCCCACATCATGGCCCTCGACAGCACTATAATATCATAGGCCGCCATGGGCTCTAAGACTCTGTCTCACACAGCCAGAGCCACGACCTCCAGGCAACCACACAGAGAGTGGGCCCATTATCCTGCAGGTGGACCTGCCATGGCCAGAAGCCATCATATCTACAAAACCTGGATATTCAGGCATCTGTCCCCAGACCGTAGCTCAAATCCCTGCCTATGGGGAAACCTGAAGCACAGGATTATTCCTCCTTTCCGATGGCAGAAACCTGGCTGTTGAGATGGGTGTCTTAACCTCAGAGTGGGAACCAGCTGCATGGCCCATGAGACCAGGTCCACTCATGGGAGATGCCCTGGGCACAAACAGGCATTGTGACCCTCAGCATGAGCCTCCTCTCAAACAAACATCCTCAGTAGCTAGACCAGGAGTCCACAGAGTGGGCCTGCCAGGTCCCTAGGGCCAAATCCTCACCCCCGTTTGTGCTTTCCAGATGCCCAGACCCAGAACCTGTCTCTCAAATCCCTCTTTTGGGGGTCCCCTGAGACGTAAAACATAAGCCTTCCCTTCTCTGAGAGACACCAAACACTGGGAGCTGGGCAGAATCCCCAGAGAAGAAAAATATCACGTGGCCTCATGAAGCCACCCCTACCTTTTAGGACCATCCTGGACACAGAATCCTGACAGAAAAGCCTGAGCTACCGCCTCCATGACACCTTAATTTCAATATACTATGAGCTGCCCTCAGGGCCTGCTGATCGGTCTTGTGAACACCTCAGCCCTCACCCTAACATTAGTTCACGTTTGCAAATTCTGTTCCCAAAATCCTGGCCCACATGCCCTCCAGAATGGGGCCTCCAGTCCCACACCGGACGAGTGTGCCTATACTCCTGAAGGAAACTGCCTTTCACTGTTGCCCAAACCCTGAATATGAGAAGCAAAGTACAAAGCCTCTGAGCCCACCTCATTTTCGAAGAATGCTCTGGACACAAATATGCATTCGGACACACAAATACACCCCTGCCTCCAGGCAGACATCGAAGTCAAAGGCCCTGAGCAGAAGTTTGAACCTGACATGACTATAGGACTTCATCGAAACCCTAGTTTGGATGTTTAGGCTCCTGTCTGCAGAGGCTTTTTATTCAATACCAACTTATATTCCAGCATGTGTTCCTTTAACCACACAACAGAACCCCTGCTGTCCCCAGAAGGATACCTTTCTCTTGGTAGCTGTGTCCGTGTCTCGGTGTAGGAGAATCCCGCATGGCCCCTGACCACCAAAACATTCTAACGTCTCCCTGGATACAAACCAGCATTGTGATCCAAAAGCACGAAACTCCATGTCAACTCAGCCCTCTTAGAACTTCGTCCAGAGTTACCAGATCGACCCTGCCATGTTCCTGAGCTGCAATGGTCAATGGAGGTGTGCTTTCCAGTCATCTATTCGGGAGAGCACTGCTACCCAAACTTTCCATATGGGGCACACTGGAGCAAACAAATCAAACTCCCCCTGTCCAGTAGAAGGAAACCTTGCTCTTTGGAGCATCTCACAAGCCGCAGAGTGGGAAATCTTCCATGGCCTCTTGACGCCACACCACCATTGTCCATCATCATAGACACAAAGTCCAGTGTAAGCAAACATCTGACATCTGCCCTTACTCAGGTGCTGGATGTCTCAAATCAGCTGCTGCACACTGGAACAGCCTTCTGATTGGCACTGAATGTAACCGAAGCTTGTGTTTAAAATTCCATCCTCACCCTCCTGGTCCACAAGACCTCTTGATAGGGAATTCTGGAGCCACATCAAAGCATTCTGCCTGACCCATAGAAAGAAGAAGTGCCTGGTGAGTCTGCCACCAGGCAAGAGAATCAATCTACTCGGCCCCAAGGGAACCCTGATTTATAGGCTGCCCTGGCTGCTACTGCTGTATCTGACAGAGCCTGAGCCCCGACCTAGTGTTACCCACTCAGAGTGTGGGCCCCATATCCAGCATCTGATACCGGCCATGGCCCAAGGCCATCATTTCTACCCATCCTTGGTATTCAGTCACCTGTCCCTAGACTTTTGATGGAATCCCTGCCAATGGGGGAACCGGAAG
Organism: Neogale vison; assembly: GCF_020171115.1. Lineage (NCBI taxonomy): Eukaryota > Metazoa > Chordata > Mammalia > Carnivora > Mustelidae > Neogale > Neogale vison. The sequence continues at coordinate 48,229,817 of NC_058095.1, forward strand.
CATAATAGAGAATCCCTCCCTCCCCATGACAGAAAATCTTGTGTTGGGATGGTTGTCCATCCCTCAGAGTGGGAGCCAGAAACATGGCCAATGAGACCACGCTCACTCCGGAGGGCCACCCTGGGCACAAACAGGCATTGTGACCATCACCCTGAGTATGCTTTCAAACAAGCACTCTCAGTGGCACCACCGGAATCCCGCATTGCAGGCCCAGTACGCCCCTACGCCAACATCCTAAGCCTTTTTGGGATTTTCCAGGAGCCCAGACCAAGAGCCCATCTCTGGAATCCCTGTTATGGGGAAGCCATATGAAGGAATACAGCTCTCTTCCCTTTCCCGAAAAAGCCACTAAACTATGGGGAGCTGCCAGGACCCTTCGAGAGGAAAAAACTCCCATTGACCTATGAGGCCACAGCTGCATTCTGAGGCCATCCTGGACAAACATTCCAGATAGAAAAGCCTGTGCTAATGCCTTCCAGTCACCCTAATTTCAGTTCCTGACAAGCTGCTCTCCAGGTCTATGTATTTGGCCTGCAATCCCCTCGTCACTAATCCTAACACAAATTTGTGTTTGCAGACTTCTCTCCCGAAACCATGGCTCTCATGCCATCCAGGAAGGTGTCTCTGGACCACACCAAGGACTGTGCCTGCCATCCCCAAGGAAACTGCCCATCATAGTTGCCCAAACCTCTCAAATTAGGAGATACCTGTTAGGTCCCTTAGCCCACCCCAAAACTGGCAGCCGCTCTGGATGCAAATGCACAGTCTGAAACACCCTTATCACCTACATTCAGGCAGACAGCCAAGTAATTGCTCCTGAGTCAGAAGATAGAACCTGACATGCCCCTATGACCTCATTGGAACCCTAGATTAGGTTTTCAGGCAACTGTCCTCAGAGTCCTGTTCTGGAAGACCAACTTATGATACAACATGTGGGCCCTGGGACACACAACAGAACTTCTTCTGTCCCCAGAACCATTCTGTGCTCTTCAACCTGTGTCAAACCCTCATGGTAGGAGAAACCTGCCGGGCACCTTAGCCACAAGCACATTCTAAAATCTTCCTGGTAACAAACCAGCATTGTGACCCATCTGCAAGAGATTCCATGTCAACTCAAGGCCTTGATACTTCACCCAAGAGCCACCAGAACGAACCTTCTATGTACCTCACCTACAAAAGTCAATGGAGATTTGCTTTCCAGGCATTGATGATGGAGAGCTCTTCTACCCAAACTTTTCACATGGGAGACACTGAAACAAACAAACTAGACTCCACTGTTTGGAGCATCTCACAAGCCTCAGCGTGGGACATCCTCCATGGCCTCTTGAAGCCAACCCTCCATTTGTTGGTCATCATAGACACAAACTCTAGTGTGAGCAAACATCTGACATCCGCCCTTACTCAGGTGCTGGGTATATCGAAAAAGACACTTCACTTTGGAAATGAGTTCCGCTTGGCACTGAATTGTACAGTAGCTTGTGTTTTCAATTCCATTCTCACCCTACTGCTCCCCAAGGCTTCTTGATACTGAATTCTGGAGCCGCAATGCAGCATTCTGCCTCCCCCATAGAAAGAAGAAGTGGCTGGTTAGTCTGCTCAGATTCCTCACATGAGGATCAGTCTGCTCGGCCCTGGAGGGAACCCCGATTTATAGACTTCCCTGGACACTAGTGTTGTGTCTGACAGAGCCTGAACCCCGACCTAGTGTCAGTCACCAAGAGAGCAGGCCCCATATCTAGCATGTGGGACTGGTCATGGCCCAAGTCCATCATCTTTACCCATACTTGGTATTCTGGAACCTTTCCCCAGTCTTTGCTGAAATCTTTCAAATGGGGGAACCTGAACACTATAGAGTACTACTCCTTCCCCATGAAAGGAAACCTGGCTGTTGAGATGGGTGTCCAGCCCTCAAAGTGGGAGCAAGGTAAATGGCGAATGTGACCACGCCAATTCCTTAGGGCTGCCCGGGGCACAAACAGGCATTGTGACCCTCACCTGAGTATGCTTTCAAACAAACCCTCTCAGTTCCACCACAAGGTTCCCGCATTGCAGGCCTGATATGCCCTAGGCCCAAATCCTAACCCTTGGTGAGATTTTTCCAGGCGCCCAGACCCAGATCCCGTCACTGGAATCTCTGTTTTGGGACACCTCTAAGATGGAAAACAGCACTCTTCCTTCCCCGAAAAAGCCACCAGACTAAGGGGAGCTGCCAGGATACTTAGAAAGGAAGTCTCCCATGGACCCATGAGACCTCAACTATATTCCAAGGTCATTCTGGACACATAATCAAGATAGAAAAGTCTGTGCGACCTTCTTCAGTCACCCTAATTACAGTTCCTGACGAGCTGCTCCCCAGATCTATGCATTGGGCCTGCTATCGTATCGTAACTAACCCGAACCCGAAACCGAATTTGTGTTTGCAGACTTCTCTCCCAAAACCATGGCTCACATGCCCTCCAGGAAGGGGTCATTCGATGTGCACCACAGGACTGTGGCTGCATTCCCCAAAGAAATTGTGCCTATCACAGTTGCCCAAACCTTACAGATTAAGAGAAACCTGCAAGGGCCCTGAGCCCACCCCAATTTTGGCAACCGCTCTGGGTGCAAATGTGCAGTCTGAAACAACCTGATCAGCTACATTCAGGTAGACAGTCATGTCAATGGTCCTGAGTCAGAAGATTGAACCTGGCATGCCCTTAGACCTCATTGGAACCCTTGATTAGGTTTTCAGGCATCTGTCCTCAGGGGCCTATTCTGGAATACCAACTTTTGATACATGTGGTCCCTGAGCCACACAACAGAACATTTCCTATACCCATAAGGTAACCATGCTCTTTGACCTGTGCCAAACCCTCAGAATAGGAGAATCCTGCACTGCACCTTAGCCACCAACACATTCTAAGATCTCCCTGGTAACAAACCAGCAGTGTGACCCATCTGAAAGAGATTCCATGTTAACTCATCACTTTGGTACTTCGCACCAGGCACCAGAATGAATCTACCACGTTCCTCAGCTGCAATGGAGAATGGAGGTGTGCTTTCCAGGCATCCATGTCGGAGAGCTTTACTACCTAGAATTTCCACATGGGGGACCCTGAAGCAAACAAATCAGATTCTACCTATCCAGTACAAGGAAACTTACTGTTTGGAGCATCTCACAAGCCTCAGCGTGGGAAATCCTTTATGGCCTCTTGAGGGCACCCCTCCATTGGTCCGTCATCATAGACACAAACTCCAGTGTGCACAAACATTGGGCAACCGGCCTGACTCAGGTGCTGGATCTCTCGAATCACACGCTGCACATTGGAACTGCCTTCTACTTGGCACTGTATTTAACCATAGCTTGTGTTTACAATTCCATCCTCACCCTACTTGTCTCCAAGCCCTATTAATAGGGAATTCTGGGGGCACAACGCAGCATTTTGCCTGCCCCGTAGAAAGAAAAAGTACCTGGTGAGTCTGCCCAGATCCTCCTCATGAGGATCCACCTGCATGGCCCTCGACAATGCCCTAATATCGTAGGCCACCATGGGCACAAAAGCTCTGTCTGACATAGCCTGATCCACGATCTCCAGTCAGCCACCTAGACATTGGGCCCCATATCCTGCAGGGCCCATATCCTGTCGTGGCCCGAAATCATCATCTCTGCTCAACCTGGTTATTCAGGCATCTGTCCCCAGAATTTAGCTCAAATCCCTTCCTATGGGGGAACTTGAGGCACAAGTGTTCTCCTCCTTGCTGATGGCAGGAAATCTGGCCTGTGAAATGGGTGTCCAACCCTCAGAGTGGGAACCAGCTGAATGGGCCTTCAGATCATGGTCAATCATGGGAGACGCCCTGGGCACAAACAGGCATTGTGACCCTCAGCGTGAGCCTGCTTTCAAACAAACCCCCTCAGTAGCTCCACGAGGAGTCCACAGAGCAGGCCTACTAGGCTGCTACTGCCAAATATTCCAGGCACCCAGACCCAGAAACTGTCTCCAGAATCTCTCTTTTCCGCTTCCTCTGAGACTGAAAACAGCAGTCTTCCCTTCCCCTAGAGATACCAAGCTCTTGGGAGCTGGGCGGAATACCCAGAGAGGAAGAACCTCCCATGGCCCCATGAAGCCACACCTACCTTTTGTGACCGTCCTGGACACAGAATCCAGACAAAATAGCCTGCACAACCCCTCCATGACACCTTAAGTTCAGGTGCCGTCAGGGCCTGCAGATCGGGACTGTGATCACCTCGGCCCTCACCCTAACCCTAGTTCGCATTTGCAGATCTGTCCCCAAAGCCCTGGCCCACATGCCTTCCAGGATGGGGCCTCTGGTGCAACACCAGATGATTGTGCCAACCCTCCTAAAGGAGCGTCTACACTTCACTGTTGCCCAAAGCCTGAAGATTAAGAGCAAAGTAAATGCCCCTGAGCCCATGTCAATTTCGAAGGATGCACTGGACCAAAGTGTGCATTCTGACACACAATGAGCACCTGCCTCCAGGAAGACATCCAAGTCAAAGTCCATGAGTCAGAAGATTTGACCTGACATGCCCCTAGGACTTCATCGATAGGCTAAATTAGATTTTCAGGTGCCAGCCCCAGAGGTCTGTTCTCCCATACCAACTTATATACCAACACGTGGTCCCTGAGCCACACTACAGAACCCCTTCTGTCCCCAGAAGGATACCTTGCTCTTGGTAGCTTTGTCCAAGACTCATGTAGGAGAATCCTGCATGGCCCCTGACCACCCCAACATTCTAACATCTCCCTGGATACAAACCAGCATTGTGATCCAACAGCATGAAACTCCATGTCAACTCAGGCCAGAAGAAACTTTTCCCCAGAGCCACCTGATCGAACCTGCCATGTTCCTCATCTGTGGATGAGCAGTGGTCAATGGAGGTGTTCTTTCCAGGCATCCAAGTGGGAGAGCTCTGTTACCCAAACTTTCCATATGGAGAATGGTGAAGCAAAAACACCAGTCTCACCCTGTCCAGTAGAAGGAATCATTGCGGTTTGGAGCATCTCACAAGCCCCAGCGTGGGAAATCCTCCATGGCCTCGTGATGCCACCCCTCCATTTGATGGTCATCATAAACACATTCTCCAGTATGAGCAAACATCTGACATCTGCCTTACTCAGGTTGCTGGATATCTCAAATCAGCCACTACACACTGGAACTGCCTTTTGCTTGGCACTGAATTTAACTGAAACTTGTGTTTACAATTCCATCCTCACCCTCCTGGTCCCCAAGCCCTCTTGATAGGGAATTCTGGGGTCATAACACAGCATTCTTCATGCCCCACAGAAAGAAAAAAGTGCCTGGTGAGACTTCCTAGAAACCTGACATGAGGATCCACTTTCCTGGCCCTTGACGGCACCCTAATATCATAGGCCACCAGGAGTACTCAGTCTCTGTCGGACACAGCCTGAGCCATGACCTCTAGTCTGGCATGCAGACAGTGGGCCCCAGAACTGCTGGTGGGACCTGCCTTGGCCCGAAACCATCACATCTGCTCAACCTGGATATTCAGGCATCTCTCCCCAGATTGTAACTCAAATCCCTGACTAAAGGGGAACCTGATGCACAAGAATACTCATTCTAGATGGCAGGAAACCTGGCTGTTGAGATCTGTGTCCAACCCTCAAAGTGGGAAATAGCTGCAAGGCCCATGAGTCCACAGACACTCTTGTTAGTCACCCTGAGCACAAACAGGCATTGTGACCCTCAACGTAGCCTGCTATGTAACAAACGCCCTTGGTAGCTAGACCAGGAGCTGGCCGAGCATGCCTGCCAGGTCACTAGTACCAAATGCTTACCCTAGTTCGTGGTTTCATTGCGCCCAGGCACAGAACCTGTCTCTGGAATCCCACATTTGGGTGTTCCCTGAGACGGAAAACAGCAGTCTTCCCTTCCCCCAAGACACCAATCTCTTAGGATCTGGGCAGAATCCCCAGAGACGAAGAATCTCCCATGACCTCATGAAGTCACCCCTACCATTTTCAACCATCCTGGACACACAATCCCGACAGAAAACCCTGTGCTAATGCCTCCAAGACACCTTAATTCCAGTACATGATGCATTGTCCTCAGGGCCTGCAGATCAGGCCTGTGATCACCTCGGCTCTCACCCTAACCCTCGTTTGTGTTTGCAGATTTCTGTCCCAAAGCCCTAGCCCATATGCCCTCCAGGATGGGGCCTCTGGAACCACACCAGACGATTGTGCCTACCCTCCCGAAGGAAACTCTGCCCTTCATTGTTGCCCAAACCCTGAAGATTAGGAGCAATATACAAATTAATTGAGTCCACCTCAATTGCGAGGGAAACTCTGGACTGAAATGTGCATTCTGGCATACCATGAGCACGTGCCTCAAGGCAGACATCCATGTCAAAGGCCATGAGTCAGAAGATTGATCCTGGCATGCCCCTAGGACTCCTTCGATACCATAGATTAAATTTTCAGGAGGCTGTCCCCAGAAGCCTTTTCTCCAATAACAACTTAAATTCCAACATGTGGTCTGTGAGCCACACAACAGAATCCCTCCTGTCTCCAGTAGGATAGCTTGCTCTTGGTATCTATGTCCAAGAGCAGTGTAGGAGAATCCTGCATGGCCCCTGACCATCAAAACATTCTAACTGTTCCATGGATAACTCCAGCATTGTGATCCAACAGCATGAAACTCCATGTCTACTCAGGCCGCTTGGAACTTCGCCCCAGAGTCACCAGAAGGAACTTGCCATGTTCCTCAGCTGCAATGGTCAATGGAGGTGTGCTTTCCAGGCATCCATTTTAGAGAACTCTGCTACCCAAACTTTCCATATGGGGTACGGTGGAGCAAACAAACCAGACTCGCCCTGTCCAGTACAAGGAATCCTTGCTGTTTGGAACGTCTCACAAGCCCCAGTGTAGGAAATCCTCCATGGCCTCATGACGCCACCCCTCCATTTGGTGGCCAACATAGACACAAAGTCCAGTGTAAGAAAACATCTTACATCAGCCCTTACTCAGGTGCTGGTATCTCGAAACAGCTGCTGCACACTGGAACCGCCTTTTACTTGGCACTTAACTTAACAGTAGCTTGTTTTTACAATTTTATCCTCACCCTCCTCATCACCAAGCCTTCTTGACAGGGAATTCTGGAGACAAAATGCAGCATTCTGCCTACCCCACAGACAGAAGGAGTGCCTGGTGAGTCTGCCCAGAAGCCCCACATGTAGATCCACCTGCACAGCCCTCAGTGGCACCCTAATATCATAGGCCACCATGAGCACTCAGGCTCAGTCTGACACAGCCTTAGTCACAACCTCTAATCAGCCACACAGACAATTTGCTCCATATCCTGCAGGTGGTACCTATCGTGGCCCGAAGCCTTCACATCTACTCAACCAGGATACTCAGGCATCTCTCCCCAGACCATAGCTCAAATCCCTGCCTATGGGGGAAACTGAAGCACAGGAGTACTCCTCCTACCTGATGGCAGGAATCCTGGCTGTTTAGATGGGTGTCCAACCCTCAGCGTGGGAACCAGCTGCATGGCCCATGAGACCACAGTCACAAACAGGCATTGTGACCCTCAGTGTGAGTATGCTTTCGAACAAACCACCTTGGTAGCTGGACCAGGGGCACACAGGGCAAGCCTGCCAAGTCCCTAGGGCCAAAACCTCACCCTCGATGTTTTCCAGATGCCCAGTCCCAGTACCTGTCTCTAGAATCCCTCTTTTGGGGGTTCTCTGAGACAGAAAACAGCAGTCTTCCCTTCCGCCAGACACACCAAACTCTAGGGAGCTGGACAGAAGCCCCAGAGTCGAAGAATCCCCCATGGCCCCATGAAGAATTCTTTACATTTTGCGACTGTCCTAGACACAGAGTCCAGACAGAAAAGCAAGCGCTACGGCCTCCATGACACCTTAATTTCAGTACACGATGAGGTGCACTCACGCCATGCAGATTTGGCTTGGATCACACCAGCCATCACCCTAACCATAGCTTGCGTTTGCAGATTTCTGTCCCCAAAACCCTGGCCCACATACCCTCCAGGATGGGATTTCTGGTGCCACACCAGACGAGTGTGCTTACACTCCCAAAGAAACTCTGCCCTTCACGTTTGCCAAAACCATGAATCTTAGGAGCAAAATACAAAGCACCTGAGCCCAGTTCAATTTCAAAGAATGCTCTGGACCCAAGTGCATATTCTGATACACAATGAGCACCTGCCCCCAGACAGACATCCAAGTAAAAGGCCCTGAGTCAGAAGATTGAACTGAACATGCCTCTAGGAATTCATCGATACCCTAGCTTAGGTTTTTGGTCTCCTGTACCCAGAGGCCTGTTCTCCAAAACCAACTTATATTTCAACATGTGGTCCCTCAGCCATACAACAGAACCCCTCTTGTCCCCAGAAGGATACCTTGCTCTTGCTAGCTGTGCCAAGACTCAATGCACGAGAATCCTGTTTGACCCCGTGACAACCCCAAGATTCTAACATCTCCCTGGATAACAACCAACATTGTGACCCAACAGCATATAACTCCACGTCAACTTTGGCCTTGTGGAACTTCGCCTCAGAAGCACCAGAACAAAGCTGCCATTTTCCTCAGCTGCAATCGTCAATGGAGTTGTGCTTTTAGGCATCCATGAGGGAGAGCTCTGCTACACAAACTTTCCATAATGTGGACCATCTAACAAACAAACCAGACACCACCTGTCCACTAGAAGGAAACATTGCTATTTGGAGCATCTCACAAGTCACAGTGGGGGAAATCCTCCATGGTCTCATGATGCCAGCCTTCCATTTGGCAGTCATCATAGACACAAACTCCAGTGTGAGCAAACATCTGATATCCACCCTTACTCACATGCTGGATATCTCGTATCAGCCACTTCACCCTGGAAATGCCTTCTGCTTGTCACTGCATTTAACTGTAGCTTGTGTTTACAAATCCATCCTCACCCTCCTTGTGCCCACACCCTCTTGATACAGGATTCTTTAGCCACAATGCAGCATTCTGCCTCCCCCACAGAAAGAAGAAATGTCTGGTGAGTCTTCCAAGAAACCCCACATTAGGATACACCAGCATGGCCCTCGATGGGACCATAATACCTTAGGCTGCCATGGGCACTCAGGCTCTGTTAGACGCAGCCTGAGCTACGACCTTCAGTCAGCCACGCACACAGTGGACCTCATATACTGCAGGTGGTTCCTGCTGTGGCAAGAAGCCATCACATTTACTCAACTTGGTTATTCAGGCATATCTCCCCAGACCATATTTCAAATCCCTGCCTATGGGGGAAATTGAAGCACAGGAGTACTCTTCCTTCCCGATGGTAGGAATCCTGGCTGTTGAGATGGGTGTCCAACCCTCAGAGTGGGATCCAGCTGCATGGCCCATGAGACCACAGTCACTCATGGGAGCCGCCCTGGGCACAAACAGGCATTGTGACCTTCAGTGTGAGCCTGATTTCAAACACACCCGCTTGATAGCTGGACCAGGAGCCTGCAGAGCAGGACAACCAGGTCCCTAGGGCCAAAGCCTCACACTTGTTCAAGTTTTCCAGGTGCTCAGACCCAGAAACTGTCTCTGGAATCCCTCTTTTGGTGGTCCCCTGAGACGGAAAACAGCAATCTTCACTTCTTCCAGAGACACCAAACTCTTGGGAGCTGGGTAGAATCTCCTGAGACGAAGAATCTCCCACGGCCCCATGACAACTACAATACATTTTGTGACCATGCTGGACACACTATCCAGACAGAAAATTCTGTGCTACTGCCTCCATGACTCCTTAATTTCAGTACACTATGAGCTGCCCTCAGGGCCTGCAGATGGGTCCTGTAGATCACTTCAGCCCTCACTCTAACCCTAGTTTGCATTTCCAGATTTCTGTCCCCAAAGCCCAGGCCCACATGCCCTCCAGGATGGGGTCACTGGAGCCCCGGAAAAATGTGCATACGTTCCCAAAGGAAACACTGCCCTTCACTGTTGCCAAAACCCTGAAGATTAGGGGCAAAATACAAAGCCCCTGAGCCCACCTCAATTTAAAGGAAAACTCTGGACACAAATGCACATTCTGACACACAATGAGGAGCTATCTTCAGGTAGACATCCAAGTCAAAGGCCCTGAGTCAGAAGATTGAACCTGATATGCCTCTAGGACTTCATCTATACCTGAACTTATGTTTTCAGGTGCCTGTCGCCAGAGACCTGTTCTCCAATACCAACTTATATTCCAACATGTGGTCCTTGAGCCACACAACAGAACTTCTCCTGTCCCCAGAAGGATACATTGCTTTTGGTAGCTGTGTCCAAGACTCAGTGTAGGAGGATCCTGCATGGGCCCCTGACCACCCCAACATTTTAACGTCTCCTTGGATGCAAACCAGCACTGTGATCCAACAGCATGAAACTCCATGTCAACTCAGGCCTCTTGGAACTTCGCCCAAGAAGCATGAGATCGAACCTGCCATGTTTCTCAGCTGCAAAGGTCAGTGGATTTGTGCTTTCCTGGCATCCATGCGAGATTGCTCTGCTACCCAAACTTTCCATATGAGGGACCCTGGAGCAAAGAACCCAGACTCCCCCTGTCCAGTAGAAGGAAACCTTGCTGTTTGGAGCATCTCACAAGCCCCAGCTTGGGAAATCCTCCATGGCCTCAGGATGGCACCATGGATTTGTCGGTCGTCATAGACACAAACTCCAGCGTGAGCAAGCATCTGACATCCGCCTTTAGTCAGGTGCTGGATAGCTCAAATCAGCCACTGCACACTGGAGCTGCCTACTGTCTGAGACTGATTGAACCGTAGCTTGTGTTTACAATTCCATCATCAATCTCCTGGTCCACAAACCCACTTGATAGGGAATTCTGGAGCCACAACACAGCATTATGCCTACCCCACAGAAAGAAGTCCTACCTGGTGATTCAGCCCAGAAACCCCACATGAGAATCCACCTGCATGGCCCTCGATGGACTCTAATATCATAGGCTGCAATGGGCACTCAGGCTCTGTCTGACACATCCTGAGCCACAACCTCCAGACAGCGATGCAGACAATGGTCCCCGTATTCTGCAGGTGGGAAATGCTGTGACCTGAAACCGTCATCTCTACTAAACCTTGGTATTCAGGCCTCTCTCCCCAGACCGTAGCTCAAATCCCTGCCTATAGGGGAACCTGAAGCACAGAAGTGCCCCTCCTTCCTGATGGCAGGAAACCTGGCTGTTGAGATGGGTGTCCAACACTCAGAGTGGGAACCAGCTACATGTCCCATGAGACCACGGCCACACATGGGAGCCTCCTTGGGCACAAAAAGGCATTGTGATTCTCAGCGTGAGGCTACTTTTAAACAAACTCCCTCGGTAGCTGGACCAGCCTGCAGAGCGGACCTGCCAGGTTCCTAGGTCCAAATCCTCAACTTCATTCGTGTTTTCCATGTTCCCAGAACAAGGATCTGTCTCTGGAATCCCTCTTGTGGGTGTCCCCTGAGACGGTAAACAGCAGTCTTCCCTTGCCCCAGAGACACCAAACTCTTGGGAGCTGGGCAGAATCCCCAGCAATGAGGAATCTCCCATGGCACCATGAAACACTCCTACATTTTGCAACCGTCCTGGACACACAATCCAGACAGAAAAGCCTGTGCTACTGCTTCTATGACACCTTAATTTCAGTACAATATGAGATGCACTCAGGGCCTGCAGATCGGGCCTGTGATCACCTCGGCCCTCACCCTAACCCTAGTTCGCATTTCCAGATTTCTTTCCCCAAAGCCCTGGCCCACATGCCCTCAGGACAGGGCCTCTGGAGCCACACCGGACGACTGTGCCTACTCTCCCGAAGGAAACTCTATCCTCACTGTTGCCAAACCCCTGAATATTAGGAGCGAAGTAAAAAGCACCTGAGCAGAGTACATTTTGAAGAACGCTCTGGACCCAAATGCACATTCTGACACAAAATAATACCCTGCCTCCAGGCAGACATCCAAGTCAAAGTCCTTGAGTCAGAAGATTGAACCTGACATGCCTCTAGGACTTCATCAATACCAGAGCTTAGATTTTCAGGTGCCTATCCCCAGGGGCCTGTTACCCAATACCAACTCATATTCCAACATATGGTCACTGAGCCACACTACAGAACCCCTCCTGTCCCCAGAAGTATACCTTGCTTTTGGTAGCTGTGTCCAAGTCACAGTGTAGGAGAATCCTGCATGGCCCTCTGACCACACCAACATTCTAACTTCTCCATGGATCCCAACTAGCATTGTGATCCAACAGCATGAAACTCCATGTCAACTCAGGCTGCTTGGAACTTAGCCCCAAAGCCACCAGATCGAATCTGCCATTTCCTCAGCTGCAATGGACCATGGAGGTGTTCTTTCTAGGCATCAACACGGGAGAGCTCTGCTACCCAAACTTTCCATATGGGGGACCCTGGAGCAAGCAAACAAAAATCCTCCTGTCCAGTAAAAGGAAACCTTGCTGTTTGGAGCATCTCACAAGTCACATCATGGTAAATCATCCATGGCCTCTTGTGCAACCCCTCCATTTGTTGGTCATCATAGACACAAACTACAGTGTGAGCAAACATCTGACATCCACCCTTACTCAGGTGCTGGATAGTTAGAATCAGCCTTCTGACTGGCACTGGATTGAACTGTAGCTTGTGTTTACCATTCCATCCTCACCCTCCTGGTCCCCAAGGCCTTTTGATAGGAAATTCTGTTGCCATGATGCAGCATTCTGCCTCTCCCACAGAAAGAAGTACTTGGTGAGTCTGCCAAGAAAACCCACATGACGATCCATCTTCATGACCCTTGACGGAATCCTAATATCATAGGCCACCGTGGGCACTCAGGCTCTATCTGACATAGCCTGAGCCACGACCTCCATTAGGCCATGCAGACAGTGGGCCCCATATTCTGCAGGTGGGACGTGTTGTGGCCCGAAGCCATCACATCTACTAAACCTGGATATTCAGGCATCTCTCAACAGACCATAGCTCAAATCCCTGACTATGGGGGAAACTGATGCCCAGGAGTACTCCTCCTTCCCAATGGCAGGAAACCTGGCTATTGGGATGGTTGTTCAACCCTCAGAGTGGGAACCAGCTGTGTGTCCTATGAGGCCACAGTCACTCATTGGAGCTGACCTGTGCACAAAGAGACTGATATGACCATCAGCCTGAGCATGCTTTCAAACAAGCCCTCTCAGTTGCACCACCAGGATCCCGCATTGAAGGCCTGGTATGCCCCTAGTACCAAATACTAACCCTTGTTGGGATATTTCAGGGACACAGACCCAGATCCTGTTTCTGGAATCCCTATTTTGGGTCACCCCTAAGATGGATAACAGCACTCTTCACTTCCCCAAAAAAGCCACCAAACTATTGGGAGCCGCTAGGATCCTAAGAGAGGAAAAATCTCCATGTACCCATGAGACAACATCTGCATTCCAAGGCCATCTGGGACAAGAGTCCAGATATAAAAACTTGTGCTACTGCCTCACATCACCCTAATTACAGTTCCTGATGAACTGCCCTCCGGGTCTATGCAATGGGCCTGTGATCACATCGCCACTAACCCTAAGCCTAGTTTCTGTTTGCAGACGTCTCTCTCAAACCATGGATCACATTCCCCCCAGGATGGTGTCTCTGGAGCCACACCACAGGACTTTGACTGCCATACTCATGGAAATTTTGCCCTACCCACTTTCCCAAACCCTCCAGATTAGAAAAACCTGCAAGACCCCTGAGGCCACCCCAATATTGGAGGCTGCACTAGACGCAAATGCGCAGTCTGAAACACCCTTAGTCCCTACATCTAGGCAGACAATCAAGTCAATGGTCCGGAGTCTGAAGATTGAAACACACAGGCCCCTAGGACCTCATTGGAACCCAAATGAGGTTTTCATGTATCTGTCCTCAGAGGCCTGTTCTGGAATACCAACTTATGATACAACATGTGGTCCCTAAGCTACACAGCAGAAAAACTACTGTCCCCAGAAGGAAAATGTGCTCTTGGACCTGTGTCAAATCCTGAAGTTAGGAGACTCCTGAATGGCACTTTAGCCACCAGCACAGTCTAAGATCTCCCTGGTAACAAATAAGCATTGTAGCCCCTGTGCAAGACATTCTATGTCAACTCAAGGCCTTGGTAATTCATGCCAGAGCCACCAGAACGAAACTGCTATGATCCTCAGCTGCGTGGCCCATTGAGATACGCTTTCCGGGCAACCATGCAAGAGAGCTCTGTTACCCAAATTTCCATATGGGGGACCCTGGAGCTAAAACGCCAAACTCCCAACTGTCCAGTAGAAAGAAACCTTGCTGTTTGGAGCATCTCACAAGCCTCAGCGTGGGAAATCCTCCATGGCCTCTGGATGCCAACCCTCCAATTGTCGGTCATCATAGACACAAACTCCAGTGTGAGCAAACATCTGACATACACCCTTACTCACATACTGGATATCTCTCATAAGAAGCAGCCCTTTGGAACTGCCTTCTGCCTGGCACTGAATTTAACTGTAGCTTGTGTTTACAATTCCATCCTAACCCTACTGGTCCCCAAGCCCTCTTGATAAGCAATTCTGGAGCCACAACACAGCATTCTACCTTCCTCATAAATAGAAGAAGTGCCTGTTGAGTCTGCCCAGGAACCCCACATGAGGATTCAATCTACTCCTGCCTTGAGGGAACCTTGATTAATAGACTTCCCTGGCCACTACTGCTGTGTCTGACAGAGCCTGAGCCCCGACCTCATGTCAGAGTTCCAGAGAGCAGGGCCTGATTCCAGCATGTAAGACCGTCCATGGCCCAAGGCCATCATCTCTACCCATCCTTGGTATTCAGGCATTTGTCAACAGAGCTTTGCTGGAATCCCTGCCAATGGGGGAACCGGAAGCACAATGGAGAACTCCTCATTTCCCATGGCAGGAAACCTGGCTGATGGGATGGGTATCCAACCCTCAAAGTGGGAGCCAGCTGCATGGCCAATGAGACCACGCCGACTCCTGAGAGCCACCCTGGGTACAAACTGGCATTGTGACCCTCAGCCTGAGCATGCTTTCAAACAAACCCTCTCAGTTACACCACCAGGATACAACATTGCAAGCCTTTAGCACCCCTAGGCCCAAATCATAATCCTTGATTGGATTATCCAGGCGCCCAGACACAGAGCCCGTCTCTGGAATCCCTTTTTGGGGACACCTCTAAGATGGAAAACAGCACTTTTCCCTTTCTGGAAAAAGCCACCAAACTTTCGGGAACTGCCAGGATTCTTTGAGAGGAAATATCTCTCATGGATTCATGAGACAACACCTGCATTCTGAGGCCTTTGTGGACACACAATCCAGATATAAAAGCCTGTGCCACCACCTAGAGTCACCCTAATTACAATTCCTGACAATCTGTCCTCCAGGTCTAGGCACTGGGCTTGTGATCACATCGCCACTAACCCTAACCCAAGGTTGTGTTTGCAGACTTCTCTCTCAAAACCATGGCTAACATGCCATCCAGGATCTGGTCTCTGGAGCCACACCACAGGACTGTGTCTCCATGCCCAAGGAAACTTTAGCCGTCACAGTCGCCCAAACCCTAGAGATTAGGAGAAAATTAGGAGTAAATGTGAGTCTGAAACACCCTGATCACCTCCATCGAGGCAGACACCAAGTCAATGGTCCTGAGTCAGAAGATTGAAACTGACATGTCCCTAAGACATCATTGGAACCCTAGACTAGGTTCTCTGGCATCTGTCCTCAGAGGCCTGTTCTGGAATACCAACTTAGGATACAACATGTGTTCCCTGAGCCACACAATAGAACATCTCCTGTCCCTAGAAGGAAACTGTGCCATTCAACCTGTGTCAAACCCTCGAGGTGTGAGAATCCTGCATGACCCCTTATCCACCAGCACATTCTAAGATCTCCCTGGTAATAAACTAGAATTAAGACCCATCAGCAAGAAATGTGAAGTCTTCATGTGAAGTCAAGTGAATTCTCCAACCACATCACATCATTCTGCCATCCCCATAGAAAGAAGAAGTGCCTGGTGAGTCTGTCCCGAATCCCCACTTGAGGATCAATCTGCTTGGCCCTCGAGAGAACCCCGATTTATAGGCTGCTTTGACCACTAGTTCTTTGTCTGACAGAGCCTGAGCCCCGACCTAGTGACCTCCTCCCAGAGAGCAGGGCCCATACCCAGCATGTGAGACCGGTCATGGCTCAAGTCCATCTTCTCTACCCATCCTTGTTATTCAGGCATCAATCCCCAGTCCTTTCCTGGAATCTCTGCAAATTGGGGTGTTAGGATCCATAATCAAAGGAGCAGGACTGATGCAGAGTGAAGGTCAAGCAAAGCTATATTTCGTGCCAAGCATCGAGAATCACACTGACTGATCAGGGCCATCTCTTGCAAAGAGGTGACCCCTCCCAGGCTCACAGACTAACTTTTATAGAGGTAGTATAGCCAAGCTATACACAGGTGGCCAATGAGATTGCAGTACACAGAGAATACTGCACATGCATGGTATGTCTGCCTCACACAGAAAAAAAAAAAAAGTTAAGTAACACACGTGTGCCCAACTGAATTTCAATTTACCGTAGGAGATATATGTGTGACCCACTGATTGGATGTCTTCATTTGGCCTGACCCGCCCTTGTATCTAGGCTCTGTAATTAAGTTCCTCTGGGAGGGGCAGGGTCAATCTAAGTTTAGTGCATAGGGTCAATCTAAGTTCACTACATAAACACAAAATGACGCCCTCTGGCCAACCAGGCCCTTATATTCCCTCTTTTCTTTGGAGATTAGTCAAATCCTTGACTTTTCAGCCAGTTCGATGTTCTCTGGTTGTAAGGGGTTATACTGAGCATGTAAGTCTAACATTTTTATAGCTCTAGTTTTCTTTTGTCCAAATGACATTAGTGCACAGTCGGCTGATGAGTTAGCCATTTACTGCTTCATCTAATTTCCTACCTATACTTCACATAAATAGGTAACAATAAGAGCAACAATAAACTCATAGTCTTTTGAGTCTTAGCTTTAGTCCGTGGTCAGCGGGGTCCATTGGCTGAGGCTTCCACATCTGGGGGGCATCTTCATCCTCGGCTCCTTTAATGTGACCCTCGTGAATCCAGGCCCTGAGACCTTCTACTTTTATTACTATGCGGGTGGTCAGGATAACAGTAAATGGTTCCTTTCAGCGAGGCTCCAAGTTCCCCACTTGATAGCGACGTATGCAATCCAAGTCCTTGGGTTGATAAGGATGTGGTTCCATCTCCAACTCCATCCAAGTGTGGGGAGTCCAGATCCCGGCATGGGCTTTTTTTTTTTTTTTTTTTTTTAAAGACAGACTGTAATGCCTGCAGTGACTGGAGTACAGACTGATCAGTAATTTCGGCTAGGGCAACCTCTTATAGTCGAGGACAGAGCGGGGGGGGTGGTCTCCCAAACATTATTTCAAATGGGGTCACCTTGTTTAAATAGGGTGTACATCGTGCACTGAGGAGGGCGAAGGAAGGAGATCCAGCCATCCACTGCCAGTCTCCAGAATTGTTTTTGTCAAGGTCTCTTTAAGAGTCCGGTTCAGGGCGCCTGGGTGGCTCAGTGGGTCGAGCTGCTGCCATCGGCTCAGGTCATGATATCAGGGTCCTGGGATCGAGTCCCGCATGGGGCTCTCTGCTCAGCAGGGAGCCTGCTTCCCTCTCTCTCTCTCTCTCTGCCTGCCTCTCCATCTCCTTGTGATATCTCTCTGTCAAATAAATGAATGCAAGCTGGTGCAACCACTCTGGAAAACAGCATGGAGGTTCCTCAAAATGTTGAAAATAGAACTGCCCTATGACCCAGCAATTGCACTACTGGTTATTTACCCCAAAGATACAAACGTAGTGATCCAAAGGGGCACGTGCACCCGAATGTTTATAGCAGCAATGTCCACAATAGCCAAACTATGGAAAGAACCTAGATGTCCATCAACAGATGAATGGATCAAGAAGATGTGCTATATATACACAATGGAATACTATGCAGCCATCAAAAGAAATGAAATCTTGCCATTTGCGACAACATGGATGGAACTAGAGCGTAGCATGCTTAGCGAAATAAGTCAAGCGGAGAAAGACAAATATCATATGATCTCCCTGATATGAGGAAGTGGTGATGCAACATGGGGGCTTAAGTGGGTAGGAGAAGAATCCATGAAACAAGATGGGATAGGGAGGGAGACAAACCATAAGTGACTCTTAATCTCACGAAACAAACTGTGGGTTGCTGGGGGAAGAGGGTTGGGAGAAGGGGGGTAGGGTTATGGACATTGGGGAGGGTATATGCTTTTGGGTAAAGTGGAAGGGGAGATGAACCATGAGAGATTATGGATTCTGAAAAACAGTCTGAGGGGTTTGAAGTGGCGGGGGGGTGGGAGGTTGGGGTACCAGGTGGTGGGTATTATAGAGGGCACAGCTTGCATGGAGCACTGGGTGTGGTGAAAAGATAATGAATACTGTTTTTCTGAAAATAAATAAATTGGAAAAAAAATGGATGAAGGACCTCAATGTGAGAAAGGAATCCATCAAAATCCTAGAGGAGAACACAGGCAGCAACCTCTTCGACCTCAACCGCAGCAACATCTTCCTAGGAACATCGCCAAAGGCAACAGAAGCAAGGGCAAAAATGAACTATTGGGATTTCCTCAAAATCAAAAGCTTTTGCACAGCAAAGGAAACAGTTAACAAAACCAAAAGACAACTGACATAATGGGAGAAGATATTTGCAAACGACATATCAGATAAAGGACTAGTGTCCAAAATCTATAAAGAACTTAACAAACTCAACACCCAAAGAACAAATAATCCAATCAAGAAATGGGCAGAGGACATGAACAGACGTTTCTGCAAAGAAGACATCCAGATGGCCAACAGACACATGAAAACGTGCTCCATATCACTCGGCATCAGGGAAATACAAATCAAAACCACAATGAGATATCACCTCACACCAGTCAGAATGGCTAAAATCAACAAGTCAGGAAATGACAGATGCTGGCGAGGATGCGGAGAAAGGGGAACCCTCCTACACTGTTGGTGGGAATGCAAGCTGGTGCAACCACTCTGGAAAACAGCATGGAGGTTCCTCAAAATGTTGAAAATAGAACTGCCCTATGACCCAGCAATTGCACTACTGGTTATTTACCCCAAAGATACAAACGTAGTGATCCAAAGGGGCACGTGCACCCGAATGTTTATAGCAGCAATGTCCACAATAGCCAAACTATGGAAAGAACCTAGATGTCCATCAACAGATGAATGGATCAAGAAGATGTGGTATATATACACAATGGAATACTATGCAGCCATCAAAAGAAACTAAATTTTGCCATTTGCGACAACATGGATGGAACTAGAGCGTATCATGCTTAGCGAAATAAGTCAAGCAGAGAAAGACAACTGCCATCTGATCTCCCTGATATGAGGAAGTGGTGATGCAACATGGGGGCTTAAGTGGGCAGGAGAAGAATCCATGAAACAAGATGGGATAGGGAGGGAGACAAACCATAAGTGACTCTTAATCTCACGAAACAAACTGTGGGTTGCTGGGGGGAGGGGGGTTGGGAGAAGGGGGGTAGGGTTATGGACATTGGGGAGGGTATGTGCTTTGGGGTAAATTGGAAGGGGAGGTGAACCATGGGAGACTACGGACTCTGAAAAACAATCTGAGGGATTTGAAGTGGCGGGGGTGCGAGAGGTTGGGGTACCAGGTGGTGGGTATTATAGAGGGCATGGCTTGCATGGAGCACTGGGTGTGGTGAAAAAATAATGAATACTCTTTTTCTGAAAATAAATGAATTGGAAAAAAAATACTTGAAATAAAATCTTCAAAAAAAAAAAAAAAAAAAAAAGAGTCCGGTTCATTCTTCTCTCTACTTGCCCCGAACGTTGGGGCCGATAGGCACAACATAGTTTCCAATTTGTGCCCACAGCCTTGCCCAATGTCTGTGAGACTGAGCTAAAAAATGCAAGGCCATTGTCTGACCTAATCGTGAGAGGCAGCCCAAACCTAGGAATTATTTCTTCTAGTAACCTTTTTTTTTGCCAATCACACCTGCTGTCTCATGTTTGGTACTTGGAATTGCTTGCTTATAAGTTTCTTGAGTTTGTATATCCCCAAATAAGTACCCTGATGTGTCTGGTCTATTATCTTCTTACCTAGTCTTCGAAGAAGAATTAAATTTCTCTTTTAGTCTTAGCCCAGTCTCCTTCATATTCTAATTTATCCCATTTTGGTAAATACTTTAATTCTTCCTCTGAATAGTCTGGTTTCTCTGGTAGGGCTAGAGCCGTAGTGTAATCAGCTTTTGCACTGTTTCACAGGTTGCTTGCTTTGCAGCTTGATCTGCTAAGTGGTTTCCTTTTGAAATCAGATCAGTCCCCTTTTGGTGTCCTGGGCAATGTGGAAAGGTATGGTAACATCTAGGATGGCCAATGAAGGGGCACTCAAGGCTGTTTGTAATTCCTAAAATTCTCCTTCTGCCTCGGCTGTCCACTCTATCATAGTGAGCCCTCCTTTTGCCAGTTCGTAGAGAGGTCAGGCAATCCCTGCAAACCACGGAATTCACAGCCTACAGCAACACACTGTCCAAAGATACAACCTAACTTTTCAGGACATGGTGGAGTGGGTATATCGCTAAACCTAACCCAAACACTAACCCTAAAGCTAACCCTAGCCGGCACATGGGCACAGAAGAGGCATATTGAACTCATCCTAATGGAAGCCCCGGGAAGTCTGTGTCAGCAAGGTCAGACACCATTCACTGAAACCTTGCGATGGGGGATGGGACACAGGCAGGAAGAGGGTGGCTTTGCCTAGAACCCAGAGTAGATCCAGGCCTCTTTGGGCTGTGTTCCATTCCGGTGCCCAGCCCCAGGCTCACCCTGCCTTGCCAAGTGTGTACACCAGACTCCTGAGAGCGGGATGGAATGTATGGAGAGGTTCTACCCCTGATGGCATCCCTAGATGTAGAAGCCAGAAAACGCCCAAAGTGCAGATGGGGAGACTGGGGAGGCCCTGAGAGCCACAGGGTGTGTGGGGCTCATAGTCCTGGGCAGGAGCAGGAGCCCAGTCTGAACCCAACTCTGTGCCCTAACAGCGGGGAAAGCAGCTGCACCCAGGCCTCCCAGAGGCTGGGGGGAGGCTGTGTGGGTGTCACTGGATGGAAAGGGCATGGGGTGGAGTGTGAGCCTTGAGCAGCTAGGGGAAGGGCGTCCTCAGGGAGCTCTGGTGGGAGCAGGAAGACCCTAACACTAATCCTGACCCTGACTGTGAGCCTGATCCTAAACTTAACCCTAAATGTAAACCTGACCCTGTCCCAACCACGGGCCATGACACGAAACTTAACGCTGACCCTAACCCTAACACTAATCCCTAACCAAAACCCTGACACAAACACTGTCTAAACCTAATACTCAACCTAACTCTAACCCTAACCCTAACCACTAAATTTAATGTTACCCCTGACCCCATTCCTCACCCTGATCCTATCCCTAACCCTGAACTTTGTCTAACACTGAACCTGAACCTCACATTGAACCTAAACCGAACCATGACCCTGATCTAAACCCATCCCTGAATGTAACCCTGACCCTGGCCCTGACACTGATCTTGACTCTGACCCTAACCCTGACCCTTACCCTAACTCTAACCGTAACCCTGAACCTGAACTTGACCCTGACCGTAACACTAACCGTCACCCTAACCCAAACCCCTAAAACACACCCTGACTTCCCTGCCTCCTTCCCATCCACTGACTCACGCCAGGGCTAAATTCAAGGACAGGATGCAACTCTGTCCCAGGGAACAACGAGGAAGACCAAGCAGAAGGCGAGAAAAGTTAAAGTGGCCCACTGATTTCCCTGCCCTGACTTGTCTTCCAATGATGTATCCAAATCCTCTGGCTCAACCCCAACTTGAGAGGGACCCTGGGAGGGATTCTGAATTCCAGACTAGCTGGGTGGGGGGTACTCGAAGACATTTGCATCCCCAGATGTCCAACCCGCCTGGCCATGCACCCTGAGCCTTGCTTCCCAGGATAGGTATGGTTCCGGTAATCAGCAGAGTTTGGGTTCACAGCGCACCTGGCAGTGGTGAGGGAACATGGGGGACCCGTCAAGGACAGCGCCATGATCACGTACACATCCACCACTGCTGGGTCATGGTACAGGTGCTGTGTGCCTTGTCTCCTGTGCACACCTGGCCCTCTTGGAATGGAGGTCTTTGTGCGAGTGCACCTATTCTCCACCTCCACCTACCCTTGGAGGAACGCCCCGGTGCAAGCATTTCCATGTTCATCCCTCAGGGACAGTTGAGAGTCTGTGGTCAAGAGAGGCAGCTACTGGCCCAGGACAAAAGACGGGTACAGAGTCCAAGGAGCAGAGCTTCCCTCCAGTCCTAGGCAAGTCCTGACACTCCCATGAGGTTTGACTGGACGGTGAGAGCTCCTCAGATCCTCGGGGAGAGCTACCCACCCCATCCTATGTGAGGACATAGCCTCAGACATCCCCAGAAAATCAGAGGCATATGTGTTTGAGCGAACACATACACACACACACACACACACACACAAACACTCACCCCGATCAGCCCAGTTAGGGGTTAAAGGTGGAGAAACCCGGGGCAAATGGTGGGTAACAAGGGGGAAAGAAGAAAGAGGTAGGAGACAGCTCGGCCATGGGGTCAAGGGCATCAGGACTCCTGGCCAAGATTGAGTTCCAAAGCATGGGGAGGGGAGACAGGACGGGCTGATGGTCAAGGGGTCCCCAGGCGGCCCAGGGGCTTTGCAAGGGCACTGGGTGGGGACAGTGTCTGGGGTCTGGTGTCCATCACCACCCTGGACTAGTGGAAGTAGGAAGAGGTAACCAACCCGTGTGGAAAGGGCTACAACACCAAAGGCCTCCCCTTACTCTTCTATCAATGGGGCCATAGAGACAGGGTGTCCCTAGTCTCCCACAGGATTGTAGAAGAACCTGGTGGCCCTGAATATCGATCCCTGACCCACGGTGCTCCCAGTCTTAGGAAAATGCTTTCTACTCCCTCGAGGTCCTTCTGAGCAAAAGACAGCATGGAGGCTTGGGGGACTGACATTGTGAGCTTGCAGAATGTGGCAGAGCACTAGGTCCCTGGCCTGAGGACCAAGGTCAGGACCCTCCTTCTTGCAGGCTGAGGTTCCCCATGGGGAAGAGGTTCCAGAATCAGTGCTCTTCTCACAGTGAGAAGGTCTGAACTAGCAATGGACTAAGCACCAGCACAGGAGAGAGAAACAGGGAAAAGGGAGACTTTGGATATTTCTCCTTTCAGCCCTGGAGCCCACAGACCCTGTTCCTGTGAGTCACACAAAAACAGAGAGACACGCAGACGCAGACACAGAGACAAAGACAAAGACAGACACAGACACTGAACACAAGAGAGAGTGAACCAGCAGAAGTGCCAGATATTCCTTCATCAGCTTTGAAATGACAGCCAAATATTTTGTCCCCTTCTCAGACCCACCCTGGGAGGACGGATTTGAGAATACCCAGGGACCACTGTGGGGACTGGCCAGCACATAGGCACAGACGAGGCCCTTGGACCTCAACATAACGGAAGCCCCGGGAAGTCTGTGTCACCAAGTTCAGAAGCCATTCACTGCAACATTGCGATGGGGGATGGGACACAGGCAGGAGGAGGGTGCTTTGCCTAAATCCCAGAGTAAATCCAGGCCTCTTTGGGCTGTGTTCCATTCCGGTGCCCAGCCCCAGGCTCATCCTGCCTTGCCAAGTGTGTGCACCAGACTCCTGGTAGAGGGGGATGGAATGTATGGAGAGGTTCTACCCCTGATGGCATCCCTAGAAGTAGAAGCCAGATAACGCCCAAAGTGCAGATGGGGAGACTGGGGAGGCCCTGAGAGCCACAGGGTGTGTGGGGCTCACAGTCCTGGGCAGGAGCAGGAGCCCAGTCTGAACCCAAATCTGTGCCCTAACAGCGGAGACTACAGCTGCACCCAGGCCTCCCAGGGGCTGGGGGGAGGCTGTGTGGGTGTCACTGGATGGAAAGGGCATGGGGTGGAGTGTGAGCCTTGAGCAGCTAGGGGAAGGGCGTCCTCAGGGAGCTCTGGTGGGAGCAGGAAGACCCTAACACTAATCCTGACACTGACTGTGAGCCTGATCCTAAACTTAACCCTAAATGTAAACCTGACCCTGACCCAACCACCGGCCATGACACGAAACTTAATGCTGACCCTAACCCTAACACTAATCCCTAACCGTAACCCTGACGCAAACACTGTCTAAACCTAATACTCAACCTAACTCTAACCCTAACCTAACCACTAAATTTAACGTTATCCCTGAACCCTTTCCTCACCCTGATCGTATCCCTAACCCTGAACTTTGCCTAACACTGAACCTGAACCTAATATTGAATCTAAACCGAACCATAACCCTGACCCTAAACCCATCCCTGAACGTAACCCTGACCCTGGCCCTGACCCTGACCCTAACAGTAACCGTCACCGTAACCCAAGCCCCTAAAACACACTCTAACATTCCCTGCCTCCTTCCCACCCACTGACTCAAGCCAGGGCTAAATTCAAGGACAGGATGCAACTCTATCCCAGGGAACATCCAGGAAGACCAAGCAGAGAGGGAGAGAAGTTAAAGTGGCCCACTGATTCCCCTGCCCTGACTTGTCTTCCAATGATGTATCCAAATCCTCTGGCTCAACCCCAACTTGAGCGGGACCCTGGGAGGGATTCTGAATTCCAGACTAGCTGGGTGGGGGGTACTCGAAGACATTTGCATCCCCAGATGTCCAACCCACCTGGCCATGCACCCTGAGCCTTGCTTCCCAGGATAGGTATGGTTCCGGTAATCAGCAGAGTTTGGGTTCACAGCACACCTGGCAGTGGTGAAGGAACATGGGGGACCCGTCAAGGACAGCGCCATGATCACGTACACATCCACCACTGCTGGGTCATGGTACAGGTGCTGTGTGCCTTGTCTCCTGTGCACACCTGGCCCTCTTGGAATGGAGGTCTTTGTGCGAGTGCACCTATTCTCCACCTCCACCTACCCTTGGAGGAACGCCCCGGTGCAAGCATTTCCATGTTCATCCCTCAGGGACAGTTGAGAGTCTGTGGTCAAGAGAGGCAGCTACTGACCCAGGACAAAAGACGGGTACAGAGTCCAAGGAGCAGAGCTTCCCTCCAGTCCTAGGCAAGTCCTGACACTCCCATGAGGTTTGACTGGACGGTGAGAGCTCCTCAGATTCTTGGGGAGAGCCACCCACCCCATCCCATGTGGGGACATGGCCTCAGGCATCCCCAGACAACCAGAAGCATATGTGTTTGAGCGAATGCATACACACACACACACACACACACACACACACACACACACACACACCGATCAGCCCAGTTAGGGGTTAAAGGTGGAGAAACCCGGGGCAAATGGTGGGTAACAAGGGGGAAAGAAGAAAGAGGTAGGAGACAGCTCGGCCATGGGGTCAAGGGCATCAGGACTCCTGGCCAAGATTGAGTTCCAAAGCATGGGGAGGGGAGACAGGACGGGCTGATGGTCAAGGGGTCCCCAGGCGGCCCAGGGGCTTTGCAAGGGCACTGGGTGGGGACAGTGTCTGGGGTCTGGTGTCCATCTCCACCCTGGACTAGAGGAAGTAGGAAGAGGTAACCAACCCGTGTGGAAAGGGCTGCAACACCAAAGGCCTCCCCTTACTCTTCTATCAATGGGGCCATAGAGACAGGGTGTCCCTAGTCTCCCACAGGATTGTAGAAGAACCTGGTGGCCCTGAATATCGATCCCTGACCCACGGTGCTCCCAGTCTTAGGAAAATGCTTTCTACTCCCTCGAGGTCCTTCTGAGCAAAAGACAGCATGGAGGCTTGGGGGACTGACATTGTGAGCTTGCAGAATGTGGCAGAGCACTAGGTCCCTGGCCTGAGGACCAAGGTCAGGACCCTCCTTCTTGGAGGCTAAGGGTCCCCATGGGGAAGAGGTTCCAGAATCAGTGCTCTTCTCACAGTGAGAAGGTCTGAACTAGCAATGGACTAAGCACCAGCACAGGAGAGAGGAACAGGGAAAAGGGAGACGTTGGAGGTTTCTCCTTTCAGCCCTAGAGCCCACAGACCCTGTTTTTGTGAGACACACAAAAACAGAGAGAGACGCAGATGCAGACACAGAGACAAAGACAAAGACAGACACAGACACTGTACACAAGAGAGAGTGAACCAGCACAAGTGTCAGACATTACTTCATCAGCTTTGAAATGACAGCGAAATATTTTGTCCCCTTCTCAGTCCCACGGGCCATTCAACCTGGGAGGACGGATTCGGGAATGACCGGGGACCTCTTGGGGGCTGGCCAGCACATGTGCGAAGACAAGGCCCTTGAACCTCAACCTAACGGAAGCCCCGGGAAATCTGTGTCAACAAGGTCAGAAGCCATGCACTGCAAACTTGCCATGGGGGATGGGACACAGGAAGAAGGGTGGCTTTGCCTGGATCCCAGAGCAGATCCAGTCCTCTCTGGGCTGTGTTCCATTCCCCAGCCCAGCCCCAGGCACACCCGTGCCTTGCCAAGTATGTGCACCAGCCTCCTGGGAGAGTGGGATGGAATGAATGGAGAGGGCCTACCCCTGATGGAATCCCTAGAAGTAAAAGCCAGAACACATCCAATGTGCAGACGGGGAGACTGCGGAGGTCCTGAGAACCACAGGTTATGGGCGGGCTCACAGTCCTTGCAGGAGCAGGAGCCCAGACTGAAACCAGATCTGTGCCTTTCCAGCAGTGAAAACAGCTATACGCAGGCCTCCCAGGGGCTGGGGGGAGGCTGTGTGTGGGTCACTGGATGGACAGGGCATGGGGTGGAGGGTAAGACTTGAGCAGCTGGAGGAGGGGCACCCTCAGGGAGCTCTGGATGGGAGCAGGAAATCCGGTAAGGCGCCCCCAGGCAGTTGTGACCTCAATTCCCTGAAGACAGAGCCCAACAGAATTGGAACCTACGTATCCCGGCACCAGATTTTAGAGAACACCACCCTGCCCAGCTCATTTCTGGGCACAGCCTGAAGGAAATGACATGTTCTTGTGCTGTCTACCGAGTCCAGAGGATGCAGCAGAGGAGAGCTCACCCGCCAGACACGTCCACTCACTGGGCAGGTCATGACAGGCTTCCCCGATGCCTCTGGCCCTTTGGCAAATTGAATCAAAAGGTGAAACCAGGGTGCTCAGAGTCAGAGAGTCTCAAAAATTCTGATCAATCTGTTTAGCCCTAGGTCTCCTCCGTGTGTGTGTGTGTGTGTGTCTGTGTGTGTGTGTGTGTGTGTGTATGTAAAGGGATCTCATCAGGGGTGGATACACCCTGAGCAAGAGCAGGCTGATGAGGGTTCAGGTGCCTGGTGGGCAGGTCATGTTCACACCCAGGTTAAGGCTGGCAAGGTGGGATCAGGTGTGGGGGCTGCACCCTTCTGCCCAGGGTTTATGCTGAGACCCTGCAGGGATGGGTCAGTGACCCAGGTGGTGGGCTAAACCTAACTCTAACTCCTTACCCTAACACTGACCCTGACTGTGAGCCTGACCCAAACCCTAACCCAGTCCTGACCCTGAACATGACCGTGATCCTGACCCGAACCCTAAACCTAAACCTAAGCCTGACACTGACCTTGATCCGGATCATAAACCTAAACCTAACCCTGACCTTACCCTAACCCTGACTCATCCCTAACCGTGACCCTGACCCTGACGCTAATCCTAAACCTGACTTGACCTAACATTTACCCTATCCCTATTCCCTGACCATGACTGTGTACCTGACCCAAACCCTAACCTTATGTAACCATATCCCTGACACTAATACGAACCCATAACCTAAACCTAATGCTGACCCTAACACTAACACTAACCCCTCCCCTAACCCAAACGCTAACCCTGAACCTAATGCTGTCAAACCATAACTGTAAACATAACCCTACTTCTAACCCTAACCCAAAACACAAACCAAAACTTTCCCCTGAAACTAACCCTGACACTGACCCGAACCTGGACCCTAAACCGAATCGTGAACCTGACCCTAAACGTGACCCTGGCCCTGACCTTCACCCTGACCCTGACCCTGTCACTGACCCTAAACCTAACCCTGACCTTAAAAGTGATCCTGACCCTGACCCTCAAACTAACGCTGAGCCTGACTGTGAACTGGACCCTAATCTTAACCCTAAATGTAACCCTGTCCCAGACCCTAACACGGGCCCTGACCCGAAACCTAATGCTAACCCTAACACTAACACCTACCCGTAACCATAACCCTGACCCTGAACCTAACCCGGTCTAACTCTAACCCTCAACCTAACTCTAATCCTAACCCTAATCCCAAATTTTAACCCTGAACCTATCCCTGACCCTGACCATAGACCTAACACTGAACGTTGCCTAAATCTGGCCCTGACCCTAACACTGAACATAACACTGACCCTGACCCTGAACGTAAACCTAACTCTGACCCAGACTGTGAGCCTGACCAGAACCCAACCCTAACGCTAACCCTGAACCTGACCCTAATTTTAACCCAGAATATAAACATAAAGCTGACCTTACCCTAACCATGACCCTAAACCTGACCCTGACCCTAATCCGAACCCTGACCATGACCCTTACTCCTACACTAAACCTAACCCTGATACTGACTGTGAGCCTGACCATAACCTAACCCTGAACCTATACCTAAACCTGACCCCAACCCTATGTCTAACGATAACCCTGACGCTAACAGTGTCTAACCCTAACCCTGACCCTGATTCAAACCCTAACCTTAACCCTAACCCTAACCCTAAAACTAACCGTAAACCAAGACCCTGACCCTGACTGTGAGCCTGATGCAAACCCTAACCAGCCCTGACCCTGAACCTGACCATGAGGCTGACCCGAACCCTAACCCTAAACCAAAGCCTAACGCTGACCCTGATACGGACACTGAACCTAAAACGAACCATGACCTTACACTAACCCTGACTCAGACACTAACCGAGACCCTGACCCTGACCTAATCTTGACCCTAACCCTAACCCTGACAATGACTGTGAGCCGGAACCTAACCCTAACCCAAATGTAACTCTAAACGCTGACCCTAATACGGACCCAGAACCTAAAATTAATGATGACCCTAATGGTAAAACTAATCCCTACCCTAAGCCAAATCCTAACCCTGACCCTAACACAGTATAACCCTAACCATAACCATATCCCTACTTCTAACCCTAACACTAACACCAAACCATAAACCTTTCCCCTGAACCTAACCCTGACCCTGACCCAAACCCCGTCTAAACCTAACCCTCAACCTAACCCTAACCCTAACCCTCCCATGAGCATTGCCAGGAGGGTGAGAGCTCCTCAGATCCTTGGGGAGAGCTACTCACCCCATCCCATGTGGGGACATGAACTCGGACATTCCCAGAGAGCTAGAGGCATATGTGTTTGAGTGCTCGCATACATAGACACACACACACACACACACACACACACACACACACACGCTTTGCTCAGCTAGGGGTCAAAGGTTGACACCAAGGAAAATGGTGGGTAAAAAAGTGAAAGAAGAAAGGGGTGGGATACAACTCGGCCATGGGGTCAGAGGCATCAGGAATCCTGGCCAGGACCGAGATCCAAAGCATGCGGAGGGGAGAAAGGACAGGCTGATGGTCAAGGGGTCCCCAAGGGGCCCGGGGGCTTTGCAAGGGCACTGGGCGGGACAGTGTCTGGGGTCTGGTGTCCATCACCACCCCGGACCACTGGAAGTAGGAAGAGGTAACCACCCTGTGTGGACAGGACTACAACACTGAAGGCCTCACCTTACTCTTCTATCAATGGAGCCATAGAGAAAAGGTGTCCCTAGTCTCCCTCAGGCTTGTAAAAGAGCCTGTTGGCCTTGAATCTCTATCTGAGACCCATTGTGCTACCAGTCTTGGGTACATGCTTTCTACTCCCTCGAGGTCCTTCTGAGCAGAAGACAGCCTGGAGGCTCGGGGGGCTGATATTGTGAGCTTGCAGATGTGGCAGAGCACTAGGCCCCTGGCCTGGGGGCCAAGGTAGGACACTCCTTGTTGCAGCCTCAGGGTCCGCATTGGGAAGAAGTTCCAGAGTCAGTGCTCTGCTCAGGGTGAGAAGGCCTTACTTGGCAAGGAAACAAGCACCAGCACAGGAGAGGGAAACAGGGATGAGGGAGACACCGGAGGTTTCACCCATCAGTCCTGGAGCCCACAGATCCTGATCCTGTGAAACACACAAAAACAGAGACAGACGCAGACGCACACACAGAGACAAAGACAAAGACAGAGACAGAGACAGACACTGAACACAGGAGACAGGGAACCAACAGAAGTGCCAGAGTTTCCTCCATCAGCTTGGAAATGACATCCAAACATTTTGTCCCCTTCTCAGGCCCACGGGCCATCCACCCTGGGAGGATGGATTCGGGAATGCCCGGGGACCACTTTGGGGACTGGCCAGCACATGGGCGCAGATGAGGACCTTGGACCTCAACTTATGGAAGCCCTGAGAAGTCTGAGTCACCAAGGTCAGAAGCCATTCACTGCAACCTTGCCACGGGGGATGGGACACAGGCAGGAGGAGGGTGGCTTTGCCTGGATCCCAGAGCAGATCCAGGCCTCTTTCGGCTGTGTTCCATTCCGCTGCCCAGGCCCAGGCTCACCCTGCCTTGCCAAATGTGTGTGTACAAGACTCGTGGTAGAGGGGGATGGAATGTATGGAGAGGTTCTACCCCTGATGGCATCCCTAGAAGTAGAAGTAAGAACACCCCCAAAGTGCAGATGGGGAGACTGGGGAGGCCCTGAGAGCCACTGGGTGTGTGCGGGCTCACTGTCCTGGGCAGAAGCAGGAGCCCGGTCTGAACCCAACTCTGTGCCCTGCCAGAAGGGACAACAGCTGCACCCAGGCCTCCCAGGGGTTGTGGGGAGGCTGTGTGGGTGTCACTGGATGGACAGGACACGGGGTGGTATGTGAGCCTTGAGCAGCAGGGGAGGGGCGCCCTCAGGGAGTTCTGGTGCGAGCCGGAAGACACTAACACTAATCCTGACCCTGACTGTGAGCCTGATGCTAAACTTAACCCTAAATGTAAACCTGACCCTGACCCAACTATGGGCCATGACCTGAAACGTAACGCTGACACTAACCCTAACAATAATCCCTAACTGTAACCCTGTCTTAACCTAACCCTCAACCTAACTCTAACCCTAACCATAACCCCTAAATTTAACCTTATCCCTACCCCATTCCTCACCCTGATCCTATCCCTAACCCTGAACTTTGCCTATCCCTGAACCTGAACCTCACATTGAACCTAAAGCGAACCATGACCCTGACCCTAAACCTAACCCTGACCCTAACCCTAACCCTGGCCCTGACACTGATCTTGACTCTGACCCTAACCCTGACCTTACCCTAACTCTAACGCTTACCCTGACCCCGACCCTAACCCTGACCCTGACCCTAACAGTAACCGTCACCCTAACCCAAACCCCTAGCCCACACCCTAACCTTCCCTGACTCCATCCCACCCACTGACTCATGCCAGGGCTAAATCCAAGGACAGGCTTCAACTCTGTCCCAGGGAACAACCAGGAAGACCAAGCAGAGGGAGAGAGAAGTTGAAGTGGCGACTGATTTCCCTATCCTGACTTGTCCTCCACTGATGTATCCAAGTCTTCTGGCTCAACCCCACCTTGCGCGGGACCCTTGGAGGGATTCTGAATTCCAGGCTAGGTGGGTGGGGGGTACTCGATGACCTTTGCATCCCCAGATGTCCAACCCGCCTGGCCATGCACCCTGAGCCTTGCTTCCCAGGATAGGTATGGTTCCGGTAATCAGCAGAGTTTGGGTTCACAGCGCACCTGGCAGTGGTTAGGGAACATGGAGGACCCATCAAGAACAGCGCCATGATCGCGTACACATCCACCACAAGGCTTGGTCATGGTACAGATGCTGTGTGCCTTATCTCCTGTGCACACCTGGCCCTTGAAATGGAGGTCTTTGTGCCTGGTGCACCCATTCTCACCTTCCACCTACCCATGGAGGAACGCCCAGGTTCAAGCATTTCCATGTCCATCGCTCAGGGACAGTTGAGAATCTGCATTCAAGAGAGGCAGATACTGGCTCAGGACAAAGGACGGGTACAGAGTCCAAGGAGCAGAGCTTCCCTCCAGTCCTAGGTAATCCCTGACCCTCCCATGAGGTTTGACTGGACGGAGAGAGCACCTCAGATCCTCGGGGAGAGCTATCCACCCCATCCCATGTGGGGACATGACATCAGACATCCCCAGACAGCTAGAAGCATATGTGTTTGAGCGCTCCCATGCACACACACACACACACACACACACACACACACACCCCGCTCCGGGCAGGTAGGTATCAGAGGTGGACACCAAGGGAAAATGGTGGGTAAAAAGGGTGAAAGAAGAAAGAGGATGGAGACAGCTCGGCCATGGGTTCAGGGGCATCAAAAAGCCTGGCCAGGATCGAGATCCAAAGCATGGGGAGGGGAAACAGGACGGGCTGATGGTCAAGGGATCCACAAGGGGCCCAGGGGCTTTGCAAGGGCACTGGGCGGGACAGTGTCTGGGGTCTGGTGTCCATCACCACCCTGGACTACTGGAAGTAGGAAGAGGTAACCACCCTGTGTGGAGAGGGCTATAACGCCATAGGCCTCCCCTTACCCTCTATCAATGGGGATATAGAGACAGGGTGTCCCTAGTCTCCCAAAGGCTTGTTGAAGAGCCTGTTGGCATTGAATCTCTATCCGAGACCCACTATACTCCCAGTCTTGGGTACATGCTTTCTACTCCCTTGAGGTCCTTCAGAGCAGAAGACAGCATGGGAGCTTGGGGGATTGACATTGTGAGCTTGCAGAATGTGGCAGATCACTAGGCCCCTGGCCTGCGGACCAAGATCAGGATCCTCCTTGTTGCAGCCTCAGGGTCCCCATTGGGAAGAGGTTCCACAATCAGTGCTCTTCTCACAGTGAGAAGGTCTTACCTAGCAATGAACTAAGCACCAGCACAGGAGAGGGAAACAGGGACAAGGGAGACGTTGGAGGTTTCTCCCATCAGCCCTGGAGCCCACAGACCCTGCTCTTGTGAAACACACAAAAACAGAGACAGACGCAGTCGCAGACACAGAGACAAAGACAAAGACAGACACAAACACTGAACACAGGAGAGAGGGAACCAGCAGAAATGCCAGAAATTCCTTCATCAGCTTGGAAATGACAGCCAAATATTGTGTCCCCTTCTCAGTCCCACGGGCCACTCAACCTGGGAGGATGGATTCGGGAATGACCGGGGACCTCAGTAGGGGCTGTCCAGCACATGGGCGAAATCAACGACCTTGAACCTCAAACTAAAGGAAGCCCCGGGAAATCTCTGTGACCAAGGTCAGAAGCCATGCACTGCAACCTTGCCACGGGGGATGAGACACAGAAAGGAGGAGGGTGGCTTTGCCTGGATCCCAGAGCAGATCCAGGCCTCTCTGAGGTGTGTTCCATTCCCCCGCACAGCCCCAGGCACACCCGTGCCTTGCCAAGTATGTGCACCAGACTCTAGGGAGAGCGGGGATGGAACGCATGGAGGGGCCTACCCCTGTTGGCATCCCTAGAAGTAGAAAACAGAACACAACCAATGTGCAGATGGGGAGAGAGGGGATGCCCTGAGAAACACAGAGTGTGTGAAGGCTCACAATCCTGGGCAGGAGCAGGAGCCCGGTCTGAACCCAGATCTGTCCCCTCCCAGCAGGGAAAAAAGCTGTACACAGGCCTCCCAGGGGCTGGGGATGGCGGTGTGGGTGTCATTGGATGGACAGGGCATGGGGTGGAGGGTGAGTCTTGAGCAGCAGGAGGAGGGGTTCCATCAGGGAGCTCTGGATGGGAGCAAGAAGTCCAGTAAGGAGCCCCTAGGCAGTCGTGACCGCACTTCCCTGAGGACAGAGGCCAACGGAATTGGAATCCAGGTACCCAGGCACCCACATTCAAGAGAAAACCAACCTGCCCAGCTCATTTCTGGCCACATCCTGAAGGAAATGACATGTTCTTGTGCAGTCTACCGAAGCCCAGAGGATGCAGGCAGAGGAGAGCTCGCCTGCCAGACACGTTCCCTCACAGGGCAGGTCATGACAGGCTTCCCCAACACCTCTGGCCCTTTGTCAAATTGAATCAAAAGGTGAAACCAGGGTGCTCAGAGTCAGAGAGTGCCAAACCTTCTGATCGACCTTTGTAGCCCTAGGTCTCCACCCCGTGTGTGTGTGTGTGTTTGTAAAGGGAGTTCATCACGGGTGGAGATGCCCCAAGCAAGAGCAGGCTGATGAAGGTTCAGATGCATGGTGGGCAGGTCATGTTCACACCCAGGTTAAGGCTGGCTATGTGGGATCAGGTGTGGGGGATGCATCCTTCAGCCTAGGGTTTATCCTGAGACCCTGCAGGGATGGGTCAGTGACCCAGGTGGTGGGCTAAACCTAACCCTAATCCCTAACCCTAACACTGACCCTGACTGTGAGCCTGGCCCAAACCCTAACCCAGTCCTGAACCTGAACATGACCGTGATCCTGACCCGAACCCTAACCCTAAACCTAAGGCTGACGCTGACCCTGATCCGGATCATGAACCTAAACCTAACCCTGACCTTACCCTAACCCTGACACATCCCTAACCGTGACCTTGACCCTGACCCTAATCCTAGCCCTGACTTGACCTAACACTTACCATAACCCTATTCCCTGAAAGTGACTGTGAGCCTGACCAAAACCGTAACCTTATGTAATCATATCCCTGACACTAATACGAACCCAGAAACTAAACCTAATATTGACCCTAACACTAAAACTACACCCTACCCTAACCCAAACACTAACCTTGATCCAATCGCTGTCTAACCATAACTGTAAAAATAACCCTACTTCTAACCCTAACCCAAAACACAAACCAAAACTTTCCCCTGAATTTAACCCTGAGCCTGACCCGAACCTGGACCCAAAACTGAAGCCTGACCCTGACCCTAAACGTGAACCTGGCCCAGACATTCACCCTGACCCTGCCCCTGTCACTGACCCTAAACCTAACCCTGACCTTAACAGTGATCCTGACCCTGACCCTCACACTAAACCTGACCCTGACTGTGAGCCTGACCCTAATCCTAACCCTAAATATAACCCTGTCCCAGACCCTAACACGGGCCCTGACCCGAAATCTAATGCTGACCCTAACCCTAACACCTACCACTAACCGTAAACCTGACCCAGAACCTATCCCGGTCTAAACGTAACCCTCAACCTAACTCTAATCCTAACCTTAATCCCAAATTTTAACCCTGAACCTATCCCCGAACCTGACCATAAACATAACACTAAACGTTGCCTAAACCTTGCCCTGACCCTAACACTGACCATAACACTGACCCTGACCCTGAACGTAAACCTAACTCTGACCCAGTCTGTGAGCCTGACCAGAACCCTAACCCGAATGCTACCCCTGATCCTCACCCTAATCATAACACAGAATATAAACGTAAAGCTGACCATACCCTAACCAGGACTCTAAACCTGACCCTCAACCTGAACCTAACACAGAACCTGACCCTAATCCGAACCCTGACCCTGACCCTTACTCTGACACTAACCCTAAACCTGACAATGATTGTGAGCCTGACCATAAACCTAACCCTGAACCTAACCCTAACCCTGAACCCTACCCTAAGCCTAACGATAACCCTGACCCTAATGTCTAAGCCTAACCCAGAACCTAACTCTAACCCTAAATTTAACCATCACCCTAAAACTAACCGAAAACCCTGACCCTGAACCTGACTGTAAGCCTGACCCAAACCCTACTCAGCCCTGAACTGGACCCTGAACCTGACCTTGAGGCTGACCCGAACCCTAACCCTAAACCAAAGCCTCCCTGATATGGACCCTGAACCTAAACCTAACCCCGACCTTACACTAACCCTGACTCAGATCCTAACTTAGACCCTGACCATGGCGTAAACTTGAAACTTACCCTAACCCTGACCATGACTGTGAGCCTGAACCTAACCCAAACTCTAAATGTAACCCTAAATGCTGACCCTAATTCGGACCCAGAACCTAAAACTAACGCTGACCCTAACGGTAAAATTAAACCGTACCCTAAGGCAAATCCTACCCCTAACCCTAACAGAGTCTAACCTTAACCATAACCATATTCCTAATTCTAATCCTAAACCTAACACCAAACCCTAACCTTTCTGCTAAACCTAACCCTGACCCTGACCCTAACCCTAACCCTAACCGTGACACAAACATAACCCTGACACTGACCCGAACCTTGACCATAAACCAAAACCTGACACTGACCCTAATTTTAACCCTGTCCCGGACATTCACCCTGACCCTGACACTGACCCTGACACTAAACCTAACCCTCACCCTAACACTGACCCAGATCCTGAACATAACACTAAGCCTGACCCTGACTGTGAGCATGACCCTAAACCTAACCATAAACGTAAACCTGACCCTGGCCCTAACACGGTCCATGACCTGAAACCCTACGCAGACCCTAACCCTAACAATAACCACTAACCCTAACCCTGACCCTGACCCAAACCCTGTCTAAACCTAACACTCAACCTAAATCTAACCCTAACCCTAAACCTCCCAAGAGGTTTGCCTGGAGGATGAGAGCTCCTCAGATCCTTGGGGAGAGCTACCCACCCCATCCCCTGTGGGGACATGACCTCGGACATCCCCAGACAGCTAGAGGTATATGTGTTTGAGCACTCGCATACACACACACACAAACACACACACACATCGCTCTGCCCAGCTAGGGGTCAGAGGTGGACACCAAGGGAAAATAGTGGGTAAAAAGGGTGAAAGAAGAAAGAGGTTGGAGACAGATCGTCCATGGGGTATGGGCATCAGAACTCCTGGCCAGGACTGAGATCCAAAGCATGGGAAGGGGAGACAGGACGGGCTGATGGTCAAGGGGTCCCCACGGGGCCCAGGGGCTTTGCAAGGGCACTGGGTGTGGACAGTGTCTGGGGTCTGTTGTCCATCACCACCCTGGGCTACTGGAAGTAGGAAGACATAAACACCCGGTGTGGACAGGGCTACAACACCGAAGACCTCCCCTTACTCATCTATCAATGGGGCCATAGAGACAGGGTGTCCCTAGTCTCCCACAGGCTTGTAGAAGAGCCTGTTGGCCTTGAATCTCTATCTGAGACCCACTGTGCTCCCTGTATTGGGTGCATGTTTCTACTCCCTCGAGGTCCTTTTGAGTAGAAGACAGCCTGGAGGCTCGGGGGGCTGACATTGTGAGCTTGCAGAATGAGGCAGAGCACTAGGCCCCAAGCCTGGGGACTACGGTCAGGACCCTCCCTGTTGCAGCCTCAGAGTCCGCATTGGGAAGAGGTTCCAGAGTCAGTGATTGCTCACGGTGAGAAGGCCTTACTTAGCAAGGAAACAAGCACCAGCACAGAAGAGGGAAACAGGGATGAGTGAGACACAGGGGGTTTCTCCCATCAGCCCTGGAGCCCAGAGATCCTGCTCCTGTGAGACACACAAAAACAGAGACTGATGCAGACACAGACACAGAGACAAAGACAAAGACAGAGACAGAGACAGACACTGAACACAGGAGAGAGGGAACCGGAAGAAGTGCCAGACTTTCCTCGATCAGCTTGGAAATGACAGCCAAACAATTTGGACCCTTATCAGTCCCACGGGCCATCCATCCTAGCAGTACGGATCCGGGAATGCCCGCGAACCACTGTGGGGGCTGGCCAGTACATGGGCGCAGACGAGGCCCTTGGACCTCAACCTAATGGAAGACCCGGGAAGTCTGTGCCCAAAAGCTCAGAAGCCATGCACTGCAACATTGCCATGGGGGATGGGATACAGCAGGAGGAGAGTGGTTTTGCTGGATCCCAGAGCAGATACAGGCCTCTCTGGGCTATGTTCAATTCCCCCGTCCATCCCCAGGCACACCCGTGCCTTGCCAAGTGTGTGCACCAGACTCCTGGGAGAGCAGGGATGGAACGCATGGAGAGAGCCTACCCCTGATGGCATCCCCAGACGAAGAAGCCAGAACACCCCCAATGTGCAGACGGAGAGACTGAGGAGGCCCTGAGAGCCACAGGATGTGTCCGGACTCAGAGCCCTCGGCAGGAACAGGAGACCGGTCTGAACCCAGCTCTGTTCCCTCCCAGCAGAGACAACAGCTGCACTCAGGCCACCCAGGGGTTAGGGGGAGGCTGTGTGTGGGTCACTGGATGGACAGGGAATGGGTTGGAATGTGAGTCTTGTGCAGCTAAGGGAGAGGTGCCCTCAGGGAACACTGGATGGAAGCAGGAAGTCCGGTAAGGAGCCCCCAGGCAATGGTCACCTTACTTCCCTGACGACAGAGCCCAACGGAATTGGAAACCACGTATCCAGGCACCCACATTCCAGATGAAACCAACCTGCCCAGCTCATTTCTGGCCACATCCGGAAGGAAGCTACATGTTCTTGTGCTGTCTATCGAAGCCCAGAGGATGCAGGCAGAGGAGAGCTCGCCCGCCAGACACGTTCCCTCACTGGGCAGGTCATGACAGGCTTCCCCGACGCCTCTAGTCCTTTGGCAAATTGAATCAAAAGGTGAAACCGGGGTGCTCAGAGTCAGAGAGTCCCAAACCTTCTGATCGACCTGTGTAGCCCTAGGTCTCCTCCACGTGTGTGTGTGTGTGTGTGTGTGTGTGTGTGTGTGTGTGTATTTTTAAAGGGAGCTCATCAGGGGTGAAGACGCCTGGAGCAAGAGCAGGTTGATGAGGGTTCAGATGCCTGGTGGGCAGATCATGTTCACACCCAGGTTAAGGCTGGCTAAGTGGGATCGGGTGTGGGGGCTGCACCCTTCAGCCCAGGGGTTATCCTGAGACGCTGCAGGGAGGGGTCAGTGACCCAGGTGGTGGGCTAAACCTAAGACTAATCCTAACCCTAACACTGACCGTGATGTGAGCCTGACCTAAACCCTATCCCAGTCCTTACCCTGAACATGACCGTGATCCTGACCCGAACCCTAACCCTAAACCTAAGCCTAACGCTCACCCTGATCAGATCATGAACCTAAACTTAACCCTGACCTTATCCTAAACCTGACCCATCCCTAACTGTGACCCTGACCCTGGCGCTAATCCTAACCCTGACTTGACCAAACACTTACCCTAACCTTATTCCCTGACCATGACTTTGAGCCTGACCCAAACCCTAACCTTATGTAACCAGATCCCTGACACTAATACTAACCCAGAAACTAAACCTAATACTGACCTTGACACTAACATTACCCCCTACCCTAACCCAAACACTAACCCTGATCCTAATACTATCTAAACATAACTGTAAACATAACCCTACTTCTAACCCTAACCCGAAACACAAACCAAAATTTTCCCCTGAATCTAACCCTGAGCCTGACCCAAACCTGGACCCTAAACCGAAGCCTGACCCTGACCCTGAATGTGACACTGGCGCTGACCTTCACCCTGTCGCTGACCCTGTCAATGACCCTAACCTATCCCTGACCTTAACAGTGATCCTGACCCAGACCCTCACACTAAACCTGACCCTGACTGTGAGCCTGACCCTAATCCTAACCCTAAATGTAACCCTGTCCCAGAACCTAACACGGGCCCTGACCCGAAACCTAACGCTGACCCTAAACCTAAGACCTACCCTAACTGTAACCCTGACCCTGAACCTAACCCGGTCTAACCCTAACACTCAACCTAACCCTAATCCTAACCCTAATGCCAAATTTTAACCCTGAACCTATCCCTGACACTGACCATAACCCTAACACCGAAATTTGCCTAAACCTTGCCCTGACCCTAACACTGACCATAACACTGACCCTGTCCCTGAAGGTAAACCTAACTCTGACCCAGACCGTGAGCCTCACCAGAACCCTAACCCAAATGCTAACCCTGATCCTGACCCTAATCTTAACCCAGAATATAAACGTAAAGCTGACCTTACCCTAACCATGACTCTAAACCAGACCCAGACCATGACCCTAACACTGAAACTGACCCTAAACCTAACCCTGACCCTGATGCTTATTCTGACACTAACCCTAACCCTGACACTGACTGTGTGCCTGGCCATAAACCTAATGCTGAACCTTATACTAACCCTGAACCCTACCCTAAGCCTAACGATAACTCTGACGTTAACAAAGTCTAAACCTAACCCTGACGCTAACTCTAACCCTAACCTTAACTATTACATGAAAACGAACAGAAAACCCTGACACTGACCCTGACTGTGAGACTTAACCAAACCCTAACCAGCCCTGACCCTGACCCTGACCCTGACCCAGACCATGAAACTGACCCGAAACCTAACCCTAAACCAAAGCCTAATGCTGACCCTGATATGGACCCTGAACCTAAAAATAACACTGATCTTACACTAAACCTGACTCAGTCCCTAACCGAGACCCTGTCCCTCACCTAACCTTGACCCTAACCCTAACCCTGACCATGACTGTGAGCCTGAACCTAACCCTAACTCTAAATGTAACCCTAATCGCTAACCCTAATACTGACCCAGAACCTGAAATTAACGCTGACCCTAACGGTAAAACTAAACCCTACCCTAAGCCAAATCCTACACCTAACCCTAAAAGAGTCTAACCCTAACCATAACCATATTCCTACTTCTTTTTTTTTTTCCCAATTTATTTATTTTCAGAAAAACAGTATTCATTATTTTTTCACCACACCCAGTGCTCCATGCAAGCTGTGCCCTCTATAATACCCACCACCTGGTACCCCAACCTCCCACCCCCCCGCCACTTCAGACCCCTCAGACTGTTTTTCAAAGTCCATAGTCTCTCATGGTTCACCTCCCCTTCCAATTTACCCAAATTCCCTACTACTCTCTAACGCCCCTTGTCCTCCATGCTATTGGTTATGCTCCACAAATGAGTGAAACCATATGATAATTGACTCTCTCTGCTTGACTGATTTCACTCAGCATAATCTCTTCCAGTCCCGTCCATGTTGCTACAAAAGTTGGATATTCGTCCTTTCTGATGGAGGCATAATACTCCATAGTGTATATGGACCACATCTTCCTTATCCATTCATCCGTTGAAGGGCATCTTGGTTCTTTCCATAGTTTGGCGACTGTGGCCATTGCTGCTATAAACATTGGGGTACAGATGGCCCTTCTTTTCACGACATCTGTATCTTTGGGGTAAATACCCAGGAGTGCAATTGCAGGGTCGTAGGGAAGCTCTATTTTTAATTTCTTGAGGAATCTCCACACTGTTCTCCAAAGAGGCTGCACCAACTTGCATTCCCACCAACAGTGTAAGAGGGTTCCCCTTTCTCCACATCCTCTCCAACACATGTTGTTTCCTGTTTTGTTAATTTTGGCCATTCTAACTGGTGTAAGGTGATATCTCAATGTGGTTTTAATTTGAATCTCCCTGAGGGCTAATGATGATGAGCATTTTTTCATGTGTCTGATAGCCATTTGTATTTCTCGATTGGAGAAGTGTCTGTTTATATCTTCTGCCCATTTTTTGATGTGTTTGTCTGTTTCGTGTGGGTTGAGTTTGAGGAGTTCATTATAGATCCTGGATATCAACCTTTTGTCTGTACTGTCATTTGCAAATATCTTCTCCCATTCCGTGGGTTGCCTCTTTGTTTTTTTGACTGTTTCCTTTGCTGTGCAGAAGCTTTTGATTTTGATGAAGTCACAGAAGTCTATTTTCGCTTTTGTTTCCTTTGCCTTTGGAGACGTATCTTGAAAGAAGTTGCTATGGCTGATATCGAAGAGATTACTGCCTATGTTCTCCTCTAAGATTCTGATAGATTCCTGTCTCACGTTGAGGTCTTTTATCCATTTTGAGTTGATCTTTGTGTACGGTGTAAGAGAATGGTCGAGTTTCATTCTTCTACATATAGCTGTCCAGCTTTCCCAGCACCATTTATTGAAGAGACTGTCTTTTTTCCACTGTATATTTTTTCCTGTTTTGTCGAAGATTAATTGACCATAGAGTTGAGGGTCCATATCAGGGCTCTCTACTCTGTTCCACTGGTCTATGTGTCTGTTTTTATGCCAGTACCATGCTGTCTTGGTGATCACAGCTTTGTAATAAAGCTTGAAATCAGGTAAGGTGATGCCGCCAGCTTTATTTTTGTTTTTCAACGTTTCCTTAGCGATTCGGGGTCTCTTCTGATTCCATACAAATTTTTGGATTATTTGCTCCAGCTCTTTGAAGAATGCCGGTGGAATTTTGATCGGAATGGCATTAAAAGTATAGATTGCTCTAGGCAGTATAGACATTTTAACGATGTTTATTCTTCCGATCCAAGAGCATGGAATGGTCTTCCATCTTTTTGTGTCTTCTTCAATTTCTTTCATGAGTGTTCTATAGTTCCTCAAGTATAGATCCTTTACCTCTTTAGTTAGGTTTATTCCCAGGTATCTTATGGTTCTTGGTGCTATAGTAAATGGAATCGATTCTCTAATTTCCCTTTCTGTATTTTCCTTGTTAGTGTATAAGAAAGCCACTGATTTCTGCACATTGACTTTGTATCCTGCCACACTGCTGAATTGCTGTATGAGTTCTAGTAGTTTGGGGGTGGAGTCTTTTGGGTTTTCCATATAAAGAATCATGTCATCTGCGAAGAGAGAGAGTTTGACTTCTTCATTACCAATTTGGATGGATGGAACAAGACAAGGATGCCCACTTTCACCACTCTTGTTCAACATAGTATTAGAAGTCCTAGCAACAGCAATCAGACAACAGAGAGAAATAAAAGGTATCCATATTCCTACTTCTAACCCTAAACCTAACACCAAACCCTAACCTTTCCCCTGAACCTAACCCTGACCCTGACTGTAAACCTAAAACCTAACGCTGACCCAAAACTAACCCTGACCCTGACCCGAACCTAGCCCCTAAACCAAAACCTGACACTGACCCTAAATTTGACCCTGTCCCTGAACTTCACCCTGACCCTGACACTGACCCTGACACTAAACCTAACCCTCACCCTAACACTGACCCAGATCC
The DNA here is from genome assembly GCF_020171115.1 of Neogale vison. Lineage (NCBI taxonomy): Eukaryota > Metazoa > Chordata > Mammalia > Carnivora > Mustelidae > Neogale > Neogale vison. Next base: position 48,272,925 of record NC_058095.1, read on the forward strand.
TGAACCTAATACTAAGCCTGACCCTGACTTTGAGCCTGACCCTAAAACTAAACATAAACGTAAAACTGACCCTGGCCCTAACGCGGGCCATGACCCGAAAACTAACACAGACACTAACCTTAACACTAACCCCTAACCCTAAACCTGACCCTGACCCAAACCCTGTCTAAACCTAACCCTCAACCTACTCTAATCCTAAACCTACCCTATCATGAGGTTTGCCTGGAGGATGAGAGCTCCTGAGATCCTTGGGGAGAGCTACCCACCGCATCCCATGTGGGGACATGACCTCGGACATCCCCAGACAGCTAGAGGCATATGTGTTTGAGCGCTCGCATACACAGACACACACACACACACACACACACACACACACACACACCCGGCTCTGCCCAGCTAGGGGTCAGAGGTGGACACCAAGGGAAAATGGTGGGTAAAAAGGGTGAAAGAAGAAAGAGGTTGGAGACAGCTCAGCCATGAGGTCAGGGGCAACAGGACTTCGGGCCAGGACTGAGATCCAAAGCATGGGGAGGGGAGACAGGACGGGATGATGGTCAAGGAGTCCCCAAGGGGTCCAGGGACTTTGCAATGGCACTGGGTGGGGACAGTGTCTGGGGTCTGGTGTCACTCACCACCCTGGGCTACTGGAAGTAGGAAGAGGTAAACACCCTGTGTGGACAGGGCTACAACACCGAAGGCCTCCCCTTACTCTTCTATCAATGGGGCCATAGAGACAGGGTGCCCCTAGTCTCCAACAGGCTTGTAGAAGAGCCTGTTGGCCTTGAATCTCTATCTGAGACCCACTGTGCTCCCAGTCTTGGGTAAATGCTTTCTACTCCCTCGAGGTCCTTCAGAGCAGAAGACAGCCTGGAGGCTCAGAGGCTGATATTGTGAGCTTGCAGAATGTGGCAGAGCACTAGGCCCCTGGCATTTGGACCAAGGTCAAGACCCTCCTTGTTGCAGCCTCAGGGTCCGCATTGTGAAGAGGTTCCAGAGTCAGTGCTCTGCTCAGGGTGAGAAGGCCTTACTTGACAAGGAAGCAAGCACCATCACAGGAGAGGGAAAGAAGGATGAGGGAGACACCAGGGGTTTCGCCCATCAGCCCTGGAGCCCAGAGATCCTGCTCCTGTGAGACACACAAAAACAGAGACAGACGCAGACACAGACACAGAGACAAAGACAGACACTGAAGACAGGAGTGAGGGAACCAGCAGAAGTGCCAGAGTTTCCTCCATCAGCTTGAAAATAACAGCCAAACATTTTGTCCCCTTATCAGTCCCACAGTCCAACCATTCTAGCAGGAAAGGATCCAGAAATGCCCGCGGACCACTGTGGGGGCTGGCCAGTACATGGGCGCAGACGAGGCCCTTGGACCTCAACCTAATGGTAGTCCCGGGAAGTCTGTGACCAAAAGGTCGAAGCCATGCACTGCAACCTTGCCATGGGTGTTGGGATACAGGCAGGAAGAGGGTAGTTTTGCTGGATCCCAGAGCAGATACAAGCCTCTCTGGGCTATGTTCCATTCCCCGCCCATCCCCAGGCACAACAGTGCCTTGCCAAGTGGGTGCACCAGACTCCTGGGAGAGCAGGGATGGAACGCATGGAGAGGGCCTACCCCTGATGGCATCCCCAGACGAAGAAGCCAGAACACCCCCAATGTGCAGACGGAGAGACTGAGGAGGCCCTGAGAGCCACAGGATGTGTCCGGACTCAGAGCCCTCGGCAGGAACAGGAGACCGGTCTGAACCCAGCTCTGTTCCCTCCCAGCAGAGACAACAGCTGCACTCAGGCCACCCAGGGGTTAGGGGGAGGCTGTGTGTGGGTCACTGGATGGACAGGGAATGGGTTGGAATGTGAGTCTTGTGCAGCTAAGGGAGAGGTGCCCTCAGGGAACACTGGATGGAAGCAGGAAGTCCGGTAAGGAGCCCCCAGGCAATGGTCACCTTACTTCCCTGACGACAGAGCCCAACGGAATTGGAAACCACGTATCCAGGCACCCACATTCCAGATGAAACCAACCTGCCCAGCTCATTTCTGGCCACATCCGGAAGGAAGCTACATGTTCTTGTGCTGTCTACCGAAGCCCAGAGGATGCAGGCAGAGGAGAGCTCGCCCGCCAGACACGTTCCCTCACTGGGCAGGTCATGACAGGCTTCCCCGACGCCTCTAGTCCTTTGGCAAATTGAATCAAAAGGTGAAACCGGGGTGCTCAGAGTCAGAGAGTCCCAAACCTTCTGATCGACCTGTGTAGCCCTAGGTCTCCTCCATGTGTGTCTGTGTGTGTGTGTGTGTGTGTGAGTGTGTGTGTGTATTTGTAAAGGGAGCTCATCAGGGGTGGAGATGCCCCGAGCAAGAGTAGGCTGATGAGGGTTCAGATGCTGGAGGGCAGGTCATGTTCACACCCAGGTTAAGGCTGGCTAGGTGGGATTAGGTGTGGGGGCTGTACCCTTCTGCCCAGGGTTTATCCTGAGACCCTGTAGGGAGGGGTCAGTGACCCAGGTGGTGGGCTAAACCTAACACTAACCCGTAACCCTAACACTGACCCTGACTGTGAGCCTGACCCAAATCCTGAACAGTCCTTACTCTGAAAATGACCGTGATCCTGACCCGAACCCTAACCCTAAACGTAAGCCTGATGCTGACCGTGATCCGGATCAGGAACCTAAACCTTAACCCTGACCTTATGCTAACCCTGATTCATCCCTAACCGTAACCCTAACCCTGGCGCTAATCCTAACCCTGACTTGACCTAACTATTACCATAACCCTATTCCCTGGCCGTGTCTCTGAGCCTGTCCCAAAACCTAACTTTATGTAACCAGATCCCTGACACTAATACGAACCCTGAAACTAAACCTAATGCTGACCCTCACACTAACACTACCCCTACCCTAACCCAAACACTAACCCTGATCCTAACGCTATCTAACCATAACTGTAAACATAACCCTACCTCTAACCCTAACCCGAACACCAAACCAAAACTTTCCCCTGAATCTAACCCTGATCGTGACCTGAACCTGGACCCTAAACCGAAGCCTGACCCTGAATGTAACAATGGCTCTGACCTTCACCCTGACCCTGACCCTGTCAATGACCCTAACATGTCCCTGACCTTAACAGAGATCTTGACCCTGACCCTCACACTAAACCTGACCCTGACTGTGAGCCTGACCCTAATCCTATCCCTAAATGTAACCCTGTCCCAGACCCTAACTCGGGCCCTGACTGAAACCTAACACTGACCCTAACCCTAAGACCTACCCCTAACTGTAACCCTGACCCTGAACCTAACCCGGTCTAACTCTAACCCTCAACCTAGCTCTAATCCTAACCCTAATGCCAAATTTTAACCCTGAACCTATCCCTGACACTGACCTTAACCCTAACACCGAACTTTGCCTAAACCTTGCCCTGACCCTAACACTGACCATAACACTGACCCTGTCCCTGAAGGTAAACCTAACTCTGACCCAGACCGTGAGCCTCACCAGAACCCTAACCCAAATGCTAACCCTGATCATGACACTAATCTTAACCAAGATCTAAATGTAAAGCTGACCTTACCCTAACCATGACTCTAAACCAGACCCAGACCCTGACCCTAACACTGAAACTGACCCAATCTTAACCCTGACCCTGACGCTTATTCTGAAACTAACCCTAACCATGACACTGACTGTGTGCCTGACCATAAACCTAACCCTGAACCTTACACTAAACCTGACCCCTACCCTAAGCCTAATGATAACTCTGACGCTAACAATGTCTAAACATAACCGTGATGCTAACTCTAACCCTAACCTTAACCCTAACCTGAAAACTAACCGAAAACCCTGACCCTGACCCTGACTGTGAGACTTAACCAAACCCTAACCAGCCCTGACCCTGACCCTGACCCAGACCATGAGGCAGACCCAAACCCTAACCCTAAACCAAAGCCTAACGCTGACCCTGATATGGACCCTGAACATAAAACTAACCATGACCTTACACTAAACCTGACTCAGTCCCTAACCGAGACCCTGACCCTTACCTAACCTTGGCCCTAACCCTAACCCGGACCATGACTGTGAGTCTGAACCTAAGCCTAACCCTAAATATAACCCTAAACGCTGACCCTAATACGGACCCAGAACCTAAAATTAACGCTGACACAAATGGTAAAACTAAACCCTACCCTAAGCCAAATCCTACCCCTAACCCTAAAAGAGTCTAACCCTAACCATAACCATATTCCTACTTCTAACCCTAAACCTAAAACCAAACCCTAACCTTTCCCCTGAACCTAACCCTGACCCTGACCGTAAACCTAAAACCTAACCCTGACCAAAACCTAAACCAGACACTGACCTGAACCTAGCCCCTAAACCAAAACCTGACACTGACCCTAAATTTGACCCTGTCCCTGACGTTCACCTTGACCCTGACACTGAACCTGACACTAAACCTAACCCTCACCCTAACACTGACCCAGATCCTGATCCTAATACTAAGCCTGACCCTGACTTTGAGCCTGACCCTAAAACTAAACATAAACGTAAAACTGACCCTGGCCCTAACGCGGGCCATGACCTGAAAACTAACGCAGACACTAACCCTAACACTAACCCCTAATGCTAACCCTGACCCTGACCCAAACCCTGTCTAAACCTAACCCTCAACCTACTCTAATCCTAACCCTAACCATCTCATGAGGTTTGCCTGGAGGATGAGAGCTCCTCAGATCCTTGGGGAGAGCTACCCACCCCATCCCATGTGGGGACATGACCTCGGACATCCCCAGACAGCTAGAGGCATATGTGTTTGAGTGCTCGCATACACAGACCCACACACACACACACACACACACACACACACACAGACACACACCGCTCTGCCCAGCTAGGGGTCAGAGGTGGACACCAAGGGAAAATAGTGGGTAAAAAGGGTGAAAGAAGAAAGAGGTTGGATACAGCTCAGCCATGAGGTCGGGGCAACAGGACTCCTGGCCAGGACTGAGATCCAAAGCATGGGAAGTGGAGACAGGACGGGCTGATGGTCAAGGGGTCCCCAAGGGGCCCAGGGGCTTTGCAATGGCACTGGGTAGGGACAGTGTCTGGGGTCTGGTATCACTCACCACCCTGGGCTACTGGAAGTAGGAAGAGGTAAACACCCGGTGTGGAGAGGGCTACAACACCGAAAGCCTCCCATTACTCTTCTATCAATGGGGCCATAGAGACAGGGTGTCCCTAGTCTCCCAAAGGCTTGTAGAAGAGCCTGTTGGCCTTGAATCTCTATCTGAGACCCACTGTGCTCCCAGTCTTGGGTAAATGCTTTCTACTCCCTCGAGGTCCTTCTGAGCAGAAGACAGCCTGGAGGCTCGGGGGCTGACATTTTGAGCTTGCAGAATGTGGCAGAGCACTAGGTCCCTGGCATTTGGACCAAGGTCAAGACCCTCCTTGTTGCAGCCTCAGGGTCTGCATTGTGAAGAGGTTCCAGAGTCAGTGCTCTGCTCAGGGTGAGAAGGCCTTACTTGGCAAGGAAGCAAGCACCATCACAGGAGAGGGAAACAAGGATGAGAGAGACACCGGGGGTTTCGCCCATCAGCCCTGGAGCCCAGAGATCCTGCTCCTGTGAGACACACAAAAACAGAGACAGACGCAGACACAGACACAGAGACAAAGAAAAAGACAGAGACAGAGACAGACACTGAACACAGGAGTGAGGGAACCAGCAGAAGTGCCAGAGTTTCCTCCATCTGCTTGGAAATGACAGCCAAACATTTTGTCCCCTTATCAGTCCCATGGTCCATCCATTCTAACAAGACCTATGTGGAAATGCCCGCGGACCACTGTGGGGGCTGGCCAATACATGGGCGCAGATGAGGCCCTTGGACCTCAACCTAATGGAAGTCCCGGGAAATCTGTGTCCAAAAGGTCCGAAGCAATGCACTGCAACCTTGCCATGGGTGTTGGGATACAGGCAGGAAGAGGGTAGTTTTGCTGGATCCCAGAGCAGATACAGGCCTCTCTGGGCTTTGTTCCATTCCCCGCCCATCCCCTGGCACACCCGTGCCTTGCCAAGAGTGTGCACCAGACTCCTGGGAGAGCAGGGATGGAACTCATGGAGAGGGCCTACCCCTGATGGCATCCCCAGACGAAGAAGCCAGAACACCCCCAATGTGCAGACGGGGAGACTGTGGAGGCCCTGAGAGCCACAGGATGTGTGCGGGCTCACAGTCCTGGAAAGGAGCAGGAGCCCCGTCTGAACCCAGCTTTGTTGCCTCCCAGAAGAGACAACAGCTTCCCCCAGGCCTCCCAGGGTTTGGGGGGAGGCTGTGTGTGGGTCACTGGATGGACAGGGCATGGGGTGGAATGTGAGTCTTGAGCAGCTAAGGGAGGGGCGCCCTCAGGGATCTCTGGATGGGAGCAGGAAGTCCGGTAAGGAGCCCCCAGGCAATGGTCACCTTACTTCCCTGACGACAGAGCCCAACGGAATTGGAACCCACGTATCCAGGCACCCACATTCCAGAGAAAACCAACCTGCCCAGCTCATTTCTGACCACATCCGGAAGGAAGCTACATGTTCTTGTGCTGTCTACCGAAGCCCAGAGGATGCAGGCAGAGGAGAGCTCGCCTACCAGAAACGTTCCCTCACTGGGCAGGTCATGACAGGCTTCCCCGACGCCTCTGGCCCATTGGCAAATTGAATCAAAAGGTGAAACCGGGGTGCTCAGAGTCAGAGAGTCCCAAACCTTCTGATCGACCTGTGTAGCCCTAGGTCTCTACGTTTGTGTGTGTGTGTGTGTGTGTGTGTGTGTATTTGTTTGTAAAGGGAGCTCATCAGGGGTGGAGATGCCCCAACCAAGAGCAGGCTGATGAGGGTTCAGAAGCCTGGTGGGCAGGTCATATTCAAACCCAGGTTAAGGCTGGCTAGGTGGGATCAGGTGTGGGGGCTGCACCCGTCTGTCCAGGGTTTATCCAGAGACCCTGTAGGGAGGGGTCAGTGACCCAGTTGGTGGGCTAAACCTAACACTAACCCGTAACCCTAACACTGACCCTGATGTGAGCCTGACCCATACTCTAACCCAGTCCTGTCCCTGAACATGACCGTGATCCTGACCCGAACCCTAACCCTAAACCTAAGCCTGACGCTGACCCTGATCCGGTTCATGAACCTAGGCCTAACCCTGACCTCACCCTAATCCTGAGTTTTCCCTAACTGTGACCCTGACCCTGACGCTAATCCTAACCCTGATTGACCTAACCCTTACACTAACCCTATTCCCTGACCCTGACTCTGAGCCTGACCCAAACTCTAACCTTATGTAACCAGATCCCTGACACTAATATGAACCCAGAAACTAAACCTAATGCTGACCCTCACACTAACAGTACCCCCCTACCCTAACCCAAACCCTAACCCTGATCCTAACACTGTCTAACCATAACTGTAAACATAACCCTACTTCTAACCCTAACCCGAACACCAAACCAAAACTTTCCTCTGAAACTAACCCTGACCCTTACCCGAACCTGGACCCTAAACCAAAACCAGATCCAGACCCTAAAAGTAACCCTGGCCCTGACCTTCACCCTGACCCTGACCCTGTCACTGACCCTAAACCTAACCCTGACCTTAACAGTGATCCTGACCCTGACCCTGACCCTCACACTAACCCTGACCCTGACTGTGAGCCTGACCCTAATCCTAACCCTAAATGTAACCCTGTCCCAGACTCTAACACGGACCCTGACCCGAAACCTAATGCTGACCCTAACCCTAACTCTAACCCCTAAACGACTCCTGACCCTGAACCTAACCTGATCTAACCCTAACCCAAAACCTAACGCTAATCCTAACCCTAATCCCAAATTTTAACCCTGAACCTATCCCCGAACCTGACCATAACCCTAACACTGAACTTTGCCTAAACCTGGCCCTTACCCTAACACTGACCATAACACTGACCTTGACCCTGAATATAATCCTAACTCTGACCCAGACCGTGAGTCTGACCAGAAAGAACCATAATACTAATGCTAGCACTGATCCTGACCCTAATCATAACCGAGAACTTAAACGTAAAGCTGACACTAAATCGAAACCTGACCCTGACCCTGACACTTACACTGACACTAACCCTAACCCTGACACTGACTGTGAGCCTGACCATAAACCTCACCCTGAACCTAACCCTAAACCTGACCTCTACCCTAAGACTAACGATAACTCTGACGCTAACAATTTCTAACCCTAATCCTGACCCTAACTCTAAACCTAACCTTAACTCTAACCCTAAAAATAACCGAAAACCCTGACCCTGAACCTGACTGTGAGCCTGACCCAAACCCTAACCAGCCCTGACCCTGAACTTGACCCTGACAAAGAGCCAGACCTGAACCCTAAAAGCCTAACGCTGACCCTGATACGGACCCTGAACCTAAACCTAACCCTGACCTTACACTAACCCTGACTCAGACCCTAACCGAGACCCTGACCCTGACCTAACCTTGTCCCTAAACCTAACCCTGACCATGACTGTGAGCCTGAACCTAACACTAACCCTAAATGTAACCATAAACGCTGACCTTAATACGGACCCAGAACCTAAAACTAATGCTGACTCTAATGGTAAAACTAAACCCTACCCTAAGCCAAATCGTAACTATGAGCCTAAAATAGTCTAACCCTTTCCATAACCTATCCCTACTTCTAACCCTAACCCTAACACCTAACCCTAACCTTTCCCCTGAACCTAAACCTGACCCTAAATTTAACCCTAACCCTAACCCTGATCCAAGCCTAACCTTGACCATAACATGAACCTTGGCCCTAAACCAAAACCGGACCCTAACCCTAAATCTGACCCTGTCCCTGACGTTCACCCTGACCATGACACCTACCCTTGCACTAAAACTAACCCTTAACACTAACCCAGATCCTGACCCTAACACTAAGCCTAACCCTAATTTTGAGCCTTACCCTAAACCTAACCATAAACGTAAACCTGACCGTGACCCTAACACAGGCTATGACCCAATACCTAACACTGACCCTAACCCTAGCACTAACCCCTAACCTTAACCCTGACCCGGATCCAAACGCTGTCTAAACCTAACCCTCAACCTAACTCTAACCCTAACCCTAACCCTCCCATGAGGTTTTCCTGGAGGATGAGAGCTGCTCATATCCTTGGGTAGAGCTACACACCCCATCCCATGTGGAGACAATACCTCGGACATCACCAGACAGATAGAGGCATATGTGTTTGAGCATTCCATGCACAGACACACACAAACCCACACACACCACCCTGCTCTACACAGCTATGGGTCAGAGGTAGACACCAAGGGAAAATGGTGGGTAAAAGGGGTGAAAGAAGAAAGAGGTTGGAGACAGCTCGGCCATGGGGTCACGGGCAACAGGACTCCTGGCCAGGACTGAGATCCAAAGCATGGGAAGGGGAGACAGGACGGGCTGATGGTCAAGGAGTCCCCAAGGGGCCCAGGGGTTTTGCAAGTGCACTGGGTGTGGACAGTGTCTAGGGTCTGGTGTCAATCACCACCCTGGACTACTGGAAGTAAGAAGAGGTAAACACCCGGTGTGGAGAGGGCTACAACACCGAAGACCTCCCCTTTCTGATCTATCAATGGGGCCATAGAGACAGGGTGTCCCTAGTCTCCCACAGGCTTGTAGAAGAGCCTGTTGGCCTTGAATGTCTTTCCGAGACCCACTGTGCTCCACGTCTTGGGTAAATGCTTTCTACTCCCTCCAGGTCTTTCTGAGCAGAAGACAGCCTGGAGGCTAGGGGGGCAGACATTGTGAGCTTGCAGAATGTGGCAGAGCACTAGGCCCCTGGCCTGGGGACCAAGTTCAGGACCCTCCTTGTTGCAGCCTCAGGGTCCGCATTGGGAAGAGGTTCCAGAGTCAGTGCTCTGCTCAGGGTGAGAAGGCCTTACTTAGCAAGGAAACAAGCACCAGCACAGGAGATGGAAACAGGTATGAGGGAGACACCGGGGATTTTGTCCATCAGCCCTGGAACCCACAGATCCTGCTCCTGTGAGACACACAAAAACAGAGACAGACGCAGATGCAGAGACAGAGACAAAGAAAAAGACAGAGACAGAGACAGACACTGAACACAGGAGAGAGGGAACCAGCAGAATTTCCCGAGTTTCCTCCATCAGCTTGGAAATGACAGCCAAACAATTGGTACCCTTATCAGTCCCATGGGCCATCCATCCTAGGAGGACTGATGTGGGAATGCCCGCGGACCACAGTGGGGGCTGGCCAGTACATGGGGACAGACGAGGCCCTTGGACCTCAACGTAATGGAAGTCCCGGGAATCCTGTGTCCACAAGGTCAGAAGCCACACACTGCAACCTTGCCACGGGGGATAGGATACAGGCAGGAGGAGGGTGGTTTTGCTGGATCCCAGAGTAGATACAGGCCTCTCTGGGCTATGTTCCATTCCCCCGCCCATCCCCAGGCACACCCGTGCCTTGCCAAGAGTGTGCACCAGACTCCTGGGAGAGCAGGGATGGAACGCATAGAGAGGGCCTACCCCTGATGGCATCCCCAGAAGAAGAAGCCAGAACACCCCCAATGTGCAGATGGGGAGACTGAGGAGGCCCTGAGAGCCACAGGATGTGTGCGGGCTCACAGTCCTGGGCAGGAGCAGGAGCCCGGTCTGTACCCAGCTCTGTTCCCTCCCAGCGGAGACAACAGCTGCACCCAGGGCTCCCTGGAGTTGGGGGAAGGCTGTGTGAGGTTCACTGAATGGACAGGGCATGGGGTGGAGTGTGAACCTTGAGCAGCTGGGGGAGGGGCGCCCTCAGGGAGTTCTGGATGGGAGCAGGTAGTCCGGGAAGGAGCCCCCAGGAAGTGGTGACCTTAATTTCCTGATGACAGAGCCCAAAGGAATTGGAACCCACGTATCCAGGCACCCACATGCTAGAGAAAACAACCCTGCCCAGCTCATTTCTGGGCACAGCCTGAAGGAAACGACATGTTCTTGTGCTGTCTACCAAAGCCCAGAGAATGCAGGCAGAGGAGACCTAGCCCGCCAGACAAGTCCCCTCACTGGGCAGGCCATGTCAGGCTTCCCCGAAGTCTCTGGCCATTTTGGCAAAAAGAATCACAAGATGACACCGCGGGTGCTCAGAGTCAGAGAGTCCCACAACTTCTGATTGACCCAAGTATCCGTAGGTCTCCTCCCCATTTGTGTGTGTGTGTGTGTGTGTGTGTGTGTGTGTTGTAAAGAGAGCTCTTCGGGGGTGGAGATGCCCCGAGCAGGAGCAGGCTTATGAGGAGTCCCATGTCTGGTTGGCAGGTCATGTTCACGCCACAGGTTACGGCAGGATAGGTGGGAGTGGGTGTGGGAGCTGTTCCTTTTTCCCCAGGGTCAGTGATGGGTCAATGACCCAGGTGCTGGCCTAACACTAGGTCTAAACATTGAACCTGCCCTGACCCTGACCATGACAGTGAGCCTGACCCAAAACGTAACGCTAGCACTGACCCTGACCCTGACTGTGATCCTTAACCGACACCTAACCCTATCTAAGCCTGATGCTGACCCTGATCTGGACCCTGAACCTAAACCTAACCTGACCTTACTCTAACCCTTACTCATCCCCAAAAGTGACTCTGAATCTGAACCTAATCATTACACTAACCCTAACCAAATCCTAACACTAACCCTAACACTGACCGTTCTTTGAGCCTGACCCTAACCTTAACCCTAAAGGCAACCTTAACCCTGTCCCTAACAAGGACACTGAACCAAAACCTAACGCTAACCCTAACCCTAACACTAAACCCTACCCTAACTCAAACCCTAACCCTGACCCTATGCTGCCTTACCCTAACACTAAACATAACCCTACTGCTAACGCTAACCCTAACAAAAACTCAAACCGTTCCTCTGAAACCAACCCTGACCCTGAGACGAAACTTGACCCTAAAACAGCCTGACCCTGACCCTAAACTGACTCTGGCCCTAACCTTCACCCTGACCCTGGCCCTGACCCTGACTCTAAACCTAACCCTGACCCTAACACTGACCCAAAACTAACCCTACCCCTGACTTGAACCTGGACCCTAACCCAAAGCCTCAACCTGACCCTAAATCTGAACTTGGCCCTGACTTTCACCCTGGCCCTGACCCTGACCCTGACCCTGACCATAATCCTAAGCCTGACCCTGACCTAAGCCTGATCCTAACCCTAACCCTGAACGTGACTGTGAGCCTGACCCTAACCGTAATCCTAAAGGTAACCCTAACCCTGACCTAATACCGACCATGAACCTAAACCTAATCCTGATGCTAACCCTAACACTAACCCCTACCCTAACCCAAACCCTAACCCTGTTCTTAACACTGTCTAACACTAACCATTATCATAATCCTACTTCTAACCCTAATCCTAACCCCAAAAGCAAACCTTTCCCCTAAACCTAACCCTGACACTGAACCGAACTTTGACCCTAAACCAAATCCTGACCCTGACCATAAACCTGACCATGGCCCAGACCTTCAACTAACCCTGAACCTAAACCTAACCCTGACAATAGCACTGACCCAAAACTATACCTTTCCCTGGCCTGAACGTGGACCATAAACCAAAACCAGATCCTGACCCTAAACCTGACACTGGCCCTGACTTTCACCCAGACCCTGACCCAGAACCTGACCATAAACCAAAACCTGACCCTAACAGTGACCCTGACCCTAACACTAACCCTGACCCTGACTGTGAGTGTGACCCTAACTCTAACCCTAAACATAACCCTGACCCTGTCCCTAACACGGGCCTTGATGCAAAACATAACGATGACCCTAACCCAACAACTAAACCCTAACTCTAATGCTGACCCCGACCCTAACCCGGTCTAACCCTAACCCTTAAAATAACTCTGATTCTCACCCTAACCCCATACTTTAACCCTAACCCTGACCCTATCCCTGACCCTGACAATAACCCTAACCCTGAACTTTGCCTAAAACTGACCTTGATCCTATGCTTGACCCTAAACCAAAACCTGACCCTGACCCCAAACCGAAACCTGGTGCTGATCCTAACCCTGACCCTAACACTGACACTGACGCTGACCATAATCCTAACACTGACCCAGACCGTGAGCCTGATCAGAACCCTAACCCTAACGCTAACCCTGATCCTGACCCTAATCTAACCCAGAATCTAAACATAAAGCTGATCTTATCCTAGCCATAATCTTAACCCTGACCCTGACCCTGACCCTAACACTGAACCTGAACCTAATCCTAACCCTGACCCTGGCCCTGACCCTTTCTCTGACACTAACCCTAACCCTGACACTGACTGTGACCCTGACCATAAACCTAACCCTGAGCCTAATCCTAAACCTGACACCTACCCTAAGCCTAACGATAACCCTGACCCTAACAATGTGTATCCCTAACCGTGACCCTAACACTAAACCTAACCTTTTTTTTTTCAATTTATTTATTTTTAGAAAAACAGTATTCATTATTTTTTCACCACATCCAGTGCTCCATGCAATCTGTGCCGTCTATAATACCCACCACCTGGTACCCCAACCTCCCACCCCCCCGCCACTTCAAATGACAGGACCCATCCATATGTTGTCTACAAGAGACCCATTTTGAACCTAAAGATACACACAGATTGAAAGTGAAGGGATGGAGAAGCATCTTTCATGCCAATGTGCCTCAAAAGAAGGCTGGTGTAGCAATTCTTATATCAGATAAATTAGACTTCAAACTAAACACTGTAGTCAGAGATACAGAAGGACACTACATAATCCTTAAAGGGACTATCCACCAAGATGACCTAACAATTGTAAATATCTATGCTCCCAATACGGGAGCAGCCAATTAAGAAAACTGTTAATCAAGATAAAGAATCATGGTGATGTGAATACACTAATCGTAGGAGATCTTGACACGCCTCTTTCAAAATTAGATAGATAATCGAAGCAGAAAATCAATAAAGAAACAAGAGCATTGAATGACACATTGGACCAGATGGACCTCATAGATATATACAGAGCATTCCACCCTAAAACAACAGAATACTCATTCTTCTCAGGTGCACATGGAACCTTCTCCAGAATAGACCACATACTGGGTCACAAATCAGGACTCAACCAATAACAAAACACTGAGATGATTCCCTGCATATTCTCAGATCACAATGCTTTGAAACTGGAGCTCAATCACAAGGAAAAGTTCAGAAGGAACTCAAACACCTGGAAGCTGAAGACCACCTTGCTTAAGAATGCTTGGATCAACCAGGAGATCAAAGAAGAACTGAAACAATTCATGGAAACCAATGAGAATGAAGACACTTCGGTCCAAAACCTATGGGATATGGCAAAGGCGGTCCTAAGAGGAAAATACATAGCCATCCAAGCCTCCCTCAAAAAAATTGAAAAATCTAGAACACAACAACCGTCTCTACACCTTAAAGAACTGGAGAATCAACAACAAATCAAACCAACTCCACACATAAGAAGAGAAATCATCAAGATTAGAGCTGAGATCAATGAGGTAGAAACCAGAGATACAGTAGAACGTATCAATGAAACTAGAAGCTGTTTTTTTGAAAGAATCAATAAGGTTGATAAACCATTGGCCACACTAATCCAAAAGAAAAGAGGGAAAGCCTAAATTCATAAAATTATGAATGAAAAGGGAGAGATCACAACTAACACCAAGGAAGTAGAAACTATCATCAGAAGTTATTATCAACAGTTATATGCCAATAAGCTTAGCAACCTAGATGAAATGGATGCATTCCTGGAAAAATATAAACTACCAACATTGAAACAGGAATAAATCGACAACCTGAATAGACCGATATCTAATAATGAGATTGAAGCAGTGATCAAAAACCTCCCAAAAAAACAAGAGCCCAGGACCTGACGGATTCCTGGGGAATTCTACCAAACCTTCAAAGAAGAAATAACACCTATTCTCCTGAAGCTGTTTCAAAAAATTGAAGCAGAAGGAAAACTTCCAGACTCTTTCTATGAAGCCAGCATTACCCTGATCCCCAAACCAGGCAAGGACCCTACCAAAAAGGAGAATTTTAGACCAATATCACTGATGAATATGGATGCTAAGATTCTCAACAAGATCCTAGCCAACAGGATCCAACAGCACATTAAAAAGATTATCCACCATGGTCAGGTGGGATTCATCCCTGGGCTACAAGGATGGTTCATCATTTGCAAATCAATCAATGTGATACAACAAATTAATATGAGAAGAGAGAAGAAGCACATGGTCCTCTCAATTGATGCAGAGAAAGCATTTGACAAAATCCAGCATCCGTTCCTGATTAAAACGCTTCAAAGTATTGGGATAAAGGGAAGATTCCTGAACCTCATCAAATCTATCTATGAAAGACCCACAGCAAATATCATCCTCAATGGGAAAAAGCTTGCAGCCTTCCCGTTGAGATAAGGAACAAGACAAGGATGCCCACTTTCACCACTCTTTTTCAACATAGTATTAGAAGTCCTAGCAACAGCAATCAGACAACAAAGAGAAATAAAAGGTATACAAATTGGTAATGAAGAAGTCAAACCCTCTGTCTTCGCAGATGAAATGATTCTTTATATGGAAAACACAAAAGACTCCACCCCCAAACTACTAGAACTCATACAGCAATTCAGCAACGTGGCAGGATACAAAGTCAATGTGCAGAAATCAGTGGCTTTCTTATACAATAACAATGAAAATACAGAAAGGGAAATTAGAGAATCGATTCCAGTTACTATAGCACCAAAAACCATAAGATACCTGGGAATAAACCTAACCAAAGGGGTAAAGGATCTGTACTCGAGGAACTACAGAACACTCATGAAAGAAATTGAAGAAGACACAAATAGATGGAAGACCATTCCATGCTCTTGGATCGGAAGAATAAACATTGTTAAAATGTCTCTACTGCCTAGAGCAATCTATACTTTTAATGCCATTCCGATCAAAATTCCACCGGCATTCTTCAAAGAGCTGGAGCAAGTAATCCTAAAATTTGTATGGAATCAGAAGAGACCCAGAATCGCTAAGGAAATGTTGAAAAACAAACATAAAGCTGGCGGCATCACGTTACCTGATTTCAAGCTTTATTACAAAGCTGTGATCACCAGGACAGCATGGTACTGGCATAAAAACAGACGCATAGACCAGTGGAACAGAGTAGAGAGCCCTGATATGGACTCTCAACTCTATGGTCAATTAATCTTCGACAAAACAGGAAAAAATATACAGTGGAAAAAAGACAGTTTCTTCAATAAATGGTGCTGGGAAAACTGGATAACTATATGTAGAAGAATGAAACTCGACCATTCTCTTACACCGTACACAAAGATAAACTCAAAATGGATAAAAGACCTCAACGTGAGACAGGAATCCATCAGAAACCTAGAGGAGAACATAGGCAGTAATCTTTTATATCAGCCACAGCAACTTCTTTCAAGATCCATCTCCAAAGGCAAAGGAAACAAAAGCGAAAATAAACTTTTGGGACTTCATCCAAATCGAAAGCTTCTGCACAGCAAAGCAAACAGTCAAAAAAACAAAGAGGCAACCCACGGAATGGAAGATGATATTTGCAAATGACAGTACAGATAAAAGGTTGATATCCAGGATCTATAATGAACTCCTCAAACTCAACACACACGAAACAGGCAAACACATCAAAAAATGGGCAGAAGATATGAACAGACACTTCTCCAATTAAGACATACAAATGGCTATCAGACACATGAAAAAATGTTCATCATCATTAGCCCTCAGGGAGATTCAAATTAAAACCACATTGAGATATCAACGTACACCAGTTAGAATGGCCAAAATTAACAAAACAGGAAACAGCATGTGTTGGAGAGGATGTGGAGAAAGGGGAACCCTCTTACACTGTTGGTGGGAATGCAAGTTGGTGCAGCCTCTTTGGAGAACTGTGTGGAGATTCCTCAAGAAATTAAAAATAGAGCTTACCTATGACCCTGCAAATGACTCCTGGGTATTTACCCCAAAGATACACATGTCGTGAAAAAAAGGGCCATCTGTACCCCAATGTTTATAGCAGCAATGGCCACGGTCGCCAAACTATGGAAAGAACCAAGATGCCCTTCAACAGATGAATGGATAAGGAAGATGTGGTCGATATACACTATGGAGTATTATGCCTCCATCAGAAAGGATGAATACCCAACTTTTGTAGCAACATGGACGGGACTGGAAGAGATTATGCTGAGTGAAATAAGTCAAGCAGAGAGAGTCAATTATCATATGGTTTCACTTATTTGTGGAGCATAACAAATAGCATGGAGGACAAGGGGGTGTTAGAGAGAAGGGAGTTGGGGTAAATTGGATAGGGAGGTGAACCACGAGAGACTATGGACACTAACCCTAACCTTAACACTAACCTAAAACTAACCAAAAACTCTGACCCTGACCCTGACTTTGAGCCTGACCCAAACCCTAACCAGCCCTGATGCTGACCCTGAACATGACCATGAGCCTGACCTGAACCCTAACCCTAAACCAAAGCCTAACCCTGACCCTGATTCAGATCCTGAACATAAACCTAACCATGACCTTACACTAACCCTGACTCAGACCCTAACAGAGACCCTGACGCTGACCTAACATTACCCTGACCCCAACCATGACCATGACTGTGAGCCTGACCCTAACTGTAACCCTAAATGCTGACCATAATACGGACCCAGAACCCAAAACTAACGCTGACCCTAATGGTAAAGCTAAACTCTACCCTAACCCAAACCATAACCCTGACACTAACACAGTCTAACCCTAACCATAACCATAACCCTACTTGTAACCCTAACACTAACACCAAACCCTAACCTTTCCCCTGAACCTAACCCTTACTCTGACCCTAACCATAACCCTGACCCAAACCTAACCCTGACCCTGAACCGAACCTTGCCATTAATCCAAAGCATGAGGCTGACCCTAAATCTGACCCTGTCCCAGATTTTCACCCTGACCCTGACACTGACCCTGATCCTGAACCTAACCCTCACCCTAACACTATTCCAGGACCTGTCCGTAAAACTAACACTGAACCTGACTGTAAGCCAGACCCTAAACCTAACCATAAACATAAATCTGATTCTGACCCTATCACGGGCCATGACCCAAAACCTAATGCTGGCCCTAAACATTCACTAACCCCTAACCCTAACCTTGAACCTGACCCAAACCCTGACTAAGCCTAACCCTCAACCTAACTGAACCCTAACACTAACCCTGTCATGCGGTTTGCCTGGAGGATGAGAGCTCCTCAGATCCTTGGGAGAGCTACCCACCCCATCCGATTTGGGAACATGACCTCGGACATCCTCAGACAGCTAGACTCATATGTGTTTGAGCACTCGCATGCACAGACACACACACACACACACACAAACACACACACACACACTCACACACACCCTGTTCTGCCCAGCTAGGGGTCAGAGGTGGACACCAAGGGAAAATGGTGGGTAAAAAGGGTGAATGAAGAAAGAGGTTGGAGACAGCTCAGCCATGGGGTCAGGGGTATCAGGACTCCTGGCCAGGACCGAGATCCAAAGCATGGGGAGGGGGGACAGGAAGGGCTGATGATCAAGGGGTCCTCAAGGGGCCCAGGGGATTTGCAAGGGCACTGGGTGGGGACAGTGTCTGGGGTCTGGTGTCCATTACCAGCCTGGAATCTGGAAGGAGGAAGAGGTAAACACCCTGTGTGGACAGGGCTACAACACCGAAGGCTTCCCCTTACTCTTCTATCAATGGGGCCATAGAGACAGGGTGTCCCTAGTCTCACACAGGCTTGTAGAAGAGCCTGTTGGCCTTGAATTTCTATCCGAGACCCACTGTGCTCCCAGTCTTGGGTAAATGCTTTCTATTCCCTCGAGATCCTTCTGAGCAGAAGACAGCCTGGAGGCTCGGGTGGCTGACATTGTGAGCTTGCAGAATGTGGCAGAGCACTAGGCCCCTGGCCTGGGGACCAAGTTCAGGACCCTCCTTTTTGCAGCCTCAGGGTCCCCATTGGGAATAGGTTCCAGAATCAGTGCTCTTCTCAAGTTGAGAAGGCATTACTTGGCAAGGAACCAAGAACCAGCACAGGAGAGGGAAACAGGAACAAGGGAGACACCAACGGTTTCGCCCATTCTCCCTGGAGCCCACAGATCCTGCTCCTGTGAGACACACAAAAACAGAGACATACGTAGACACAGACACAGAGACAAAGACATAGACAGAGACAGTGAACACAGGAGAGAGGGAACCAGAAGAAGTGCCAGACTTTCCTCCATCAGCAAGGAAATGACAGCCAAACATTTTGTCCCCTTATCAGTCCAGGGCCATCCATCCTAGGAGGATGGATGCGGGAATGCCCACGGACCACTGTGGGGGCTGGCCAGTGAATGGGCGCAGACGAGGCCCTTGGACCTCAACCAAATGGAAGTCCCTGAATGTCTGTGTCCACAAGGTCAGAAGCAATGCACTGCAACCTTGCCACGTGGGATGGGATTAGGGCAGGAGAAATGTGGTTTTGCTGGATACCAGAGCAGATCCAGGCCTCTCTGGGCTATGTTCCATTCCCCCGCCCATCCCCAGCACACCCATGCCTTGCCAAGTGTGTGCACCAGACTCCTGGGAGACTGGGTATGGAACACATGGAGAGGGCCTACCTGTGATGGCATCCCCAGAAGAAGAAGCCAGAACACCCCCAATGCTCAGACGGGGAGACTGAGGAGGCCCTGAGAGCCACAGGATGTGTGCGGGCTCACAGTCCTGGACAGGAGCAGGAGCCCGGTCTGAACCCGGCTCTGTGCCCTCCCGGCAGAGACAACAGCTGCACCCAGGCCTCCCAAGTCTTGGGTGGAGGCTGTGTGTGTGTCACTGGATGGACAGGGCTTGGGGTGGAGTGTGAGCCTTGAGCAGCTGGGGGAGCAGAGCCCTCAGGGATATCTGGATGGGAGCAGGAAGTGGATAAGGAGGCCCTAGGCAGGGGTGACCTGACTTCCCTGATGACAGAGCCCAATGGAATTGGTTCCCACGTTTCCAGGTACCCACATTCCATAGAAAATCACCCTGCCCAGCTCATTTCTGGGCATAGCCTGAAGGAAACGACATGTTCTTGTGCTGTCTACTGAAGCCCAGAGAATGCAAGCAGAGGGGAGCTCACCCCCAGACAAGTCCCCTCACTGGGAAGGTCATGTCAGGCTTCACTGACGTCTCTGGCCTTTTGGCAAAAAGAATCGCAAGGTGACACCGTGGGAATCAGAGTCAGAGAGTCCCACAACTTCTGATTGACCTGTGTAGCCGTAGGTCTCCTGCCCGTGTGTATGTGTGTGTGTGTGTGTGTGTTTGTGTGCGTGTGTGTTTCTGTGTGTGTGTCTCTGTGTGTGTCTGTGTGTGTGTGTGTGTGTGTGTGTGTGTGTGTAAAAGAGCTCATCGGTTGTGGAGATGCCCCGAGCAGGAGCAGGCTTACGAGGGGTCCAAGGCCTGGTTGGCAGGTCATGTTCACGCTCCAGGTTAAGGCCGGCTAGGTGGGAGCAGGTGTGGGGGCAGCACCCTTTTGCCCATGGTTTATCCTGAGACCCTGTAGGGACTGGTCAATGACCCAGGTGTGGGGCTAACACTAACACTAACCTCTGACCCTGACCCTGAATGTGAGCCTGACCCAAAACCTAACCCTAGCCCTTCCCTGACCCTGACTGAGACCCTGACCCAAACCATAACCCTAAATCTAAACCTGAGGCTGACCCTGATCAGGACCCTTAACCTAAACCTAACCTGACATTACTCTAACCCTGACTCATCTCTAACCGTGACTATGTCTCTGACCCTAATCATTATTCTGACCCTAACCAAATCCTAACACTAACCCTAACACTCACCGATCTTTGAGACTGACCCTAACCGTAACCTTAAAGGTAGCCCTTACCGTGCCCCTAATAAGGACCCTGAACCTAAACCTAATGCCGACCCTAATCCTAACACTAAACCTTACCCTAATTCAAACAATAACTCTGACCCTACGCTGTCAAACCCTAACATTAAACATAACCCGACTGCTAACCCTAACCCAAAACAAAAACTCAAACCATTCCCCTGAAACTAACCCTAACCCTGAAACAAAACTTGACCCTATAACACAGCCTTATCCTGACCCTAAACTGACCATGGCCATGACCTTCACCCTGAACCTGACCCTGTCCCTAATCCTAAGCCTGACACTGACCTATGACTGACACTAAACCTAAACTTGACCATGACTGTGAGAATGACACTACCCGTAATCCTAAAGGTAACCCTAACCTTGACCTAATACCGACCCTGAACCTCAACCTAATGCTGACCCCTACCCTAACCCAAACCCCAAACCCTAACCCTGACCTTATTGCTGTCTAACCCTAACCTTATCCATAACCCTACTTCTAACCCTAATCCTAACCACAAACCCAAACCTTTCCCCTAAACCTAACCCTGACCTTACACTAACCCTGACTTAGACCCTAATAGACCCTGACCCTAACCTAAACTTGACCATAACCCTAACCCTCACCATGACTGTGAGCCTGATCCTAACCCTAACCCTAAATGTAACCCTAAACACTGACCCAAATACGGACCGAAACCTGAAACTAACGCTGACACTAACGATAAAACTAAACCCTATCCTAAACGAAACCTTAACCCTGACCCTAACACATTCTAACCCTAACCGTAAACATTACCCTTACTTCTAAACATAACCCTAACACCAAACCCTAACATTTCCCCTGAACCTAACCCTGACCCTGACCCTAAACCTAACCCTAAACCTGACCCAAACCTAACCCTGACCCTGACCTGAACCTTGAGCCTAAACCAAAACCTGAACCTGACCCTAAATCTGAACCTGTCCCTGACCTTCACCTTGACCTGACACTGAACTTGACCCTAAACCTAACACTCACACTTACACTGACCCAGAACCGGACCCAAAAACTAAACCTGATCCTGACTGTGAGCCTGATCCTAAACCTAAGCGTAAATGTAAACCTGACCCTGAACCTTACACGGGCCATGACCCAAAAACTAACGCTGACCCTAACCCTAACACTAACCCCTAACCCTAACCCTGACCCTGACCCAAACCCAGTCTAAACCTAACCATCAACCTAACTCTAACCCTAAACCTAACCCTCCCTTGAGGTTTGCCTGGAGGCTGAGAGCTCCTCAGATCCTTGGGGAGTGCTATCCACCCCATCCCATGTGGAGACATGACCTCAGACATCCCCAGACAGTTAGAGGCATATGTGTTTGAGCGCTCGCATGCACAGACAAACAGACACACAGACACACAAAAACACAAACACATACACAAACACACACATCGCTCTGCCCAGCTAGGGGCCAGAGGTGGACACCAAGGAAAATGGTGGGTAAAAAGGGTGAAAGAAGAAATAGGTTGGAGACAGCTCGGCCATGGGGTCAGGGCCATCAGGACTCCTGGCCGGGACCGAGATCCAAAGCATGGGGAGGGGAGACAGGAAAGGCTGATGGTCAAGGGTTCCCCAAGGGGCACAGGGGTTAGCAAGGGCACTGGGTGGGGACAGTGTCTGGGGTCTAATGGAAGTAGAAAGAGGTAACCACCCTGTGTGGACACGGCTACAACACCAAAGGCCTTCCTTTACTCTTCTATCAATGCGGCCATAGAGACAGGGTGTCCCTAGTCTCCCACAGGCTTGTAGAAGAGCCTTTGGACTTGAATATCTATCCGAGACACAATGTGCTCCCAGTCTTGGGTAAATGCTTTCTATTCCCTCGAGTTCCTTCTGAGCAGAAGACAGCCAGGAGACAGGAGACAGCCTACCCCTGATGGCATCCCCAGAAGAAGAAGCCAGAACACCCGCAATGTGCAGACGGGGAGACTGAGGAGGCCCTGAGAGCCACAGGATGTGTGTGGGCTCACAGTCCTGGGCAGGAGCAGGAGCCCCGTCTGAACCCATCTCTGTGCCTTCCCAGCGGAGACAACAGCTGCACCCAGGCCCCCCAGGGCTAGGGGCGAGGCTGTGTTTGTGTCACTGGATGGACAGGACATGGGGTGCTTTGTGAGCCTTAAGCAGCTGGGGGAGGGGCACCCTCAGGGAGCTCTGGATGGGAGCAGGAAGTCCGAAAAGGAGCCCCAGGCAGTGATGACCTTAATTTCCTGAAGACAGAGCCCAAAGGAATTGGAACCCACGTATCCAGGCACCCACATTCCAGAGAAAACCACCCTACCCAGCTCATTTCTGGGCACAGCCTGAAGGAAACGACATGTTCTTGTGCTGTATACCGAAGCCCAGAGAATGCAGGCAGAGGAGAGCTCGCCCGCCAGACAAGTCTCCTCAGTGGGCAGGTCATGTAAGGCTTCCCCACGTCTCTGCCCTTTTGGCAAAAAGAATCGCAAGGTGACACCGGGGGGGGCTCAGAGTCAGAGAGTCCCACACCTTCTGATTGACCCGTAGCCATAGGTCTCCTCCCTGTGTGTATGTGTGTGTGTGTGTCTGTCTGTCTGTGTGTCTGTAGGTGTGTGTGTGTGTGTGTGTGTGTGTGTGTGTGTGTAAAAGGGCTCATCGGGTGTGGATATGCCCCGAGCAGGAGCAGGCTTATGAGGGGTAAGATACCGGGTTGGAAGGTCATGTTCATGCCCCAGGTTAAGGCAGGCTAGGTGGAAACTGGTGTGGGGGCGGCTCGATTTTGCCCAGGGTTTATCCTGAACCTGCAAGGATGGGTCAATGACCCAGGTGCAGGGATAACCCTAACATTAAACCCTGACCCTCACCCTGACCCTGACCCTGACAGTGAGCCGGATACAAAACCTAACACTACCCCTAACCCTGACCCTGACCCTGACTGAGATCCTGACCCAAACCCTAACCTTAAATCTAAGAATGATTCTGACCCTGATGCGGACCCTGAACCTAAACCAAACCTGACCTTACTCAAACCCTGACTCTTCCCTAACCGTGACTCTCACTCTGACCCTAATCATTACCCTGACCCTAACCAAATCCTAACACTAACCCTAACACTGACCAAACTTTGAGCCTAACCCTAACCATAACCCTAAAGGTATCCCTAACCCTGCCCCTAATAAGGACCCTGAACCTAAACCTAACGCTGACCGTTAACCTAACACTAACCCCCACCTTAACCCAAACCCTAACCCTCACCCTATGCTGTCTAACCCTAACACTGAACATAACCCTACTGCTAACCCTAACCCTAACCCTAACCAAAAACCCAAACCGTTCCCTGAAACTAACCCTGAGCCTGAACCGAAACTTGACCCTAAAACAAATCCTGACCCTGACCCTAAACAGACCCTGGCCCTGAACTTCACCCTGACCCTGTCTCTAAACCTAACCCTAACCATAACACTGACCTGAAACTAACCCTGCCCCTGACCCGAACCTGGACCCTAAACCAAAGCCTCGCCCTGACCCTAAATATGACACTGGCCGTGACCTTCACCCTGACCCTGACCCTGAACATGACCCTAATCCTAAACCTGACCTTGACCTAAGCCTGAACCTAACCCTAACCCTGACCGCAACTGTGAGCCTGGCCCTAACATTAATCCTAAAGGTAAACTTAACACTGACCTAATACCAACCCTGAACCTAAAGCTAATGCTGACATTAACCCTAACACTAACCACTACACTAACCCAAACCCTAACCCTGACCTTAACGCTGTCTAACCCTAACCATAACCATAACCCTACTTCTAAGCCTAATCCTAACCCCAAACCCAAAACTTTCCCCTAAACCTAACCCTGACACTGAAACGAACATTGACCCTAACCAAACCCTGACCCTGACGATAAACCGGACCCTGGCCCAGACCTTCACCTGACCCTGACCCTAAACCTAACCCTGACAAGAGCACTGAAACAAAACTAACCCAGTCCCTGACCTATACGTGGATCCTAAACAAAAACCAAATCCTGACCCTAAACCTGATACTGGCCCTGACCTTCACCCTGACCCTGACACAGACTCTCACCATAAACCTAAACCTGACCCTAACAGTGACCCTGACCCTTACCCTAAATCTAACAATTACCCTGACTGTGAGCCTGAACCAAAAACAAAACATAAATGTAACCTTGACCATGACCCTAACACGGGCCATGACACGAAACATAACGCTGACCTTAAACCTAACACTAACCCCTAACCCTAACCCTAACACTGACCCGAACCCTGTCTAAACCTAACCCTCAACCTAACTCTAACACTAACCCTAACCCTACCATGAGGTTTGCCTGGAGTATGATAACTCCTCAGATCCTTGGGGAGAGCTACCCACCCCATCCCATGTGGGGACATGAACTCGGACATCCCCAGACAGCTAGAGGCATATGTGTTTGAGCGCTCGCATGCACAGACACACACAGACACACAGACACACACACACACACACACACACACAAACGCACCGCTCTGCCCAGGTAGGGGTCAGAGGTGAACACCAAGGGAAAATGGTGGGTAAAAAGAGTGAAAGAAGAAAGGGGTGGGAGACAACTCGGCCATGGGGTCAGAGGCATCAGGAATACTGGCCAGGACTGAGATCCAAAGCATGGGGAGGGGAGACAGGACAGGCAGATGGTCAAGGGGTCCCCAAGGGGCCCAGGGGCTTTGCAATGGCACTGGGTGGGGACAGTGTCTGGTGTAAATCACTACCCTGGACTACTGGACGTAGGAAGAGGTAACCACCCTGTGTGGACAGGGCTACAATACCGAAGGCCTCCCCTTACAATTCTATCAATGGGGCAATAGAGACAGGGTGTCCCTAGTCTCCCACAGGCTTGCAGAGGAGACTTTTGGCCTTGAATCTCTTTATGGGACCCACTGTGCTCCTGGTCTTGGGTAAATGCTTTCTACTCCCTCGAGGTCCTTCACAGCAGAAGACAGCCTGGAGGCTAGGGGGGCAGACATTGTGAGCTTGCAGAATGTGGCAGAGCACTAGGCCCCTGCTCTGGAGACCATGGTCAGGACCCTTCTGGTTGCAGCCTCAGGGTTACCATTGGGAAGAAGTTCCACAGTCCGTGCTCTGCTCAGGGTGAGAAGGCCTTACTTAGCAAGGAACCAAACACCAGCACAGGAGAGGGAAACAGGAAAAAGAGACACACCAGAGGTTTCTCCCATCAGCCCTGGAGCCCACAGATCCTGCTCCTGTGAGACACACAAAAACAGAGACAGACGCAGACACAGACACAGAGACAAAGATAAAGACAGAGACAGAGACAGAGACAGACAATGAACACAGGAGAGAGGGAACCAGCAGAAGTGCCAGACTTTCCTCCATCAGCTTGGAAATGACAGCCAAACATTATGTCCCCTTATCAGTCCCACGGGCCATCCATCCTAGGAGGACGGATGCAGGAATGCCCGCAAACCACTGTGGGGGCTGGCCAATACATGGGAGCAGAAGAGGCCCTTGGACCTCAACCTAATGGAAGTCCCAGAAAGCCTGTGTCCACAAGGTCAGAGGCTATGTACTGCAACCTTGCCACAGCCGATGGGATACAGTCAGGAGGAGGGTGGTTTTGCTGGATACCAGAGTAGATCCAGGCATCTCTGGGCTATATTCCATTCCCCCGTCCATCCCCAGGCACACCCGTGCCTAGCCAAGTGTGTGCACCAGACTCCTGGGAGAGCGGGGATAGAACACATGGAGAGGGCCTACCCCTGATGGCATCCCCAGAAGAAGAGCCAGAACACCCCCAATGCGCAGACGTGGAGACTGAGGAGGCCCTGAGAGCCACAGGATGTGTGCAGGCTCACAGTCCTGGGCAGAAGCAGGAACCAGTCTGAACACAGCTCCGTGCCATCCCAGCAGAGACAAAAGCTGTTCCCAGGCCTCCCAGGGGTTGGGGGTGGCTTTGTGTGGGTCACTGGATGGACAGGGCGGAGTGTGAGCCTTGAGCAGCTGGGGTAGGGGCACCCTGAGGAACCTCTGTATGGGAGCAGGAAGTCCGGTAATGAGCACCCAGGCAGTGGTGATCTTACTTTCCTGACGACAGAGCCCAACGGACTTGGAACACACGTATCCAGGCACCCACCTTCCAGAGAAATCCACCCTGCCCAACTCATTTCTGGGCACAGCCTGAAGGAAACGGCATGTTCTTGTGCTGTCTACCGAAACCCAGAGAATGCAGGCAGAGGAGAGCTCACCTGCCAGATAAGTCCCCTCTCTGGGCAGGTCATGTCAGGCTTCCCCGATGTCTCTGGCCCTTTTGGCAAAAAGAATCACAAGGTGACACCGGAGGGGCTCAGAGTCAGAGATTCCCACACCTTCTGATTGACCTGTGTATCCGTAGGTCTCCTCCCTGTGTGTGTGTGTGTGTGTGTGTGTGTGTGTGTGTGTGTAAAGAGAGCTCATCAGTGGTGGAGATGCCCCGAGCAGGAGCAGGCTTAAGTAGGGTCCGATGACTGGTTGGCAGGCCATGTTCACACCCCAGATTAAGGCAAGCTAGGAGGTAACGGTTGTGGGAGCTGCACCATTTTGCCCAGGGTTTATCCTGAGACCCTGCAGGGACTGGTCAATGACCCAGGTGCAGGGCTACCCCTAACACTAACCCCTGACCCTCACCCTGACCCTCACCCTGACTGTGAGCCTGACCCAAAACCTAAACCGAGCCCTGACACTGACCCTGACCACGACCGAGATCCTGACCAGAACACTAACAATAAATCTAAGCCTGATGCTGACCCTGATGCGGACCCTAAACCTAACGAACCCTGACTCATCCCTAACCGTGACACTGACTCTGACCCTAATCATTACCCTGACCCTAACCAAATCCAAACCCTAACCCTAACACAGACAGATCTTTGAGCCGGACCCTAACCGTAACCCTAAAGGTAACCCTAACCCTGCCCCTAAAAAGGACCCTGAAACTAAACCTAAGGCTGACCCTTACCCAAACACTAACCCCTACCCTAACCCAAACCCTAACCCTGACCCTACGCTGTCTAACCCTAACACTGAACATAACCCTACTGCTAACCCTAACCCTAACCAAAAACTCAAACGGTTCACCTGAAACTAACCCTGACCCCGAACCGAAACTTGACCCTAAAACAAAACTTGACACTGACCCTAAACTGACCCTGCCCATGACCTTCACCCTGACCCTGTCTCTAAACCTAACCCTGACCCTAACACTGACCCAAAACTAACATTGCCCTTGACCCGAACCTGGACTCTAACCAAAATCTCACCCTGACTTTATATCTGACCCTGGCCCTGACCTTCACCCTGACCCTGACCCTGACCCTGACCCTAATCCTTAGTCTGACCCAGACCTAAGTCTGACCCTAACCCTTACCCTGACCATGACTGTGAGCCTGACCCTAACCGTAATTCTAAAGGTAACCATAACCCTGACCTATTACTGATCCTGAACCTAAACCTAATGCTGACGTTAACCCTAACACTAAACCCTAACCTAACCCAAACCCTAAACCAGACCTTAACATTGTCTTACCCTAACCTTAACCTAACCCTACTTCTAACCCTAATGTTAACTTCAAACCCAAATCTTTCCCCTAAACCTAACCCTGACACTGAGCCGAACATTGACCCTAACCAAATCTTGACCCTGACCATAAACCGGACCCTGGCCCAGACCTTAACCTGACTCTGACCCTAAACCTAAACATGACTATAGTACTGACCTAAAACTAACCCTGTCCCTGACCTGAACGTGGACCCTAAAACAAAACCAGATCCTGACCCTAAACCTGACACTGGCCCTGACTTTCACCCTTATCCTGACCCAGACCCTGACAATAAACTAAACCTGACCCTAACAGTGACCCTGACCCTGACCTAACACTAACCCTGACCCTAACTGTGAGTCTGACCCTAACACTACCCTAATGTAACCTTGACTCTGACCCTAACACGGGCCATGACGCAAAACATAACGATGACCCTAAACCGACAACTAACCCCAAACCCTAACGCTGACGCTGACCCTAACTCGGCCTAAATGTAACCCTCAAACTAACTCTAATTCTCACCCTAACCCCATACATTAATCCTAACCCTGACCCTATCCCTACCCTGACTATAACTCTAACCCTGAACTTTGCCTAAACCTTGACACTAAAAAGTATCCTGACCCTGACCCTAAACCGAACCCTGGCCATGACCCTAACCATGACCTTAACACTGAAACTAACGCTGACCATAAACCTAACAATGACCCAGACCGTGAGCCTAACCAGAACCCTAACCCTAAGCTAACCCTGATCCTGACCCTAATCATAATGCAGAATCTAAAAGTACATCTGACCTTATCCTAACCATGAACCTAAAACTGACCCTGACCCTGACCCTAACACTGAACCTGACCCTTATCATAACCATGAACATGACTCTTACTCTGACACTAACCCTAACCCTGACACCGACTGTGAGCCTGACCATAAACCAAACCGCGAATCTAAACCTAAGACAGACCCCTACCCTAAGCCCTACAATAATCCTGACCCTAACAATGTCTAATCCTAACCCTGACCTTAACTCTAACCATAACCTTAACACTAAACCTAAAACTAAACGAAAACTCTGACCATGACACTGACTGTGAGCCTGACCAAAACCCTAACCAGCCCTGACGCTGACCCTGACCCTGACCATGATCCCGACTCGAACCCTAACCCTAAAACAAGGCCTAACACTGAACGTAGGAAGAGGAAACCACCCAGTGTGGACAGGGCTACAACACCGAAGACCTCCCCTTACTGATCTATCAATGGGACCATAGAGACAGGGTGTCCGTAGTCTCCCACAGGCTTGTAAAAGAGCCTGTTGGCCTTGAATATCTATCCGAGACCCACTATGCTCCCATTCTTGGGTACATGCTTTCTACTCCCTCGAGGTACTTCTGAGCAGAAGAAAGCCTGGAGGCTAAAGGGGCTGATATTGTGAGCTTGCAGAATGTGGCAGAGCACTAGGCCCCTGGCCTGGGGACCAAGATCAGAACCCTCCTTGTTGCAGCTTCAGGGTCCCCATTGGGAAGAGGTTCCAGAGTCAGTGCTATGCTCAGGGTGAGAAGGCCTTACTTAGCAAGGAACCAAGCACCAGCACAAGACAGGGAAACAGGGACAAGGGAGACACCGGAGGTTTCGGCCATCAGCCCTGGAGCCCACAGATCCTGCTCCTGTGAGACACACAAAAACAGAGATAGATGCAGGCACAGACACAGAGACAAAGACAAAGACAGAGACAGACACTGAATACAGGAGAGAGGGAACGAGCAGATGTGCCAGACATTCCTCCATCAGCTTGGAAATGACAGCCAAATATTTTGTCCCCTTATCAGTCCCATGGACCATCCACCCTAGGAGGATGTATGTGGGATGCCCGTAGACCAATGTAGGGGCTGGCCAGTACATGGGCCCTGACGAGGCCCTTGTACCTCAACCTAATGGAAGTCCCGGGAAGTCTATGTCCACAAGGTCAGAAGCCATGCACTGCAACCTTGCCACGGGGGATGGGATACAGTCAGGAGGAGGGTGGTTTTGCTGGATACCAGAGCAGATCCAGGCCTCTCTGGGCTATGTTTAATTTCTCCGCCCATCCCCAGGCACACCCGTGCCTAGCCAAGTGTGTGCACCAGACTCCTGGGAGAGCGGGGATGGAACGCATGGAGAGGGCCTACGCCTTATGGCATCCCCAGAAGAAGCCAGAACACCCCCAATGTGCAGACGTGGAAACTGAGGAGGCCCTGAGAGCCACAGGATGTATGCCGGCTCACAGTCCTGGTCAGGAGCAAAAGCCCGGTCTGAATCCTGCTCTGTGCCCTCCCAGCAGAGACAACAGCTGCACCCAGGCCTCCCAGGGGCTGGGGGAAGGCTGTGTGGAGGTCAATAGATGGACAGGACACGTGGTGTAGTGTTAATCTTGAGCAGCTGAGGGAGGGGCACCCTCAGGGAGCTCTGGACAGGAGCAGGAAGTCCGTTAAGGAGCCCTCAGCCAGTGGTGACCTTACTTTACTGAAGACAGAGCCCAAGAGAATTGGAACCCATGTATCCAGCTACCGACATTCCAGAGAAATCCACCCTGCCCAACTCATTTCTGGGCACAGGCTGAAGGAAATGACATGTTCTTGTGCTGTCTACCAAAGCCCAGAGAATGCAGGCAGAGGAGAGCTCGCCCGCCAGACAAGTCCCCTCACTGTGCAGTTCATGTCAGGCTTCACTGACGTCTCTGGCCCTTGACAAAAAGAATCGCAAGGTGACACCGGGGAGCTCAGAATCAGAGTCCCACACCTTCTGTTTGACCCGTGTAGCCGAAGGTCTCCTCACCGTGTGTGTGTGTGTGTGTGTGTGTGTGTGTGTGTGTTTGTGTAAAGAGAGCACATCGGGGGTGCAGATGCCCCGAGCAGGAGCAGGCTTATGACCATTCTGATGCCTGGTTGCAGGTCATGATCACGCCCCAGGTTAAGGC
Organism: Neogale vison; assembly: GCF_020171115.1. NCBI lineage: Eukaryota > Metazoa > Chordata > Mammalia > Carnivora > Mustelidae > Neogale > Neogale vison. The sequence continues at coordinate 48,304,439 of NC_058095.1, forward strand.
AGCCTAGGTGGGAGCGTGTATGGGGGCTGCACAATTTTGCCCAGGGTTTATCCTGAGTCCCCGCAGGGACGGGTAAATGACCCGATGTGGGGCTAACCCTAACTCTAACCCCTGACACTGACCCTGACCCTGACCCGGACTGTGAGCCTGACCCAAAACCTAACCCTTGCCATGACCCTGATCCTGACCCTGACCGAGATCCTGACCCGAAACCTAACCCTAAATCTAAGCCTGATGCTGACCCTGATGCGGACCCTGAACCTAAACCTAACCTGACCTTACTGTAACCCTGACTCTTGACTAACCGTGACCCTGACTCTGACCGTAATCATTACCCTCACCGTAACCAAATCCAACCCTAACCCTAACACTCACCGAAATTTGAGCCTGACCCTAACCGTAACCCTAAAAGTAACCCTAACCCTGACCATAATAAGGATCCTGAACCTAAACCTAATGCTGACCCTAACCCTAACACTAATTCCTACCCTAACTCAAACACTAACCCTGACCCTATGCTGTCTAACCCTAACACTGAACATAACCCGACTGCTAACCATAACCCTAAACAAAAACTCAAACCGTCCCCCTGAAACTAACCCTGACCCTGAACCGAAAGTTGACCCTAAAACAAAGCCTTACCCTGACCCTAAACTGACCCTGGCCCTGACCTTCATCCTGACCTGACCCTGACCCTGACTCTAAACCTAACCGGACCCTAACACTGACCCAAAACTAACCCTGCCCCTGCCCCGAACCTGAACCCTAAACCAAAGCCTCACTCTGACCCTAAATCTGACATTGGCCCTGACATTCACCCTGATCCTGACCCTGACCCTGACACTAATCCTAAGCCTGACTCTGACCTAAGCGTGACCCTACCCTTACCCTGACCATGACTGTGAGCCTGACCCTAACTGGCATCCTAAAGGTAACCCTAACCCTAACCCAATACAGACCCTGAACCTAAACCTAATGCTGATGCTAACCCTAACACTAACCCCTACCCTAACCCAAACCCTAACCCTAAACTTAACGCTGTCTAACCCTAAGCCTAACCATAACCCTTCTTCTAACCCTAATCCTAACCCCAAACCCAAACCTTTCCCCTAACCTAACCCTGACAATGAACTGAACATTGACCCACAAAACAATCCTGGCCCTGACCATAAACCGGACCCTGGCCCAGACCTTCACCTGATCTGACCCTAACCCTAACCCTGACAATAGCACTGACCCAAAACTAACCCTTTCCCAGAACTGAACGTGGAATCTAAACCAAAACCAGATCCTGACCCTAAACCTGACACTGTCCCTGACCTTCACCCTGACACTGACCCAGACCCTGACCATAAACATAAACCTTATCCTAAGAGTGACCCGAAACCTAACCCTAACACTAATCCTGACCATGACTGTGAGTCTGACCCTAACTCTAACCCTAAAGGTAACCCTGACCCTGACCCTAACATGGGCCATGACGCAAAACATAATGATGACCTTAACCCTACAACTACCTAACCCTCACCTAACTACAACAAACCCCTAACCCTAACGCTGACCCTGACCCTAAACCGGTCTAACCCTAACCCTTAAACTAACTCTGATTCTCACCCTAACCCCATAATTTAACCCTAACCCTGACCCTATCCCTGACCATAACCCTAACCCTGAACTTTGCCTAAACTGGACCCTGATTCTATCCTTTACTCAAAACAGAACCCTGACCCTGACCCTAAACCGAACCCTGGCCCTGACCCTAGCCCAGGCCCTAACACTGACACTGATGCTGATCATAAACCTAACTCTGACCCAGACCGTGAGCCTGACCAGAACACTAACCCTACAGCTAACCCGGATCCTGACGCTAATCATAACCCAGAATCTAAACGTAAAACTGACCTTATCCTAACCATAACCTAACCCTGACCCTGACCCTGAACCTAACACTGAACCTGACCCAAATCCTGACCCTGACCCTGACCCTTATTCTGACACTATCCCTTACCCTGACACTGACTGTGAGCCTGACAATAAACCTAACCTTGAACATAACCCTAACCGTGTCCCCTACACTAAGCCTAACGATAACCCTGACCCTAACAATGTTGAACCTAACCCTGACACAAACTCTAAACCTATCCTTAACTCTAACCATAAAATTAACCGAAAACTCTGACCTGACCTTGACTGTGAGCCAGACCTAAACTCTACGCAGCCCTGACCCTGACCCTGACCATAAGCCTGACCCGAACACTACCCCTAACCCAAAGCCGAACGCTGACCCTGATTCAGACACTGAACCTAAACCGAAACCCTGACCTTACACTAACCCTGACTCAGAACCTAACCGAGACCCTGACCCTGACCTAAACTTGACCCTAAACCTAAACCAATCATGACTGAGAGCCTGACCCTAACCTTAGCACTAAATGTAACCCTAAACTCTGACTCTAATTTGGACCCAGAACTTAAAATAACGCTGACCTAACGGTAAATCTAAACCTACCCTAAACCAAACCCTAACCCGGACCCTAACACAGTGTAACCCTAACCCTAAACATAACCCTACTTCTAACCCTAACCCTAACACCAAACCCTGAACTTTCCCCTGAACCTAACCCTACCCTGAACCTAACCCTAACCCTAACCCTGTCCCAACCCTACCCCTGACCCTTACCCGATCCATGAACCTAAACCAAAACCTATCGTGACACTACATCTGACGCTGTCACTGACGTTCACCCTGAACCTGACACTGACCCTGACCCTAAACGTAACCCTCACCCTAACACTGACCCAGACACTGACACTAACACTAACCCTGACTTGAACTGTGAGCCTCACCCTAAACCTAACAATAAACATAAACATGACCCTGACCCTAACACGGGCCATGACCCAAAACCTAACGCTGACCCTAAACTTAACACTAACCCTTAACCCTAACCCTGACCCTGACCCAAACCCTGTATAATCCTAACCCTCAACCTAACTCTAACACTAACCCTAACCCTACCATGAGGATAGTCTGGAGGAAGAGAGCCCCTCAGAACCTTGGGGAGAGCAACCCACCCCATCCCATGTGGGAACATGACGTTGGACATCCCCAGAGAGCTAGAGGCATATGTGTTTGAGCGCTCGCATGACAGACAGACACACACACACACACACACACACACACACACACACACACGCCTCGCTCTGCACAGCTAGCCATCAGAGGTGGACACCAAGGGAAAATGATGGGTAAAAAGGCTGAAAGAAGAAAGAGGTTGGAGACAGCTCGGCCATGGGGACAGGGACATCAGGACTCCTGGCCAGGATCGAGATCCAAAGCATGGGGAGGGGAGACAGGACGAGCTGATGGTCAAGGGGTCCCCACGGGGCCCAGGGGCTTTGCAAGGGCACTGGGTGGGAACAGTGTGTGTGGTCGGGTGTCCATCACCACCCTGAACAACTGGAAGTAGGAAGAGGTAACCACACTGTGTGGACAGGGCTACAACACCGAAGGCCTCCCCTTACTCTTCTATCAATGGGGCCATAGAGACAGGGTGTCCCTAGTCTCCCACAGGCTTGTAAAAGAGCCTGTTGGCCTTGAATCTCTATCAGAGACCCACTCTGCTCCTAGTCTTGGGTGTATGCTTTCTACTCCCTCGAGGTCCTTCTGAGAAGAAGATAGCCTGGAGGCTCGGGGGCTGATATTATGAGCTTGCAGAATGTGACAGAACACTAGGCCCCTGGCCTGGGGACCAAGATTAGGACCTTCCTTGTTGTAGCCTCAGGGTCCCCATTGGGAAGAGGTTCCAGAGTCATTGCTCTGCTAAGGGTGAGAAGGCCTTACTTACCAAGGAACCAAGCACCAGCACAGGAGAGGGAAACAGGGACAAGGGAGACACCGGAGGTTTCGCCAATCAGCCCTGGGGCCCACAGATCCTGCTCCTGTGAGACACACAAAAACAGAGACAGACGCAGACACAGACATAGAGACAAAGACAAAGACAAAGACAGAGACAGACACTGAACACAGGAGAGAAAGAACCAGCAGAAGTGCCAGACTTTCCTCCATCAGCTTGGAAATGACAGCCAAACATTTTGCCCCCTTATCAGTCCCACGGGCCATCCATCCTAGGAGGACGGTTGCGGGAATGCCCGCGGACCACTGTGGGGGCTGGCCAGTACATGGGCGCAGATGAGGCGCTTGGACCTCAACCTAATGGAAGTCCCGGGAAGTCTGTGTCCACAAGGACAGAAGCCATGCACTGCAACCTTGCCACGGGGGATGGGATACAGGCAGGAGGAGGGTGGTTTTGCTGGATCCCAGAGCAAATCCAGGCCTCTCTGGGCTATGTTCCATTCCCCCGCCCATCCCCAGGCACACCCGTGCCTTGCCAAGTGCATGCACCAGACTCCTGCGAGAGTGGGGTTGGAACGCATGGAGAGGGCCTACCCCTGATGGCATCCCCAGAAGAAGAAGCCAGAACAACCCCAATGTGCAGACGGGGAGACTGAGGAGGCCCTGAGAGCCACAGGATGTGCGGGCTCACAGTCCTGAGCAGGAGCAGGAGCCCAGTCTGAACCCAGCCCTGTGCCTTCCCATTAGAGACAACAGCTGCATCCAGGCCTCCCAGGCATTGGGGGGAGGCTGTGTGTGGGTCACTGTATGGACATGACATGGGGTGGAATGTGAGCCTTGAGCAGCTGGGGGAGGGGCGCCCTCAGGGAGCTCTGGATGGGAGAAGGAAGTCCGGGAAGGAGCCCCCAGGCAGTGGTGACCTTACTTTCCTGACGACAGAGCCCAACGGAATTGGAACCCACGGATCCAGGAACCCACATTCCAGAGAAAACCACACTGCCCAGCTCATTTTTGGGCACAGCCTGAAGGAAATGACATGTTCTTGTGCTGTCTACCGAAGCCCACCGAATGCAGGCAGAGGAGAGCTGCCCCACCAGACAAGTCCCCTCATTGGGCAGGTCATGACAGGCTTCCCCGTGCCTTGCCAAGTGCATGCACCAGACTCCTGGGAGAGCGGGGATGGAACGCATGGAGAGGGCCTACCCCTGATGGCATCCCCTGAAGAAGAAGCCAGAACACCCGCAATGTGCAGACGGGGAGACTGAGGAGGCCCTGGAGCCACAGGATGTGTGCGGGCTCACAGTCCTGGGCAGGAGCAGGAACCCGGTCTAGCCCCAGCTCTGTGCCCTCCCAGCGGAGACAACAGCTTCACCCAGGCCTCCCAGGGGTTGGGGGGAGCCTATGTTTGGGTCACTGGATGGACAGGGCATGGGGTGTAGTGTGAGCCTTGAGCATCTGGGGAAGGGGGCACCCTCAGGGAGCTCTGGATGGGAGCAGGAAGTGTGTAAGGAGCCCCCTTGCAGTGTTTACCTTCCTTCCCTGACGACAGATCCCAACGGAATTGGAACCCACGTATCCAGGCACCCACATTCCAGAGAAAACCACCCTGCCCAGCTCATTTCTGGGCACAGCCTGAAGGAAACGACATGTTCTTGTGCTGTCTACCGAAACTCAGAGAATGCAGGTAGAGGATAACTTGCCCGCCAGACAAGTCCCCTCACTGGGCAGGTCATGTCAGGCTTCCCTAACGTCTCTGGCCCTTTTGGCAAAAAGAATAGCAAGGTGACACTGTGGGGCTTAGAGTTAGAGAGTCCCAAACCTTCTGTTTGACCCGTGTAGCCATAGGTCTCCTGCCCGTAGGTATGTGTGTTTGTGTGTGTGTGTGTGTGTGTGTGTGTGTGTTTGTGTGTGTGTGTGTAAAAGAGCTCATCAGGGATGGAGATGCCTCGAGCAGGAGCAGGCTTATGAGGTGTCTGATGCCTGGTTGGCAGCTCATGTCACGCCCCAGGTTAAGGCAGGCTAGGTGGGAGAGGAAATGGGGGCTGTACCCTTTGGACCAGGGTTATCTTGAGACCGTGCAGGGACGGGTCAATGAGCCAGGTGCGGGGCTAATCCTAACACTAACCCCTGACCCTCAAACTGAACCTGAACCTGACTGTGAGTCTGACCCAAAACCTAACCCTAGTCCTGACCCTGACCCTGACCCTGAACGAGATCCTGACCCAAACCCTAACCCTAAATCTTAGCCTGAGGCTGACCCTGATCCGGACCCTGAACCTAAACCTAATCTGACTTTACTCTAACCCAGACTCCTCTCTAACCATGACTATGACTCTGACCCTAATCATTACCCTGACCCTAACCAAATCCTAACACTAACCCTAACATTACCGATCTTTGAGCCTGTCCCTAACCGTAACACTAAAGGTAAGCCTAACCGTGACCCTAATAAGGACCCTGAACCTAAACCTTACGCTGACCCTAACCCTAACACTAACCCCTACTGTAACTCAAACAATAACACTGACCTATGCTGTCTAAACCTAACACTAAATATAACCCTACTGCTAACACTAACCCTAAACAAAAACTCAAACTGTTCCCCTGAAACTAACCCTGACCCTGATCCGAAACGTGACCCTAAAACAGGAGCCTGACCCTGACCCTAAACTGACCCTGGCCCTGACCTTCACCCTGACCCTGAGCCTGAACCTGACTCTAAAACTTACTCTTACCCTAACACTGAACCAAAACTAACCCTGTCCCTGACCCGAACGTGGACCCTAAACCAAAGCCTCAACCTGACCTTAAATCTGACTCTGGCCCTGACCTTCACCCTGACCCTGACCCTGACCCTGACCCTAATCCTAAGCCTGACCGTGACCTAAGCCTGACCCTAACCCTAACCCTGACCATGACTGTGAGCCTGACCCTACCCGTAATCCTAAATGTAACACTAACCTTGACCTAATACCGACCTGAACCTAAACCTAATGCTGACGCTAACCCTAACACTAACCCCTAGCCTAACCCAAACCCTAACACTGACCTTTCGCTGTCAAACCCTAACACTAACCATAACGCTACTTCTAACACTAATCCTAACCCCGAACCCAAACCTTTTCCCTAAACCTAACCCTGACACTGAACCGAACATTGACCCTAAACCAAATCCTGTCCCTGACCATAAACAAGACCATGGCCCAGACCTTCACCTGACCCTGACCGTAAACCTAACCCTGACAATAGCACTCACCCAAAACTAACCCTGTCCCTGACCTGAATGTGGACCCTAAACCAAAACCAGATCCTCACCCTAAACCTGACACTGGCCCTGACTTTCACCCTGACTCTTCCCCAGACCCTGACCATAAACCTAAACCTGACCCTAACAGTGACCCTGACCCTGACCCTAACACTAACACTGACCCTGAATATGAGTGTGACCCTAACTCTAACCTTAAACGTAACCCTGACCGTGACCCTAACACGGGACATGACGCGAAACATAATGATAATCCGAAGACTACAACTAACTCCTAACCCTAATGCTGACCCTGACCCTAACCCAGTCTAAACCTAACCCTCAAACTAACTCTAATTCTCACCCTAGCCCCATCATTTAACCCTAACCCTGACCCTATCCCTGACCCTGACCATAACCCTACCCTGAACTTTGCCTAAACCTGAACCTGATCCTAACCTTGACCCTAAACTGAACGCTGGCCCTGACCCTAACCCTGACCCAAACACTGACACTGACGCTGACCATAAAACTAACTCTGACCCAGACCGTGAGCTTGACCAGTACCCTAACCCTAAAGCTAACCCTGATCCTGACCCTAATCATAACCCAGAATCTAAACATAAAGTTGACCTTATCCTAACCATGACCCTAACCCTGACCCTAACACTGAACCTGACCCTAATCCTAACCCTGACACTGACACTTACTCTGACACTGACCCTAATCTTGACACGGACTGTGAGCCTGACCATAACCCTAACCCTGAACTTTGCCTAAACCTGAACCTGATCCTAACCTTGACCCTAAACTGAACGCTGGCCCTGACCCTAACCCTGACCCAAAAACTGACACTGATGCTGACCATAAACCTAACTCTGGCCCAGACCGTGAGCTTGACCAGAACCCTAACCCTAAAGCTAACCCTGATCCTGACCCTAATCATAACCCAGAATCTAAACGTACAGTTGACCTTATCCTAACCATGACCCTAACCCTGACCCTAACCCTGACCCTAACACTGAACCTGACCCTAATCCTAACCCTGACACTGACACTTACTCTGAAACTGACCCTAATCTTGACACGGACTGTGAGCCTGACCATAAACCTAACCCTGAACCTAGCCCTAACCCTGAACCCTACCCTAAGCCTAACGATAACTCTGATGCTAACAATGTCTAATCCTATCCGTGACCATAACTCTAACCCTAACCTTAACCCTAACCCTAAAACTAACCGAAAACTCTGACCCTGACCCTGACTGTGAGCCTGACCAAACCCTAACCAGCCCTGATGCTGACCATGACCCTGATCATGAGCCTGACCCGAACCCTAACCCTAAATCAAAGCCTAACGCAGACACTGATTCGCACCCTGAACCTAAACCTAACACTGACCTTACACTAATTCTGACTTATACCCAAACAGACCCTGACCATGACCTAACCTTGACCATAACCCTAACCTCACCATGACTGTGAACCTGTTCCTAACCCTAACCCTAAAAGTAACCCTAAACACTGACCCAAATACGGACCCAAACCTAAAACTAACGATGACCCTAAGGGTAAAAGTAAACCCTACCCTAATTTAAACCCAAACCCTGACCCTAACACAGTCTAACCCTAACTCTAAACATACCCTACTTCTAAACCTAACCCTAACACCAAGCCCTAATCTTTCCCCTGATCCTAACCCTGACCCTGACCCTAATCCTAACCCTAAACCTGATGCAAACCTAACCATGACCTTGAACTGAAATATGCCCCTAAACCAAAACCTGACACTGACCCTAAATCTGACCCTGTCCCTGACATTCACCCTGACCCTTACACGGACCTTGATCATAAACCTATCCCTCACCCTAACACTGACACAGACCCGGACCCTAACACTAGACTTGACCCTGACTGTGAGCCTGATCCTAAACCTAAACATAAATGTAAACCTGACCCTGACCCTTACACGGCTCATGACCCAAAACCTATCGCTGACCCTAAACCTAACACTAAACGCTAACCCTAACCCTGACCCTGACCCAAACCCTGTCTAAACCTAAACATCAACCTAAGTCTAACCCTAACCCTTCCATGAGGTTGGCCTTGAGGATGAGAGCTCCTCAGATCCTTGGGGAGAGCTACTCACCCCATTCCATGTGGGGACATGACCTCAGACATCCCCAGACAGCTAGAGGCATATGTGTTTGAGTGCTTGAATGCACACACACACACACACACACACACACACCCTGCTCTGGGAAGCTAGGGGTCAGAGGTGGACACCAAGGGAAAATGGTGGGTAAAAGGGTGAAAGAAGAAATAGGTTGGAGACAGCTCGGCCATGGGATCAGGGGCATCAGGACTCCTGGATAGGACCGAGATCCAAAGCATGGGGAGGGGAGACAGGAAAGGCTGATGGTCAAGGGGTCCCCAAGGGGCCCAGGGGCTTTGCAAAGGCACTGGGTGGGGACAGTGTGTGGGGTCGGGTGTCCATCACCACCCTGCACTACTGGAAGTAGGAAGAGGTAACCACCCTGTGTGGACAGGGCTACAACACCGAAAACCTCCCCTTACTCTTCTATCAATGGGGCCATAGAGACAGGGTGTCCCTAGTCTCCCACAGGCTTGTAGAAGAGCCTGTAGGCCTTGAATCTCTATCCGAGACCCACTGTGCTACCAGTCTTGGGTCCATGCTTTCTAATCCCTCGAGGTCCTTTCTAATCCCTGGAGGCTCGGGGGGCTGATATTATGAGCTGGCAGAATGTGGCAGCGCACTAGTCCCCTGGCCTGGGGACCAAGGGCAGGACCCTCCTTTTTGCAGCCTCAGGGTCCCCATTGGGAAGAGGTTCCAGAGTCAGTGCTCTGCTCAGGGTCAGAAGGCCTTACTTAGCAAGAAACCAAGCTCCAGCACAGGAGAGGGAAACAGGGACAAGGGAGACAGCGGCGGTTTCATCCATCAGCCCTGGAGCCCACAGATCCTGCTCCTGTGAGACAAACAAAAACAGAGACAAATGCAGACACAGAGACAAAGACAGAGACAGAGATAGACACTGAACACAGGAGAGAGGGAACCAGCAGAAGTGCCAGACTTTCCTCCATCAGCTTGGAAATGACAGCCAAACATTTTGTCCCCTTATCAGGCCTACGGGCAATCCATCCTAGGAGTGCAGATGCGGGGCTACAAAAGGACCACTGTGGGGGCTGGCCAGTACATGGGCACAGAATAGGCCCTTGGATCTCAGCCTAATGGGAGCCCCGGGAAGTCTGTGTCCACAAGGTCAGAAGCCATGCACTGCAACCTTGCCACGGGGGATGGGATACAGGCAGGAGGAGGGTGGTTTTGCTGGATCCAGGACCAGATCCAGGCCTCTCTGAGCTATGTTCCATTCCCCCACCCGTCCCAAGGCACACCCGTGCCTTGCCAAGTATGTGCACCAGACTCCTGGGAGAGTGGGGATGGAACACATGGAGAGGGCCTACCCCTGATGGCATCCCTAGAAGAAGAAGCCAGAACACCACCAATGTGCAGACGGGGAGATTGAGGAGGCCCTGAGTGCCACAGGATGTGTGCGGGCTCAACAACCTAGGCAGGAGCAGGAGCCAGGTCTGCACCCAGCTCTGTGCCCTCCCGGCGGAGACAACAGATGCACCCAGGCCTTCCACGGGTTGGGGAGAGGCTGTGTGTGGGTCACTGGATGGACAGGGCATGGGGTGGAGTGTGGGCCTTGAGCAGCTGGGAGAGGGGGCTCCCTCAGGGAGCTCTGGAAGGGAGCAGGAAGTCCGGTAAGGAGCCCCCAGGCAGTGGTGACCTTACTTCCCTGACGACAGAGCCCAACGGAATTGGAACCCACATATCCAGGCACCCACATTCCAGAGAAAACCACCCTGCCCAGCTCATTTCTGGGCACAGCCTGCAGGAAACGACATGTTCTTGTGCTGTCTATCGAAGCCCAGAAAATGCAGGCAGAGGAGAGCTGGCCCGCCAGACAAGTCCCCTCACTAGACAGGTCATGTCAGGCTTCCCCGACGTCTCTGGCCCTTTTGGCAAAAAGAATCGCAAGGTGACACCTTGGGGCTCAAAGTCAGAGAGTCCCACATCTTCTGATTGACTCGTGTAGCCATAGGTCTCCTCCCCGTGTGTGTGTGTGTATGTGTGTGTGTGTGTGTGTGTGTGTCTGTAAAAGAGCTCATCGGGTGTGGAGATGCCCGAGCAGGAGCAGGCTTATGAGGGGTCCGATGTCTTTGTCAGGTCATGTTCACGCCCCAGGTTAAGGCAGGTTAGGTGGGAGAGGGTGTGGAGGTTGTACACTTTTGCCCAGGGTTTATCCTGAGTCCGTGCCGGAACTGATCAATGAACACGGTGTGGGGTTAAACCTAACAATAACACCTGACCCTGACCCTGACCCTGACCCTGACTGTGAGCCAGTCCCAAAACCTAACCCTAGCCCTGACTCTGACCATGACCCTGACTGAGATCCTGACCAGAACCCTAACTCTAAATCTAAGCCTGATGCTGACCCTGATCCGGACCCTGAACCTATACCTAACATGACCTTACTCTAACCCTGACTCATCTCTAACGGTGACTCTGACTCTGACCCTAATCATTACCATGACCCTAACCAAATCCTAACACTAACCCTAACATTGACCGAACTTTGAGCTTGACCCTAACCGTAACCCTAAAGGTAACCCTAACCCTGCCCCTAATAAGACCCTGTACTTAAACCTAACGCTGACCCTTACCCTCACACTAACCCCTACCCTAACCCAAACCCTAACCCTAACCATATGCTGTCTAAACCTAACACTGAACATTAACCTACTGGTAACCCTAAGCCTAAACAAAAACTCAAACCGTTCCCCTGAAAATAACCCTGACCCTAAATCGAAACTTGACCCTAAAACAAAACTGACCCTGACCCTAAACTGACCCTGGCCCTCAACTTCAATCTGACCCTGTCTCTAAACCTAACCCTGACCCTAACACTGACCTGAAACTAACTCTACCCCTGACCCGAACGTGGAACTTAAACCAAAGCCTCACCCTGACCTTAAATATGACCCTGGGCTTGACCTTCACCCTGACCCTGACCCTGATTACAACCCTAATCCTAAGCCTGACCCTGACCTAAGCCTGACCCTAACACTAACCCTGACCGTGACTGTGAGCCTGACCCTAACCTTAATCCTAAAGGTAAACCTAACACTGACCAAATTTTGACCCTGAACCTAAACCTAATGCTGACGTTAAACCTAACATTAACCCCTACCCTAACCCAAACCCTAACCCTGAGCTTAACGCTGTCTAACCCTAACCCTAACCATAACCCTACTTCTAACCCTAATCCTAACCCCAAACCCAAACCTTTCCCCTAAACCTAACCCTGATACTGAACCGAACATTGACCCTAAACCAAATCCTGACCCTGACAATAAACCGGACCTTGGCCCAGACCGTCACCTGACCCTGACACTAAAACTAACCTTGACAATAGCACTGAAACAAAACTAAGGCAGTCCCTGACCTGAACGTGGACCTAAACCAAAACCAGATCCTGACCCTAAACCTGACACTGGACCAGACCTTCACCCTGACCCTGACCCAGACCCAGATATAAACCTAAACCTGACCCTCACAGTGACCCTGACCCTTACCCTAACACTTACCCTGACCATGACTGTGAGCCTGACCCTAAAACTAACCATAAACGTAAACTTGACCCTGACCCTAACACGGGCCATGACATGAAATCTAACACTGACCCTAAATCTAAAACTAACCCCTAACCCTAACCCTGACCCTGACCCAAACCCTGTCTAAACCTGACCCTCAACCTAGCTCTAACCCTAACCCTACCATGAGGTTTGCCTGGAGTATGAGAACTCCTCAGATCCTTGGGGAGAGCTGCCCACCCCATCCCATGTGGGGACATAAACTCGGACATCCCCAGACAGCTAGAGGCATATGTGTTTGAGCGCTCGCATGCACAGACACACAGACACACACACACACACACACACACACACACACACACACAAACACACACACCGCTCTGCCCAGCTAGGGGCCAGAGGTGGACACCAAGGAAAACGGTGGGTAAAAAGAGTGAAAGAAGAAAGAGGTTGGAGACAGCTCGGCCATGGGGTCAGGGCCATCAGGACTCCTGGCCAGGACCGAGATCCAAAGCATGGGGAGGGGAGATGGGACGACTGATGGTCAAGGAGTACTCAAGGGGCCCAGGGGCTTTGCAAGGGCACTGGGTGGGGATAGTGTCTAGGGTCTTGTGTCCATCACCACCATGGACTACAGGAAGTAGAAAGAGGTAACCACCCTGTGTGGACACAGTTACAACACCGAATGCCTTCCTTTACTCTTCTATCAATGTGGCCATAGAGAAAAGGTGTCCCTAGTCTCCCACAGGCTTGTAGAAGAGCCTTTTGGCCTTGAATCTCTATCCGAGACCCACTGTGCTCCTAGTCTTGGGTAAATGCTTTCTATTCCCTCGAGTTCCTTCTGAGCAGAAGACAGCCAGGAGGCTTGGGGGGCTGATATTGTGAGCTGGCAGAACGTGGCAGAGCACTAGGCCCCTGGCCGGGGGACCAAGGGCAGGACCCTCTTGTTGCAGCCTCAGGGTCCCCATTGGGAAGAGGTTCCAGAGTCCGTGCTCTGCTCAGGTTGAGAAGGCATTACTTACCAAGGAACCAAGCACCAGCACAGGAGAGGGAAACAGGGACAAGGGAGACAATGGCAGTTTCGTCCATCAGCCCTGGAGCCCACAGATCCTGCTCCTGTGAGACACACAAAAACAGAGACAGACCCTGACACAGAGACAAAGACAAAGACAAAGACAGAGACAGACACTGAACACAGGAGAGAAAGAACCAGCAGAAGTGCCAGACGTTCCTCCATAAGCTTGGAAATGACAGCCAAACATTTTGTCCCCTTATCAGTCCGACGGGCCATCCATCCTAGGAGGACGGATGTGGGAAAGCCCGCGGACCACTGTGGGGGCTGGCCAGTACATGGGTGCAGAGGAGGCCCTTGAACCTCAACCTAATGGAAGTCCCGGGAAGTCTGTGTCCACAAGGTCAGAAGCCATGCACTGAATCCTTGCCGTGGCATTTGGGATACAGGCAGGAGGAGGGTGGTTTTGCTGGGTCCCAGAGCAGATCCAGGCCTCTCTGGGCTATGTTCCATTCCGCCGCCCATCCCCTGGCACACCGGTGCCTTGACAATTGTGTGCACCAGACTCCTGGGAGAGCAGGGACGGAACGCCTACCCCTTATGGCATCCCCAGAAGAAGAAGCCAGAACACCCCCAATGTCCAGACGGCACGACAGAGGAGGCCCTTAGAGCCACAGGATGTGTGCGGGCTCACAGTCCTGGGCAGGAGCAGGAGCCCGGTCTGAACCCAGCTCTGTGCCCTCCCAGCGGAGACAACAGCTGCACCCAGGCCTCCCAGGGGTTGTGGGGAGGCTGTGTGTGGGTCACTGGATGGACAGGGCATGGGGTGGAGTGTGAGTCCTGTGCATTGGGGTAGGGGCACACTCAGGGAGCACTGAGTGGGAGCAAAAAATCCAGGAAGAAGCCCCCAGGCAGTGGTAAACTTACTTCCATGAAGACAGAGCCCAATGGAGATGGAACCCACATATCCAGGCAACACATTCCAGAGAAAACCACACTGCCCAGCTCATTTCTGGGCACAGCCTGAAGGAAACGACATGTTCTTGTGCTGTCTACCGAAGCCCAGAGAATGCAGGCAGAGGAGAGCTCGCCCGTCAGACAAGTCCCCTCACTGGGCAGGTCATGTCAGGCCTCCCCGACGCCTCTGGCCATATTGGCAAAAAAATCGCAAGGTGACACCGAGGGGCTCAGAGTCAGAGAGTCCCACAGCTTCTGATTGACCCGTGTAGCCCTAGGTCTCTTCCCCGTGTGTGTGTGTGTGTGAGTGAGTGTGTGTGTAAAGAGAGCTCATCGGGGTTGGAGATGCCCCACCCCGTGCAGTCTTATGAGTGGTCCAATGCCTGGTTGGCAGGTCATGTTCACGCCCCAAGTTAAGGCAGGCAAGCTGGGAGCAGGTGTGGGCGCTGCAACCTTTTGCCCAGGGTTTTTCTGGAGACGCTACAGGGACTAGTCAATGACCCAGGTGCGGGGCAAACCCTAACACTAACACCTGACCCTGACACTGACCCTGACCCTGACTGTGAGCCTGACCCAAAACATAACCCTAGCCCTGACCCTGACCCAAAACCTAATCCCAAATCTAGGCCTGATCCTGACCCTGATCCAGAACCTGATCCTAAACCTAATCTGACCTTACTCTAACGCTGACTCATCCCTAACCATGACCCTGACGCTGACCCTAATCATAACTCTGACCCTAACCAAACCCTGACCCTAACCCTAACACTGACCATACTTTGAGCCTGACCTTAATGGTAACCCTAAAGTTAAACCTAACCTTGACCCTTACAAGGACTCTTAAACAAAACCTAACACTGACCATAACCCTAACACTAAATCCTACCCAACACAACCCCTAAACCTAAAACTATGCTGTCTAACCCTAAAAATAAACATAACCCTACTGCTAACTCTAACATTAAACAAAAATTCAAACCGTTCCCCTGAAACGAACCCTGACCCTGAACCGAAATTTGACCCTAAAACAAAGCCTGACCCTGACCCTAAACTGACTCTGGCCCTGACCTTTCATTTGACTCTGACCCTGACCCTGACTCTAAACCTAACACTGAACCTAACACTGACCCAAAACTAACCCTGCCCTTGTCCCGAAACTGAACCCTAAACCAAAGCATCACCATGACCCTAAATCTGACCCTGGCCCTGACCTTCAAACTGACCCTGACCCTGATCCTAATCCTAAGCCTGACCTAGTCCTAAGCCTGACCCAAACATAACCCTGACCCTAAACCTAACCCTAAGCCTGACCCAGATTGTGAGCCTGACCTGAACCCTAACACAAAGCTAAACATGATCCTGATTATAATCATAACCCAGAATCTAAACGTAAAGCTGACCTTATCCTAACCATGACCATAACCCTTAACTTGACCCTGACCCTTACACTGAACCTGACTCTAATCCTAATCCTGACCCTGACCCTTACTCTGACACAAACACTAAACCTAACACTGACTGTGAGCCTGACCATAAACCTAACCCTAACCTAACCCTAACCCTGACCCCTACCTTAAGTCTAATGATAACCCTGACCCTAACAATGTCTAACCCTAACCCTGAACCTCACTCTAACCCTAACATTAACCCTAACCCTAAATCTAACCAAAAACCCTGACCCTGACCCTGACAGTGAACCTGACCCAAACCTAACCAGTCCTGAACCTCACCAAGACTCTGACCAGGAGCCAGACCCGAACCTTAACCTAAACAAAAGCCTAACGCTGACACTGATTTGGACCCTGAATTTAAACCTAACCCTGACCTTATACTAACCATGACTCAGACCCTAAATGAGAGTCTGACCATGACCTAACCTTGATCCTAACAAAACACTGACCTTGACTGTGAACCTGACCCTAAACCTAACCCTAAATGTAACCCTAAACCCTGACCCTTATACAGAGCCAGAACCTAAAACTAACGCTGACCCTAACGGTAAAACTAAACCCTAGCCTAACCCAAACCCTACCCCTGACCCTAACACAGTCTAACGCTAACCCTAACCATAACCCTACTTCTAACACTAACCCTAACACCAAACCCTAACCTTACCCTAAACGTAACCTTGATCCTAACACAAACCATAACTCTGACCCAAACATAACCGTGATCCTGACACGAACCTTTCCCCTAAACCAAAACCAGACCCTGACCCAAAATCTGACCCTGTCCCTTGCCTTCACCCTGACACTGACACTGACCCTAAACATAAGCCTCACCCTAACACTGACCCAGATCCTGACCCTCACACTAACCCTGACCATGACTGGGAGCCAGACCCTAAATCTAACCATAAACGTAAAGCTGACCCTAACCCTAACACGGGCCATGACCCGAAAACTAATGCTGACCCTAACCCTAACACAAACCCCTAACAATGACCCTGACCCAAACCCTGTCTAAACCTAACTCTCAACCTAACTCTAACCCTACCCCTAACCATCCTATGAGGTTTGACTGTCGGATGTGAGCTCCTCAGATCCTTGGAGAGATCTACTCACCCCATCCCATGTGGGGACATAACCTCAGACATCACCAAACAGATAGAGGCATATGTGTTTGAGCGCTCCCATGCACAGAAACACACACATACACACACACACACACACACACACACGCATGCACGCACATACACACAGACACACCCCGCTCTGCCCAGCTAGGGGTCAGAGGTGGACACCAAGGGAAAATGGTGGGTAAAAAGGGTGAAAGAAAAAAGAAATTGGAGACAGCTCGGCCATGGGGTCAGGGCCATCAGGACTCCTGGCCAGGACCGAGATCCAAAGCATGGGGAGGAGAGACAGGACGAGCTGATGGTCAAGGAGTCCCCAAGGGGCACAAGGGCACTGGGTGGGGACAGTGTCTGGGGTCTGGTGTCCATCACCACCCTGGACTACTGGAAGTAGGAAAAGGTAACCACCCTGTGTAGACAGAGCTACAACACCGAAGACCTCCCCTTACTCTTCTATCCATGGGGCCATATTGACAGGGTGTCCCTAGTCTCTCACAGGCTTGTAAAAGAGCCCGATGGCCTTGAATCTCTATCTGAGACGCACTGCGTTCCCAGTCTTGGGCACATGCTTTCTACACCCTCGAGGTCCTTCTGAGTAGAAGACAGCCTGGAGGCTGGGGGGGCTTACATTGTGAGCTTGCAGAATGTGGCAGAGCACTAGGCCCCTGGCCGGGGGACCAAGTTCAGGACCATGCTTGTTGCAGCTACAGGGTCCCCATTGGGAAGAGGTTCCAGAGTCCGTGCTCTGTTCAGGGTGAGAAGGCTTTACTTACCAAAGAACCAAGCACCAGCACAGGAGAGGGAAACAGGGACAAGGGAGACAACGGTGGTTTCATCCATCAGGCCTGGAGCCCACAGAACCTACTCCTGAGAGACACACAAAAACAGAGACAGACACAGACAAAGAGACAAAGACAAAGACAAAGACAGAGACAGACACTGGAAACAGGAGAGAAAGAACCAGCAGAAGTGCCAGACTTTCCGCCATCAGCTTGGAAATGACAGCCAAACATTTTATCCCCTTATCAGTCCCACAGGCTATCCCTCCTAGGAGGACGGATGTGGGAATGCCCGCTGACCACTGTGGGGGCTGGCCAGTACATGGGCGCAGATGAGGCTCTTGGAACTCAACCATTAGGTTGGCCCTTCCATTAGGAAGTCCCGGGAAGTCTGTGTCCACAAGGTCAGAAGCCATGCACTGCAACCTTGCCCCGGGCACTGGGATACAGGCAGGAGGAGGGTGGTTGTGCTGGATCCCAGAGGAGATCCAGGCCTCTCTGGGCTATATTCCATTCCCCCGCCCATCACCATCACATCCGTGCCTTGGCAAGTGTGTGCACCAGACTCCTGGGAGAGCAGGGATGGAACGCATGTTGAGGGCCTACCCCTGATGGCATCTCCTGAAAAGAAGCCAGAACACCCCCAATGTGCAGACGGGGAGACTGAGGAGGCCCTGAGAGTCACAGGATGTGTGCGGGCTCACAGTACTGGGCAAGAGCAGAAACCCGGTTTAACCCCAGCTCTGTTCCCTCCCAGCGGAGAAACAGCTGCACCCAGGCCTCCCAGGGATTGGGCGGAGGCTGTGTGTGGGTCACTGGATGGACAGGGCATGGGGTGGAGTGTGATCCCTGAGCAGCTGGGGTAGGGGCGCCCTCAGGGAGCTCTGGATGGGAGCTGGAAATCCGGTAAGGAGCCCCCAGGCAGTGGTGATCATACTTCCCTGACGACAGAGCCCAACGTAATTGGAACCCACATATCCAGGCACTCACATTCCCGAGAAAACAACCCTGCCCAACTCATTTCTGGGCACAGCCTGAAGAAAAGGACATGTTCCTGTGCTGTCTACCGAAGCCCAGAGAATGCAGACAGAGGAGAGCTCACCCACCAGACAAGTCCCCTCACTGGGCAGGTCATGTCAGGCCTCCCCGACGCCTCTGGCCATATTGGCAAAAAGAATCGCAAGGTGACACCGAGGGGCTCAGATTCAGAGTCCCACAGCTTCTGATTCACCCGTGTAGCCCTAGGTCTCCTCTTCGTGTGTGTGCGTGTGTGTGTGTGTGTGTGTAAAGAGAGCTCATCGTGGGTGGAGATGTCCCGAACAGGAGCAGGCTTATGAGGGGTCAGATACCTGGTTGGCAGGTCATGTTCACGCACCAGGTTAAGGCAGGCTATCTTGGAGCGGGTGTTCCGCTGCACACTTTTGCCCAGGGTTTATCCTGAGACCCTGCAGGGACTGGTCAATGACCCAGGTGCAGGGCTAAACCTAACAATAACCCCTGTCCCTGACCTTGACCCTGATGCTAACTGTGAGCCTGACCCAAAACCTAACCCTAGCCCTCACCCTGACTCTGACCCTGACCGATATCCTGACCCAAACCCTAATCCTAAACCTAAGCCTGATGCTGACCCTGATCCAGACCTTGATCCTAAACCTAACCTGACCTACTCTAACCCTGACTCATCCCTATCTATGACCCTGACTCTGAACCTAATCATAACCCTGACCCTAACCAAATCCTGACCCTAACCCTAACAGTGACCGGACTTTGAGCCTGACCTTAAACTTAACCCAAAAGTTAACATTAACAATGACCCTAATAAGGACCCTTAAACTAAAACAAACGCTGACCCTAACCCTAACACTAACCCCTACCCAACCCAACCCCTAACCCTGACACTACACTGTCTAACCCTATAACTAAATATAACCCTACTGCTAACCCTAACCCTAACCAAAAACTCAAACCATTCCCCTGAAACTAACCCTGACCCTGAACCGAAATTTCACCCTAAAAAAAAGCCTGACCCTGACCCTAAACTGACTCTGGCCCTGAACTTCACTTTGACTCTGACCCTGACCCTGACTCTAAACCTAACCCTGACCCTAACACTGACCCAAAACCAAACGTGCCCCTGTCCTGAACCTGGACCCTAAACCAAAGCTTCAACCTGACCCTAAATCTGACCCTAGCCCTGACCCTCGCCCTGACACTGACCCTGACCCTAATCTTAAGCTGACCCAGTCCTAAGCCTGACCCAAACCCTAACACTGACCCTACCTCTAAACCTAACTCTGACCCAGTTCGTGATCCTAACCAGAACCCTCACCCAAAGCTAAACATGATCCTGACTATAATCATAACCCAGAATCTAAATGTAAAGCTGACCTTATCCTAACAATGACAGTAACCCTGAACTTGACCCTGACCCTAACACTGAACCTGACATTAATCCTAACCCTGACCCTGACCCTTACTCTGACACAAACCCTAACCCTGACACTGACTGTGAGCCTGACCACAAACCTAACCCTAACCTAAACCTAACCCTGACCCCTACCTTAAGCCTAACGCTAACCGTGACCCTAACCATGTCTAACCCTAACCCTAACCTTCACTCTAACCCTAACATTAACCCTAACCCTAAATCGAAACGGAAACCCTGACCCTGACCATGACTGAGAACATGACCCATACCTAAAAAGCCCTGAACCTCACCATGACCCTGACCAGGAGCCAGACCCGAAACCTAACCTAAACCAAAGCTTAACGATGACACTGATTCGGACCCTGAACTTAAACCTAATCCTGACTTTACACTAACCCTGACTCAGACCCTAAACGAGAGTCTGACGCCAACCTCAATTTGACCCTAACCCGAAACCTGACCTTGACTGTGAGCCTGACCCTAAACCTAACCCTAAATTTAACCCTAAATCCTGACCTTTTTTTGGACACAGAGCCTCAAACAAACGCTGACCCCAATGGTAAAACTAAACCTTACCCTAACCCAAACCCTAACCCTGACCCTAACACAGTCTAACGCTAACCCGAACCATAACCCTCTTTCTAACACTAGCACTAACACTAAACCATAACCTTACCCTGAACCTAACCTTGACCCTAACCCTAACCATAATCCTAACCCTGACCGAAACATAACCCTCATCCTGACACAAAACTTGCGCCTAAACCAAAACCTGACCCTGACCCAAAATCTGACCCTGTCCCTGACCTTCACCCTGACCCTGACACTGACCGTGACCCGAAACCTAACCCTCACCCTAACACTGACCCATAAACTGACCCTCACACTAAACCTGACACTGACTGTGAGCCAGACACTAAATCTAACCATAAACGTAAAGCTGACCCTGACCCTAAAACGGGCCATGACCCGAAATCTAACGCTGACCCTAACCCTAACACAAACCCCTAAACCTAACCCTGACCCTGACCCAAACCCTGTCTAAACCTAACTTTCACCCAAACTCTAACACTACCCCTAACCCTCCCATGAGGTTTGACTGGAGGATGAGAGCTCCTCAGATCCTTGGGGAGAGCTAATCACCCCATCCCATGTGGGGACATAACCTCGGACACCACCAGATAGGTAGAGGCATATGTGTTTGAGCACTCCCATGCACACACACACACACACACTCACACATCACACTGCCCAGCTAGGGATCAGAGGTGGACACCAAGGGAAAATGGTGGTTAAAAAGGATGAAAGAAGAAAGAGGTTGGAGACAGCTCGGCCATGTGGTCAGGGGCATCATACCTCCTGGCCAGGACCGAGATCCAAAGCATGGGGAGTGGAGACAGGACGAGTTGATGGTGTAGGGATCCCCAAGGGGCTCAAGAGCTTTGCAAGGGCACTGGGAGGGGACAGGGTCTGGGGTCTGGTGTCCATCACCACCCTGGACTACTTGAAGTAGGAAGAGGTAACCACCCTGTGTGGACAGAGCTACAACACCGAAGGCCTCCCCTTACTCTTCTATCAATGGGGCCATAGAGACAGGGTGTCCCTAGTCTCCCACAGGCTTGTAAAAGAGCCTGTTGGCCTTGAATCTCTATCCGAGACCCACTGTGCTCCCAGTCTTGGGTCAATGCTTTCTACTCCCTCGAGGTCCTTCTGAGAAGAAGAAAGCCTGAGGGCTCGGGGGGCTGACATTGTGAGCTTGCAGAATGTGGCAGAGCACAGGGCCCCTGGACTGGGGACCAAGGTCAGGACCCTCCTTGTTGCAGCTTCAGGGTCCCCATTGGGAAGAGGTTCCAGAGTCCGTGCTCTGCTCAGGGTGAGAAGGCCTTACTTACCAAGGAACCAAGCACCAGCACAGGAGAGGGAAACAGGGACAAGGGAGACAATGGCGGTTTCGTCCATCAGCCGTGGAGCCCACAGATCCTGCTCCTGTGAGACACATCAAAACAGAGACAGACCCTGACACGGAGACAAAGACAAGGACAAAGACAGAGAGAGATACTGAACACAGGAGAGAAAGAATCAGCAGACGTGCCAGACTTTCCTCCATCAGCTTGGAAATGACAGCCAAACATTTTGTCCGGTTTTCAGTCCCACGGGCCATCCCTCCTAGGAGGACGGATGCGGGAATGCCCGCGGACCTCTATGGGGGCTGGCCAGTACATGGGCGCAGACGAAGCCCTTGGACCTCAACCTAATGGAAGTCCCGGGAAGTCTGTGTCCACAAGGTCAGAAGCCATGCACTGCAACCTTGCCATGGGGGATGGAATACAGGCAGGAGGAGGGTGGTTTTGCTGGATCCCAGCGGAGATCCAGGCCTCTGTGGGCTATATTCCATTCCCCCGCTCATCACCAAGCACACCCGTTCCTAGGCAAGTTTGTGCACCCGACTCCTGGGAGAGCGGGGATGGAACGTGTGGAGAGGGCCTTCCCTGATGGCATCCCCTGAAGAAGAAGCCAGAACACCCCCAATGTGCAGACGGGGAGACTGAGGAGCCCCTGAGAGTCACAGGATGTGTCCGGGCTCACAGTCCTGGGCAGGAGCAGAAACCCAGTCTAACCCCAGCTCTGTTCCCTCCCAGCATAGACAACAGCTGCACCCAGGCCTCCTAGGATTTGGGGGGAGGCTGTGTGTGTATCACTGGATGGACAGGGCATGGGGTGGAGTGTGATCCCTGAGTAGCTTGGTTAGGGTGACCTCAGGGTGTTCTGGATGGGAGCAGGAAGTCCGGTAAGGAGCCCCCAGGCCGTGGTGACCTTACTTCCCTGACGACAGAGCCCAACGGAATTGGAACCCACGTATCCAGGCACCCACATTCCAGAGAAAACCACCATGCCCAGCTCATTTCTGGGCACAGCCTTAAGGAAGTGACATGTTCTTGTGCTTTCTACCGAAGCCCAGAGAATGCAGGCAGAGGAGAGCTCACCCGCAAGACAAGTCCCCTCACTGGGCAGGTCATGTCAGGCCTCCCTGACGCCTCTGGCCGTACTGGCAAAAGGAATCGCAAGGTGAAACCGAGGGGTTCAGAGTCAGAGTCGCAAAGCTTCTGTTTGATCCGTGTAGCCCTAGATCTCTCCCCGTGTGTGTGTGTGTGTGTGTGTGTGTGTGTGTGTGTGTGTGTGTATAGAGAGCTCATCAGAGGTGATGTCCCGAGCAGTAGCAGGCTTATGAGGGGTCCGATGCCTCTTGGCAGGTCATGTTCACACCCCAGGTTAAGGCAGGCTAGCTGCGAGCGGGTGTGCCGCTGCACACTTTTGCCCACGGTTTATCCTGAGACCCTGAAGGGACAGGTCAATGACCCAGGTGTGGGGCTAACACTAACACTAACCCCGGACCCTGACCCTGACCCTGACCCTGACCCTGACTGTGAGCCTGACTCAAAACCTAACCCCCTAGTTCTGACCCTAACTCTGACCCTGACCGAGTTACTGTCCCAAACCCTAATCCTAAATCTAAACCTGATGCTGACCCTGATCCAGACCCTGATCCTAAACCTAACCTGACCTACTCTAACCATGACTCATCCCTAACCGTGACCCTGACTCTGACCCTAATCATAACCCTGACCCTAACCAAATCCTCACCCTAACCCTGTAACTGACCGTACTTTGAGCCTGACCTTAACCGTAACCGCAAAGGTAATCCTAACCCTGACCCTAATAAGGACCCTTAACCTAAACCTAACGCTGACCCTAACCCTAACACTAACCCCTACCCAACACAACCCCTAACCCTGACACCATGGTGTCCAACCATAAACTTAACATAACCCTACGGCTAACCCTAACCCTAACCAAAAATTTAAACCGTTCCCCTGAAACTAACCCTGACCCTGAACCAAAATTTGACTCTAAAACAAAGCCTGACCCTAACTATAAACTGACTCTGGCCCTGACCTTCACTTTGACTCTGACCCTGACCCTGACTCTAAACCTAACCCTGACCCTAACACTGACCCAAAACTAACCCTGCCCCTGTCCCGAACCTGGACCCGAAACCAAAGCCTCACGCTGACCCGAAATCGGACCCTGGCCCTGACCTTCATCCTGACCCTGACCCTGACCCTAATCCTAAGCCTGACCCAGTCCTATGCCTGACCCTAACCCTAACCCTGACCCTAACCCTAACACTAACTCTGACCAGACCGTGAGCCTGACCAGAACCCTAACCCAAAGCTAAACATGATCCTGACTATAATCATAACCCAGAATCTAAACGTAAAGCTGACCTTATCCTAAGTCTGACCCTAAGCTGAACTTGACCATGACCCGAACACTGAACCTCGCCCTAATCCTAACCCTGACACGGACCCTTTTTCTGACACAAACACTAACCTTGACATTGACTGTGAGCCTGACCATAAACCTAACCCTAACCTAACACTAACCCTGACCCCTACCTTAAGCCTAACGGTAACCCTGACCCTAACAATGTCTACCCCTAACCCTGACCGTCACTCTAACCCTAACATTAACCCTAACACTAAATCTCACCGAAAACCCTGACCCTGAACCTGACTGTGAACCTGACCCAAACCTAACCAGCCCTGAACCTCACCATGACCCTGACCATGAGCCAGACCCGAAACCTAACCAAAACCAAAGCCTAACGCTGACACTGGTTCAGACCCTGAACTTAAACCTAACCCTGACCTTTCACTAACCCTGACTCAGACTCTAACCGAGAGTCAAACCCTGACTTAACCTTGACCCTAACCCGAACCCTGACATTGACTGTGAGCCTGACCCTAAACCTAACCCTAAATGTAAACCTAAACCCTGACACTTATACTGACGCAGAACCTAAAACTAATGCTGACCCTTATGGTAAAACTAAACCCTACCCTAACCCAAACCCTAACCCTGACCCTAACACAGTCTAATGCTAACCCTAATCATAACCCTACTTCTAACACTAACCCTAACACCAAACCCTAAACTTACCCTGAACATAACCCTTACCATAACCCTAACCCTAACCCTGACCCAAACATAACCCTGATCTTGACACGAACCTTGCCCCTAAACCAAAACCTTACCCTGACCCAAAATCTGACCCTGTCCCTGACTTTCACCCTGACCCTGACACTGAACATGAGCCTAAACCTTACCCTAACACTGACCCAGAACCTGACCCTCACATTAACCCTGACCCTGACTGTGAGCCAGACACTCAATCTAACCATAAACGTAAAGCTGACCCTGACGCTAACACGGGCCATGACCCAAAAACTAACGCTTTCCCTACCCCTAACACACACCGCGAACCCTAACCCTGACCCTGACCCAAACCCTGTCTAAACCTAACTCTCAACCTAAATCTAACCCTGCCCCTAACGCTCCCATGTGGTTTGCAGAAGGATGAGAGCTCCGCATCCTGGAAAGAGCTACTCACACCATCCCATGTGGACATAACCTGGGACATCACCAGACAGATAGAGGCATATGTGTTTGAGCGCTCCCATGCACAGACACACACACACACACACACACACACACACCCCACTCTGCCCAGTAGGGGTCAGAGGTGGACACCAAGGGAAAATGGAGCCGGGATGGAAAGCATGGAGAGGTTCTACCCCTGATGGCATCCCCTGAAGAAGAAGCCAAAGCACTCCCAATGTGCAGACGGGGGGAATGAGGAAGCCCTGAGAGTCACAGGATGTGTCCGGGCTCACAGTCCTGGACAGGAGCAGGACCCGGTCTAAACCCAGCTCTGTTCCCTCCCAGCAGAGACAACAGCTGCACCCAGGCTTTCCAGGGGGTGGGGGGAGGTGTGTGTGGGTCACTGGATGGACAGGGCATGAGGTGGAGTGTGAGCCCTGAGCAGCTGTGGTAGGGGAGCCCTCAGGGTGCTCTGGATGGGAGCAGGAAGTCCGGTAAGGAGGCACCAGGCAGTGGTGACATTCGTTCCCTAACGACAGAGCCTAACGGATTTGGAACCCACGTATCCAGGCACCCACATTCCAGAGTAAACCACCCTGCCCAGCTCATTTCTGGGCACAGCCTGAAGGAAACGACATGTTCTTGTGCTGTCTACTGAAGCCCAGAGAATGCAGGAAGAGGGGAGCTCGCCCGCCAGACAAGTCCCTTCTCTGGGCAGGTCATGTCAGGCCTCCCCGACGCCTCTGGCCATATTGGCAAAAAGAATCGCCAGGTGAAACCGAGGGGCTCAGAGACAGAGTGTCCCACACCTCTGATTGACCCGTGTAGCCCTAGGTCTCCTTCCCGTGTGTGTGTGTGTGTGTGTGTGTGTGTGTGTGTGTAAAGAGAGCTCATCGGGGGAGGAGATGTCCCGAGCCGGAGCAGGCTTAAGAGGGGTCCAGTGCCTGGTTGGTAGGTCATGTTCAAGCCCCAGGTTGAGGCAGGCTAGCTGGAGTGGGTGTGCCGCTGCACACGTTTGCCCAGGGTTTATCCTGAGACCCTGCAGGGACGGGTCAATGACCCAGGTGTGGGGTTAACCCAAACACTAACACCTGTCCCTGAACCTGACCCTGACTGTGAGCCTGACCCAAAACCAAACCCTAGCCCTGACCCTACTCTACCCTGACCGAGATCCTGACCCAAATCCTAATCCTAAACCTAAGCCTGATGCTGACCCTGATCCAGACTCTGATTCTAAAACTAAACTGACCTATTCTAACCCTGACTCATCCCTAACCGTGACCCTGACTCTGGCACTATTCATAACGCTGACCCTAACCAAATCCTGACCCGAACCCTAACACGGACCGTACTTTGAGCCTGACCTTAACCGTAACCCTAAAGATAACACTACCCATGACCCTAATAAGACCCTTAAACCAAACCTAATGCTGACCTAACCCTAACACTAACCCCTACCCAACCCAACCCCTAACCCTGAAACTATGCTGTTTAACCCTAAAACTAAACATAACCCTACTGCTAGCCCTAACCCTAACCAAAAACTCAAACCGTTCCCCTGAAACTAACCCTGACCCTGAACCGAAATTTGACCCTAAAACAAAGCCTGACCCTGACCCTAAACTGACTCTGGCCCTGACCTTCACTTTGACTCTGACCCTGACCCTGATTCTAAACCTAACCCTGACCCTCACAATGACCCAAAACTACCCCTGCCCCTTTCCTGAACCTGGACCCTAAACCAAAGCCTCACCCTGACCCTAAATCTGACCCTGGCACTGATCATCACGCTGTCCCTGACCCTGACCCTAATCCTAAGCCTTACCCAGTCCTAAACCTGACCCTGACCCTAACCCTGACCCTAAGCCGAACCCTAACTCAGACCCAGACCGTGAGCCTGAACAGCACCCTAACCGAATTCTAAACATGATCCTGACTATAATCATAACCCAGAATCTAAAAGTAAAGCAGACCTTATATTTCCCATGACCCTACTCTGACCTTGACCCTGACCCTAACACTGAACCTGACCCTAATCCTAACCCTGAACCTGACCCTTACTCTGACACAAACCCTAACCCTGACACTGACTGTGAGCCTGACCCTAAACGTAACTCTAAATGTAACCCTAAACCCTGACCCTTATACGGACCCAGAACCTAAAATTAAGGCTGACCCTTATGGTAAAACTAAACCTTAACCTAACCCAAACCCTAACCCTGACCCTAACACAGTCTAACCCTAACCATAATCATAACGCTAATTCTAGCACTAACCCTAACACCAAACCCTAACCTTACCCTGAACCTAACCCTTACCCTAACCCTAACTCTAACCCTAAACCTGACCCAAACTTAACCCTGATCTTGACACAAACCTTGCCCCTAAACCAAAACTTAACCCTGACCCAAAATCTGACCCTGTCCCGGACTTTACCCTGACCCTGACACTTACCATGACGCTAAACCTAATGCTCACCCTAACACTGACCCAGAACCTGACCCTCACACTAACCCTGACCCTGACTGTGAGCCAGACCCTAAATCTAACCATAAACGTAAAGCTGACCCTGACCCTAACACGGGCCATGACCCGAAACCTAACGTTGTCCCTAACCCTAACACAAGCCACTAAACCTAACCCTGACCCTGACCCAATCCCTGTCTAAACCTAACACTCAACCTAACTCTAACCCTGCCCCTAACCCTCCAATGAGGTTTGCCCGGAGGATGAGAGCTCCTCAGATCCTTGGGGAGAGTTACTCACCCCATCCCATGTGGGGACATAGGTAGACAGATAGAGGCATATGTTTTTGAGCGCTCCTATTCACAGACACACACACACACACACACACACACACACACGCAAACACCGCTCTGCCCAGCTAGGGGTCAGAGGTGGACACCAAGGGAAAATGGTGGGTAAAAGGGTGAAAGAAGAAAGACGTTGGAGACAGCTCGGCCATGGGTCAGGGACATCAGGACTCCTTGCCAGGACCGAGATCCAAAGCATGGGGAGTGGAGACAGGACGAGCTGATGCTCAAGGGGTCACAAAGGGGCCCAAGGGCTTAGCAAGGGCACTGGGTGGGGACAGTGTCTGTGGTCTGATGTCCATCACCACCCTGGACTACTGGAAGTAGGAAGAGGTATCCACCCTGTGTGAACAGAGCTACAACACCGAAGGCCTCCCCTTACTCTTCTATCCATGGGGCCATATTGACAGGGTGTCCCTAGTCTCCCACAGACTTTTAATAGAGCCTGAATCTCTATCTGAGACACACTGTGCTCCCAGTCTTGGGTACATGCTGTCTACTCCCTCGAGGTCCTTCTGAGCTGAAGAAAGTCTGGAACCTCAGGGGGCTGACATTGTGAGCTTGCAGAATGTGGCACGCACTATGCCCCTGGCCTGGGGACCAAGGTCAGGACCCTCCTTGTGGCAGCCTCAGGGTCCCCATAGGGAAGAGGTTCCAGAGTCCGTGCTCTGCTCAGGGTGAGAAGGCCTTACTTACCAAGGAACCAAGCACCAGCACAGGAGAGGGAAACAGGGACAAGGGAGACAGCGGCGGTTTCGCCCATCAGCCCTGGAGCCCACAGATCCTGCTCCTGTAAAACACACGAAAACAGACACAGACCCTGACACAGAGACAAAGACAAAGACAAAGACAAAGACAGAGACAGACACTGAACACAGGACAGAAAGAAAGCAGAAGGGCAAGACTTTCCTCCATCAGCTTGGAAATGACAGCGAAACATTTTGTCCCCTTATCAGTCCCACGGGCCATCCCTCCTAGGAGGACTGATGCAGGAATGCCCACGGACCACTATGGGGGCTGGTAAGTACATGGGCACAGACGAGGCCATTGGACCTCAACCTAATGGAAGCCCGGGAAGTCTGTGTCCACAAGGTCAGAAGCCATGCACTGAAACCTTGCCACGAGGGATGGGATACAGGCAGGAGGAGGGTGGTTTTGCTGGATCCCAGTGGAGATCCAGGCCTCTCTGGGCTATATTCCATTCCCCCGCCCATCACCAAGCACACCTGTGCCTTGGCAAGTGTGTGCACCAGACTGCTGGCACAGTGGGGATGTAAGGCATGGAGAGGGCCTACCACTGATGGCTCCCCTGAAGAAGAAGCCAGAACACCAACAATGTGCAGACGGGGAGACTGAGGAGGCCCTGAGAGTCACAGGATGAGTCCGGGCTCACATTCCTGGACGGGAGCAGGACCCGGTCTAACCCCAGCTCTGTTCCCTCCCAGCGGAGACAACAGCTGCACCCAGCTTTCCAGGGGTTGAGGGGAGGTGTTTGTGGGTCACTGGATGGACAGGGCATGGGGTGGAGTGTGAGCCCTGAGCAGCTGTGGTAGGGGAGTCCTCAGGGAGCTCTGGATGGGAGCTGGAAGTCCGGTAAGGAGGCACCAGGCAGTGGTGACATTCCTTCCCCGACAACATAGCCTAAAGGATTTGGAACCCGCGTATCCAGGCACCCACATTGCAGAGTAAACCACCCTGCCCAGCTCATTTCTGGGCACAGCCTGAAGGAAACGACGTGTTCTTGTGCTGTCTACTGAAGCCCAGAGAATGCAGGCAGAGGAGAGCTCGCCCGCCAGACAAGACCCCTCTCTGGGCAGGTCATGTCAGGCCTCCCCGACGCCTCTGGCCATATTGACAAAAAGAATCGCCAGGTGAAACCGAGGGGCTCAGAGTCAGAGTGTCCCACACCTCTGATTGACCCGTGTAGCCCTAGGTCTCCTCCCCGTGTGTGTGTGTGTGTGTGTGTAAAGAGGGGAGGAGATGTCTCGAGCAGGAGCAGGCTTAAGAGGGGTCCAATGCCTGGTTGACAGGTCATGTTCACGCCCCAGGTTAAGGCAGGCTAGATCGGAGCGGGAGTGCCGCTGCACACTTTTGCCCAGTGTTTATCCTGAGATTCTGCAGGGACAGGTCAATGACCCACTAACCCCTGAACCTAACCCTGACCCTGACTGTGAGCCTGACCCAAAACCTAACCCTAGCCCTGTCTCTGACTCTGAACCAGACGGAGATCCTGACACAAAGCCTCATCCTAAATCGAAGCCTGATGCTGACCCTGAACCCGACGCTGATCCTAAAACTAACCTGACCTACTCTAACCCTGACTCATCCCTAACCATGACCCTGACTCTGACCCTAATCATAACACTGACCCTAACAAAATCCTGACCCTAACCCTAACACTGACCGCACTTTGAGCCTGATCTTAACCGTAACACTAAAGGTAGCACTACCCATGACCCTCATAAGACCCTTAACCTAAACCTAACGCTGACCCTAACCCTAACAATAACCCCTACCCAACCCAACCCTTAACCCTGACACTATGCTGTCTAACCCTAAAACTAAACATAACCCTACTGCTAACCCTAACCCTAACCAAAAACTCAAACCGTTCCCCTGAAACTAACCCTGACCCTGAACCGAAATTTGACCCTAAAACAAAGCCTGACCCTGACGTTAAACTGACTCTGGCCTGAACTTCACTTTGTCTCTGACCCTGAGCTGACTCTAAACCTAACCCTGACACTAACACTGACCCAAAACTACCCCTGCCCCTTTCCTGAACCTGGACCCTAAACCAAAGCCTCACCCTGACCCTAAATCTGACCCTGGCCCTGATATTCACTCTGCTCCTGACCCTGACCCTAATCCTAAGCCTTACCCAGTCCTAAGCCTGAGCCTAAACCTAATCCTGACACTAAGGCTAACGCTAACTCAGACCCAGACCGTGAGCCTGAACAGAACCCTAACCCAATTCTAAACATGATCCTGACTATAATCATAACCCAGAATCTAAACGTAAAGCAGACCTTATACTAACCATAACCCTAACCCTGACCTTGACCTGACCCTAACACTGAACCTGACCCTTATCCTAACCCTGACGCTGACCCTTACTCTGACACAAACCCTAACCCTGACACGGACTGTGAGCCTGACCATAAACCTAACCCTAACCTAACCCTAACCCTGACCCCTACCTTAGCCTAACGATAACCCTGACCCTAACAATGTCTAACCCTAACCCTGACCCTCACTCAAACCTTACCATTTACCCTAACCCTAAATCTAACCGAAAACCCTGACCCTGATCCTGACTGTGAAGCTGACCCAAACCTAAACAGCCCTGAACCTCACCATGACACTGACCATGAGCCAGACCCGAAACCTAACCAAAACCAAAGCCTAACGCTGACACTGGTTCAGACCCTGAACTTAAACCTAACCCTGACCTTTCACTAACCCTGACTCAGACTCTAACCGAGAGTCAAACCCTGACTTAACCTTGACCCTAACCCGAACCCTGACATTGACTGTGAGCCTGACCCTAAACCTAACCCTAAATGTAAACCTAAACCCTGACACTTATACTGACGCAGAACCTAAAACTAATGCTGACCCTTATGGTAAAACTAAACCCTACCCTAACCCAAACCCTAACCCTGACCCTAACACAGTCTAATGCTAACCCTAATCATAACCCTACTTCTAACACTAACCCTAACACCAAACCCTAAACTTACCCTGAACATAACCCTTACCATAACCCTAACCCTAACCCTGACCCAAACATAACCCTGATCTTGACACGAACCTTGCCCCTAAACCAAAACCTTACCCTGACCCAAAATCTGACCCTGTCCCTGACTTTCACCCTGACCCTGACACTGAACATGAGCCTAAACCTTACCCTAACACTGACCCAGAACCTGACCCTCACATTAACCCTGACCCTGACTGTGAGCCGGACCCTCAACTAACCATAAACGTAAAGCTGACCCTGACCCTAACACGGGCCATGACCCGAAAACTAACGCTTTCCCTACCCCTAACACACACCGTGAACCCTAACCCTGACCCTGACCCAAACCCTGTCTAAACCTAACTCTCAACCTAAATCTAACCCTGCCCCTAACGCTCCCATGTGGTTTGCAGAAGGATGAGAGCTCTGCAGACCCTTGGGAAGAGCTACTCACCCCATCCCATGTGGACATAACCTGGGACATCACCAGACAGATAGAGGCATATGTGTTTGAGCGCTCCCATGCACAGACACACACACCCACACACACCCACACACACACACACACACACACACACACACACACACAACCTACTCTGCCCAGTAGGGGTCAGAGGTGGACACCATGGGAAAATGGAGCCGGGATGGAAAGCATGGAGAGGGCATACCCCTGATGGCATCCCCTGAAGAAGAAGCCAATACACTCCCAATGTGCAGACGGGGAGAATGAGGAAGCCCTGAGAGTCACAGGATGTGTCCGGGCTCACAGGAGCAGGACCCGGTCTAAACCCAGCTCTGTTCCCTCCCAGCAGAGACAACAGCTGCACCCAGGCTTTCCAGGGGGTGTGGGGAGGTGTGTGTGGGTCACTGGATGGAGAGGGCATGAGGTGGAGTGTGAGCCCTGAGCAGCTGTGGTAGGGGAGCCCTCAGGGTGCTCTGGATGGGAGCAGGAAGTCCGGTAAGGAGGCACCAGGCAGTGGTGACATTCGTTCCCTGACGACAGAGCCTAACGGATTTGGAACCCACGTATCCAGGCACCCACATTCCGGAGTAAACCACCCAGCCCAGCTCATTTCTGGGCACAACCTGAAGGAAACGACATGTTCTTGTGCTGTCTACTGAAGCCCAGAGAATGGAGGAAGAGGGGAGCTCGCCCGCCAGACAAGTCCCCTCTCTGGGCAGGTCATGTCAGGCCTCCCCGACGCCTCTGGCCATATTGGCAAAAAGAATCGCCAGGTGAAACCGAGGGGCTCAGAGTCAGAGTGTCCCACACCTCTGATTGATCCGTGTAGCCCTAGGTCTCCTTCCCGTGTGTGTGTGTGTGTGTGTGTGTGTGTGTGTGTAAAGAGAGCTCAACGATGGAGGAGATGTCCCGAGCAGGAGCAGGTTTAAGAGGGGTCCAGTGCCTTTTTGGCAGGTCATGTTCAAGCCCCAGGTTGAGGAAGGCTAACTGGAGCGGGTGTGCCGCTGCACACTTTTTCCTAGGGTTTATCCTGAGACCCTGCAGGGACGGGTCAATGACCCAGGTGTGGGGTTAACCCAAACACTAACACCTGACCCTGACACTGACCCTGACCCAGACTGTGAGCCCAACCCAAAACCTAACCCTAGCCCTGACCCTACTCTACCCTGACCGAGATCCTGACCCAAACCCTAATCCTAAACCTAAGCCTGATGCTGACCCTGATCAAGACCCTGATTCTAAACCTAACCTGACCTACTCTAACCCTGACTCATCCCTAACCGTGACCCTGACTCTGGCACTAATCATAACGCTGACCCTAACCAAATCCTGACCCGAACCCTAACACGGACCGTACTTTGTGCCTGACCTTAACCGTAACCCTAAAGATAACACTACCCATAACCCTAATGAGACCCTTAAACTAAACCTAATGCTGACCCTAACCCTAACACTAACCCCTACCCAACCCAACCCCTAACCCTGACACTATGCTCTCTAACCCTAAAACTAAACATAACCCTACTGCTAGACCTAACCCTAAACAAAACTCAAACCGTTCCCCTGAATCTAACCCTGACCCTGAACCGAAATTTGACCCTAAAACAAAGCCTGACACTGACCCTAAACTGACTCTGGCCCTGACCTTCACTTTGACTCTGACCCTGACCCTGACTCTAAACCTAAACCTGACCCTAACACTGACCCAAAACTAACCCTGCCCCTTTCCTGAACCTGGACCCTAAACCAAAGCCTAACCCGGACCCTAAATCTGACCCTGGCCCTGATCATCACGCTGTCCCTGATCCTGACCCTAATCCTAAGCCTGACCCAGTACTAAGCCTGACCTTGACCCTAACCCTGACCCTAGGCCGAACCCTAACTCAGACCCAGACCGTGAGCCTGAACAGCACCCTAACCCAATTCTAAACATGATCCTGACTAAAATCATAACCCAGAATCTAAACGTAAAGCAGACCTTATATTTCCCATGACCCTAACTCTGACCATGACCCTGACCCTAACACTGAACCTGACCCTAATCCTAACCCTGACCCTGACCCTTTCTCTGACACAAACCCTAACCCTGACACTGACTGTGAGCCTGACCCTAAACGTAACTCTAAATGTAACCCTAAACCCTGACCCTTATATGGACCCAGAATCCAAAGTTAAGGCTGACCCTTATGGTAAAACTAAACCCTACCCTAACCCAAACCCTAACCCTGATCCTAACACAGTCTAACCCTAACCATAATCATAACCCTAATTCTAACACTAACCCTAACACCAAACCCTAACCTTACCCTGAACCTAACCCTTACCCTAACCCTAACCCTAAACCTAAACCTGACCCAAACATAACACTGATCTTAACACAAACCTTGCCCCTAAACCAAAACCTAACCCTGACCCAAAATCTGACCCTGTCCCGGACTTTACCCTGACCCTGACACTTACCATGACGCTAAACCTAACGCTCACCCTAACACTGACCCAGAACCTGACCCTCACACTAACCCTGACCCTGACTGTGAGCCAGACCCTAAATCTAACCATAAACGTAAAGCTGACCCTGACCCTAACACGGGCCATGACCCGAAAGCTAACGTTGTCCCTAACCCTAACACAAGCCACTAACCCAAACCCTAACCCTGACCCTGACCAAATCCCTGTCTAAACCTAAACCTCAACCTAACTCTAACCCTGCCCCTAACCCTCCCATGAGGTTTGCCTGGAGGATGAGAGCTCCTCAGATCCTTGGGGAGAGCTACTCACCCCATCCAATGTGGGGACATATCCAGACAGATAGAGGTATATGTGTTTGAGCGCTCCAATTCACAGACACACACACACACACACACACACACACACACAAACACACACGCAAACACCGCTCTGCCCAGCTAGGGGTCAGAGGTGGACACCAAGGGAAAATGGTGGGTAAAAGGGTGAAAGAAGAAAGACGTTGGAGACAGCTCGGCCATGGGTCAGGTACATCAGGACTCCTTGCCAGGACCGAGATCCAAAGCATGGGGAGTGGAGACAGGACGATTTGATGGTCAAGAGGTCACAAAGTGGCCCAAGGGCTTTGCAAGGGCTCTGGGTGGGGACAGTGTCTGTGGTCTGATGTCCATCACCACCCTGGACTACTGGAAGTAGGAAGAGGTATCCACCCTGTGTGAACAGAGCTACAACACCGAAGGCCTCCCCTTACTCTTCTATCCATGGGGCCATATTGACAGGGTGTCCCTAGTCTCCCACAGGCTTTTAATAGAGCCTGAATCTCTATCTGAGACACACTGTGCTCCCAGTCTTGGGTACATGCTTTCTACTCCCTTGAGGTCCTTCTGAGCTGAAGAAAGCCTGGAGGCTCAGAGGGCTGACATTTTGAGCTTGCAGAATGTGGCAAGCACTAGGCCCCTGGGCTTGGGGACCAAGGTCAGGACCCTCCTTGTTGCAGCTTCAGGGTCCCCATTGGGAAGAGGTTCCAGAGTCCGTGCTCTGTTCAGGGTGAGAAGGCCTTACTTACCAAGGAACCAAGCACCAGCACAGGAGAGGGAAACAGGGACAAGGGAGACAGCGGCGGTTTCGTCTATCAGCCCTGGAGCCCACAGATCCTGCTCCTGTAAAACACATGAAAACAGACACAGACCCTGACACAGAGACAAAGACAAAGACAAAGACAGAGACAGACACTTAACACAGGAGAGAAAGAAAGCAGAAGGGCAAGACTTTCCTCCATCAGCTTGGAAATGACAGCGAAACATTTTGTCCCCTTATCAGTCCCACGGGCCAACCCTCCTAGGGGGACTGATGCAGGAATGCCCGCGGACCACTATGGGGGCTGGTAAGTACATGGGCACAGACGAAGCCATTGGACCTCAACCTAATGGAAATCCTGGGAAGTCTGTGTCCACAAGGTCAGAAGCCATGCACTGAAACCTTGCCACGAGGGATGGGACACAGGCAGGAGGAGGGTGGTTTTGCTGGATCCCAGAGGAGATCCAGGACTCTCTGGGCTATATCCCTTTCCTCTTCATCACCAAGCACACCCGTGCCTTGGCAAGTGTGTGCACCAGACTCCTGGCAGAGTGGGGATGTAACGCATGGAGAGGGCCTACCCCTGATGGCATCCCCTGAAGAAGAAGCCAGAACACCACCAATATGCAGACGGCGAGACTGAGGAGGCCCTGAGAGTCCAGGATGTGTCCGGCCTACAGTCATGGACAGGAGCAGGACCCGGTCTAACCCCAGCTCTGTTCCCTCCCAGCGGAGACAAAAGCTGCACCCAGGCTTTCCAGGGGTTGGGGGGAGGTGTGTGTGGGTCACTGGATGGACAGGGCATGGGGTGGAGTGTGAGCCCTGAGCAGCTGTGGTAGGTGAGCCCTCAGGGAGCTCTGGATGGGAGCAGGAATTCCGGTAAGGAGGGCCCAGGCAGTGGTGACATTCGTTCCCTGACGACAGAGCCTAACGGATTTGGAACGCATGTACCCAGGCACCCACATTCCAGAGTAAACCACCCTGCCCAGCTCATTTCTGGGCACAGCCTGAAGGCAACGACATGTTCTTATGCTGTCTACTGAAGCTCAGAGAATGCAGGCAGAGGAGAGCTCGCGCGCCAGACAAGTCCCCTCTCTGGGAAGGTCATGTCAGGCCTCCCCGACGCCTCTGGCCATATTGGCAAAAATAATTGACAGGTGAAACCGAGGGGCTCAGAGTCAGAGTGTCCCACACCTCTGATTGACCCGTGTAGCCCTAGGTCTCCTTCCCGTGTCTGTGTGTGAGTGTGTGTCTGTGTGTGTGTGTGTGTAAAGAGAGCTCATCGGGGTAGGAGATGTCCCGAGCAGGAGCAGGCTTAAGAGGGGTCCAGTGCCTTGTTGGCAGGTCATGTTCAAGCCCCAGGTTGAGGCAGGCTAGCTGGAGCGGGTGTCCGGCTGCACACTTTTACCCTGGGTTTATCCTGAGACCCTGCAGGGACGGGTCAATGACCCAGGTGTGGGGTTAACCCAAACACTAACACCTGACCCTGACCCTGACCCTCACTATGTGCCCGACCCAAAACCTAACCCTAGCCCTGACAATACTCTACCTTGACCGAGATCCTGACACACACCATAATCCTAAACCTAAGCCTGATGCTGACCCTGATCAAGACACTTATTCTAAAACTAACCTGACCTACTCTATCCCTGACTCATCCCTAACCGTGACCCTGACTCTGACACTAATTATAACGCTGACCCTAACCAAATACTGACCCGAACCCTAACACGGACCGTACTTTGAGCCTGACCTTAACTGTAACCCAAAGATAACACTACCCATGACCCTAATAAGACCCTTAAACTAAACCTAATGCTGACCCTAACCCTAACACTAACCCCTGGCGAACCCAACTCCTAACCCTGACACTATGCTGTCTAACCCTAAAACTAAACATAACCCTACTGCTAGCCCTAAACCTAACCAAAAACTCAAACCGTTCCCCTGAATCTAACCCTGACCCTGAACCGAAATTTGACCCTAAAACAAAGCCTGACACTGACCCTAAACTGACTCTGGCCCTGACCTTCACTTTGACTCTGACCCTGACCCTGACTCTAAACCTAAACCTGACCCTAACACTGACCCAAAACTACCCCTGCCCCTTTTCTGAACCTGGACCAAACCAAAGCCTAACCCTGACCCTAAATCTGACCCTGGCCCTGATCATCACGCTGTCCCTGACCCTGACCCTAATCCTAAGCCTGACCCAGTACTAAGCCTGACCCTGACCCTAACCCTGACCCTAAGCCGAACCCTAACTCAGACCCAGACCGTGAGCCTGAACAGCACCCTAACCGAATTCTAAACATGATCCTGACTAAAATCATAACCCAGAATCTAAACGTAAAGCAGACCTTATATTTCCCATGACCCTAACTCTGACCATGACCCTGACCCTAACACTGAACCTGACCCTAATCCTAACCCTGACCCTGACCCTTTCTCTGACACAAACCCTAACCCTGACACTGACTGTGAGCCTGACCCTAAACGTAACTCTAAATGTAACCCTAAACCCTGACCCTTATATGGACCCAGAATCCAAAGTTAAGGCTGACCCTTATGGTAAACTAAACCCTACCCTAACCCAAACCCTAACCCTGACCCTAACACAGTCTAACCCTAACCATAATCATAACCCTAATTTTAACACTAACCCTAACACCAAACCCTAACCTTACCCTGAACCTAACCCTTACCCTAACCCTAACCCTAACCCTAAACCTGACCCAAACATAACCCTGATCTTGACACAAACCTTGCCCCTAAACCAAAACCTAACCCTGACCCAAAATCTGACCCTGTCCCGGACTTTACCCTGACCCTGACACTTACCATGACGCTAAACCTAACGCTCACCCTAACACTGACCCAGAACCTGACCCTCACACTAACCCTGACCCTGACTGTGAGCCAGACCCTAAATCTAACCATAAACATAAAGCTGACCCTGACGCTAACACGGGCCATGAAACGAAACCTAACGTTGTCCCTAACCCTAACACAAGCCACTAAACCTAACCCTGACCCTGACCCAATCCCTGTCTAAACGTAACCCTCAACCTAACCCTAACCCAGCCCCTAACCCTCCCATGAGGTTTGCCTGGAGGATGAGAGCTCCTCAGATCTTTGGGGAGAGCTACTCACCCCATCCAATGTGGGGACATATCCAGACAGATAGAGGCATATGTGTTTGAGCGCTCCTATTCACACACACACACACACACACACACACACAAACACACAGACACCACTCTGCCCAGCTAGGGTCAGAGGTGGACACCAAGGGAAAATGGTGGGTAAAAGGGTGAAAGAAGAAAGACGTTGGAGACAGCTCGGCCATGGGTCAGGGGCATCAGGACTCCTTGCCAGGACTGAGATCCAAAGCATGGGGAGTGGAGACAGGACAAGCTGATGGATAAGGGGTCACTAAGGGACCCAAGGGCTTTTCAAGGGCACTGGGTAGGGACAGTGTCTGTGGTCAGATGTCCATCACCACCCTGGATTACTGGATTTAGGAAGAGGTATCCACCCTGTTTGAACAGAGCAACAACACCGAAGGCCTCCCCTTACTCTTCTATCCATGGGGCCATATTGACAGGGTGTCCCTAGTCTCCCACAGGCTTTTAATAGAGCCTGAATCTCTATCTGAGACACACTGTGCTCCCAGTCTTGGGTACATGCTTTCTACTCCCTCGAGGTCCTTCTGAGCAGAAGACAGCCTGGAGGCTCAGGGGGCTGACATTTTGAGCTTGCAGAATGTGGCAAGCACTACGCCCCTGGCCTGGGGACCAAGGTCAGGAACCTCCTTGTTGCAGCTTCAGGGTCCCCATAGGGAAGAGGTTCCAGAGTCCGTGCTCTGCTTAGGGTGAGAAGGCCTTACTTACCAAGGAACCAAGCACCAGCACAGGAGAGGGAAACAGGGACAAGGGAGACAGCGGCGGTTTCGTCCATCAGCCCTGGAGCCCACAGATCCTGCTCCTGTAAAACATATGAAAACAAACACAGACCCTGACACAGAGACAAAGACAAAGACAAAGACAAAGACAGAGACAGACACTGAACACAGGAGAGAAAGAAAGCAGAATTGCCAGACTCTCCTCCATCAGCTTGGAAATGAGAGCAAAACATTCTGTCCCCTTATCAGTCCCACGGGCCATCCCTTCTAGTAGGACTGCTGCAGGAATGCCCACGGACCACTATGGGGGCTGGTAAGTACATGGGCACAGACGAGGCCATTGGACCTCATCCTAATGGAAGTCCCGGGAAGTCTTTGTCCACAAGGTCAGAAGCCATTCACTGAAACCTTGCCACGAGGGATGGGATACAGGCAGGAGGAGGGTGGTTTTGCTGGATCCCAGAGGAGATCCAGGCCTCTCTGGGCTATATTCCATTCCCCCGCCCATCACCAAGCACACCCGTGCCTTGGCAAGTGTGTGCACCAGACTCCTGGCAGAGTGGGGATGTAACGCATGGAGAGGGCCTACCCCTGATGGCATCCCCTGAAGAAGAAGCCAGAACACCACCAATGTGCAGACGGGGAGACTGAGGAGGCCCTGAGAGTCACAGGATGTGTCCGGACACACATTCCTGGACAGGAGCAGGACCCGGTCTAACCCCAGCTCTGTTCCCTCCCAGCGGAGACAACAGCTGCACCCAGGCTTTCCACGGGTTGGGTGGAGGTGTGTGTGCGTCACTGGATGGACAGGGCATGGGGTGGAGTGTGAGCCCTAAGCAGCTGTGGTAGGGGAGCCCTCAGGGATTCAGGATGGGAGCAGGAAGTCCGGTAAGGAGCCTCCAGGCAGTGGTGACATTCGTTCCCTGACGACAGAGCCTAACGGATTTGGAACCCACGTTTCCAGGCACCCACATTCCAGAGTAAACCACCCTGCCCAGCTCATTTCTGGACACAGCCTGAAGGAAACGACATGTTCTTGTGCTGTCTACTGAAGCCCAGAGAATGCAGGCAGAGGAGAGCTCGCCCGGCAGACAATCCCCTCTCTGGCAGGTCATGTCAGGCCTCCCCAACGCCTCTGGCCATATTGGCAAAAATAATTGACAGGTGAAACTGAGGGGCTCAGAGTCAGAGTGTCCCACACTTTCTAATTGAACCCTGGAGCCCTAGGTCTCCTCCCTTTCTGTGTTTGTGTGTGTGTGTGTGTGTGTGTGTGTGTGTGTCTGTGTAAAGAGAGCTCATAGGGGGTGGAGATTCCCCGAGCAGGAACAGGCTTATGAGGGGTCCAATGCCTGGTTGGCAGGCATGTTCACACCCTAGGTTAAGGCAGGCTAGCTGGGAGCCGGTGTGCCGCTGCACACTTTTGCCCAGGGTTTTTCCTGAGACCCTGCAGGGACTGGTCAATGTTCCAGGTGTGGGGTTAACCCTAACACTAACCACTGACAGTGACCCTGACCCTGACTGTGAGCTCGAACCAAATCTAACCCTAGCCTTGACTCTGACTCTTACCCTGACCGAGATCCTGACCCAAACCCTAATCCCATATCTAAGACTGATGTTGACCCTGATCCAGACCCTGATCCTAAACCTAACCTGACCTACTCTAACTCTGTTTATCCCTAACCGTTACCCTGACTCTTACCCTAATCATAATCCAGACGATAACCAATTCTTGACCCTAACCCTAACACTGACCGTACTTTGAGCCTGACCTTAACCGTAACCCTAAAGGTAATCCTAACCCTGACCCTAATAAAGACCCTTAACCTAAGCCTAACTCTGACCCTAACCCTAACACTAACCCCTACCCAACCCAACCCCTAACCCTGACACTGTGCTGTCTAACCCTAAAACTAAACATAACCCTACTACTAACCATAACCCTATCCAAAAACTCAAACGGTTCCCTGAAACCAAGCCTGACCCTGAACTGAAATTTGACCATAAAAGAAAGCCTGACCCTGACCCTAAACTGACTCTGGCCCTGACCTTCAATTGATTCTGACCCTGACCCTGACCCTGACTCTAAACCTAACCCTGACCCTAACACTGACCCCAAACTACCCCTGGACCTATCCTGAACCTGGACCCTAAACCAAAGCCTCACCCTGACACTAAATCAGACCCTGGCCCTGACCTTCATGCTGTCCCTGACCCTGAACCTATTCTAAGCATGACCCAGTCCTAAGCATGACGCTAACACTAACCCTGACACTAACCCTAACCCTAACTCAGTCCCAGACCGTGAGCCTGAACAGAACCCTAACACAATTTTAAACATGATACTGACTATAATCATAACCCAGAATCTAAACGTAAAGCAGACCTTATCCTAACCATGACGCTAACCCTGACCTTGACCCTGACCCTAACACTTTACCTGACCCTAATCCTAACCCTGACCCTGACCCTTACTCTGACACAAACCCTAACCCTGACACTGAGTGTGAGCGTGACTATAAACCTAACCCTAACAAAACACTAACACTGACCCCTACCTTAAGCCTAACGATAACCCTGACCCTAACAATGTCTAAACCTAACCCTGACCCTCACTCTAACCCTAATATTAACCCTAACCCTAAATCTAACCGAAAACCCGGACCCTGACCCTGTGAACCTGACCCAAACCTAACCAACCCTGGACCTCACCATTACCCTGACCATGAGCCTGACCCGAACCAAAACCTAAACCAAAGCCTAACGCTGACACTGATTCGGACCCGGAACTTAAACCTCACCCTGACCTTACACTAAACCTGACTCAGACCCTAACCGAGAGTCTGATCTTGACCTAAACTTGACCTAACCCGAACCCTGACATTGACTGTGAGCCTGACCCTAAACCTAACCCTAAATGTAACCCTAACCCCCGACCCTTATACGGACCCAGAACCTAAAACTAACGCTGACCCTAATGGTAAAACAAAACACTACCCTAACCCAAACCGTAACCCTGACCCTAACACAATCTAGCACTAACCCTAACCATAACCCTACTTCTAACACTAACGCTAACACCAAACCCTAACCTTACA
The DNA here is from genome assembly GCF_020171115.1 of Neogale vison. NCBI lineage: Eukaryota > Metazoa > Chordata > Mammalia > Carnivora > Mustelidae > Neogale > Neogale vison. The sequence goes on from NC_058095.1 coordinate 48,347,970, forward strand.
CTGAACCTAACCCTGTCCCTAACCCTAACCCTAACCCTGAAGGAAACATAACCCTCATCCTGATACGAACCTTTTCTCCTAAAGAAAAATATGACGCTGACCCAAAATCTGACCCTGTTCCTGACCTTCACCCTGACCCTGACACTGACCCTGACCCTAAACATAACCCTCACCCTAACACTGACCGAGAACCTGACCGTCACACTAACCCTGACCCTGACTGTGATCCTGACCTTAAATCTAACCATAAATGTAAACTGACCCTGACCCTAACCCTAACGGGCCATGACCCAAAACCTAACGCTGTCCCTAACCCTAACACAAACCCCTAAGCCTAACCCTGACCCTGACCCAAACCCTGTCTAAACCTAACTGTCAACCTAACTCTAACCCTACCCTTAACCCTCCCATGAGGTTTGTCTGGAGGATGAGAGCTCATCAGATCCTTGGGGAGATCTACTCACCCCATCCCATGTGGGGACATGTTCTGGGACATCACCAGACAGAGAGAGGCATATGTGTTTGAGCGCACCCATGAACAGGCACACACACACACAAACACACACACACACACACCCCGCTCTGGCCAGCTAGGGGTCAGAGGTGGACACCAAGGAAAAATGGTGGGTAAAAAGGGTGAAAGAAGAAAGCGGTTGGAGACAGCTCGGCCATGGGGTCAGGGGCATCAGGAATCCTGGCCAGGACCGAGATCCAAAGAATGGGGAGTGGAGACAGGACGAGCTGATGATCAAGGAGTCCCCAAGGGGCCCAAGGCCTTTGCAAGGGCACTGGGTGGGGAGAGTGTCTGGGGTCTGGTGTCCATCACCACCCTGGACTACTGGAAGTAGGAAGAGGTAACCACCCTGTGTGAACAGAGCTACAACACCGAAGGACTCCCCGTACTATTCTATCCATGGGTCCATATAGACAGAGTGTCCCTAGTCTCCCACAGGCTTGTAAAAGAGACTGTTGGCCTTGAATCTCTATCCAAGACCCACTGTTCTCCCAGTCTTGGGTACATGCATTCTACTCCTTCGAGGTCCTTCTGAGCAGAAGACAGCCTGGAGGCTCAGGGGGCTGACATTGTGAGCTTACAGAATGTGGCAGAGCACTAGGCCCCTGCCCTGGGGACCAAGGTAAGGATCCTCCTTATTGCAGCCTCAGGGTCCCCATTGGGAAGAGGTTCCTGAGTCCGTGCACTGCTCAGGGAGAGAAGGCCTTACTTACCAAGGAACCAAGCACCAGCACAGGAGAGGGAAACAGGGACAAAGGAGACAGCAGCGGTTTCGTCCATCAGCCCTGGAGCCCACAGATCCTGCTCCTGTGAGACACACCAAACCAGACACAGATGCTAACACAGAGACAAAGACAAAGACAAAGACAGAGACAGACACTGAACACAGGAGAGAAAGAAAGCAGAAGGGCAAGACTTTCCCCCATCAGCTTGGAAATGACAGCCAAACATTTTCTCCCTTTATCAGTCCCACCGGCCATCCCTCCTAGGAGGACGGATGCGGGAATGCCCGCAGACCACTATGGGGGCTGGCCAGTACATGGGCGCTGACGAGGCCCTTGGACCTCAACCCAATGGAAGTCCCGGGAAGTCTGTGTCCACAAGGTCAGAAGCCATCCATTGCAATCTTGCCATGGGGGATGAGATACAGGCAGGAGGAGGGTGGTTTTGCTGGATCCCAGAGGAGATCCAGGCCTCTCTGGGCTATATTCCATTCCCCCGCCCATCACCAAGCACAACCGTGCCTTGGCAAGTGTGTGCACCAGACTCCTGGGAGAGCGGGGATGGAATGCATGGAGAGGGCCTACCACTGATGGCATCCCCTGAAGAAGAAGCCAGAACACCAACAATGTACAGACGGGGAGACTGAGGAGGCCCTGAGAGTCACAGGATATGTCCGCGCTCACAGTCCTGGGCAGTAGCAGGAACCTGATCTAACCCCAGCTCTGTTCCCTCCCAGCAGAGACAACAGCTGCACCCAGGCCTCCCAAGGGTTGTGGGGAGGCTGTGTGTGGGTCACTGGATGGACAGGGCATGGGGTGGAGTGTGAGCCCTGAACAGCTGCGGTAGAGGTGCCATCAGGAACCTCTGGATGGGAGCAGCAAGTCCGGTAAAGAGCCCCCGGGCAGTGGTGACCTTACTTCCCTGACAAAAAAGCCCAACGGAATTGGAACCCACTTATCCAGGCACCCACATTCCAGAGAAAACCACCATGCCCAGCTCATTTCTGGGCACAGCCTGAAGGAAACAACAGGTTCTTGTGCTGTCTACCAAAGCCCTGAGAATGCAGGCAGAAAAGAGCTCGCCCGCCAGACAAGTCCCCTCACTGGGCAGGTCAAGTCAGGCCTCCCCGACGCCTTTGGCCGTATTGGCAAAAAGAATCGCAAGGTGAAACCGAGGGGCTCAGAGTCAGATAGTCCCACACCTTCTGATTGACACGTGTAGCCCTAGGTCTCCTCGCCGTGTGTGTGTGTGTGTGTAAAGAGAGCTCATCGGGAGTGGAGATTGCCTGAGCAGGAGCAGGCTTATGAGGGGTCCGATGCCTGGTTGGCAGGTCATGATCACGCCCCAAGTTAGGGCAGGCTAGGTGGGAGCGAATGTGGGGGATGGACCCTTTTGCCCAGGGTTTATCCTGAGACCCTGCAGGGACTGGTCAATGACCCAAGTGTGGGGCTAACCCTAATACTAACCCCTGACCCTGACCCTTACCCTGACCCTGACTGTGAGCCTGATCCAAAACCTAACCCTAGCTCTGACCCTGACTCTGACCCTGACCGAGATCCTGACCCAAACCCTAATCCTAAACCTAAGCCTGATGCTGACCCTGATTCACACCCTCAACCTAAAACTAACCTGACCTTATTCTAACCCTGATTCATCCCTAACCATGACCCTGACTCTGACCCTAATAATAACCCTGACCCTAACCAAATCCTGAACCTAACCGTAACACTGACCCAACTTTGAGCCTGACCTTAACCGTACCCTAAGGGTAACCATAACCCTGACCCTAATAAGGACTCTGAACCTAAACCTACCGCTGACGCTAACACTAACCCCTAGCCAACACAACCCCTAACTATGACACTATGCTGTCTAACCCTAATACTAAACATAACCCTACTGCTAACACTAACCCTAACTAAAAACCCAAACCATTCCCCTGAAACTAACCCTGACCCTGAAACAAAATTTGACCCTAAACAATGCCTGACACTGACCCTAAACAGACTCTGGCCCTGACCTTCAATTTGACCCTGACCTTAACCCTGACTCTAAACCTAACCCTGACTCTAACACTTACCCAAAACTAACCCTGCCCCTGACACGAACCTGGACCCTTAAGCAAAGCCTCATCATTACCCTTTATCTGACTCTGGCCCTGACCTTCACCCTGACCCTGACCCTGACCCTAATTCAAAGCCTGACATAGTCCTAAGCCTGACTCTAACCCTAACCCTGATCGTGACTGTGTTCCTGACCCTAACCGTAATCCTAAAGGTAACCCTATCCCTGATCTAATACCGACCATGAACCTAAACCTAATGCTGAGGCTAAACCTAACACTAAAACCTACCCTAACCCAAACCATAACCCAAACCTTAACGCTGTCTCACCCTAACCCTAACCATAACCCTACTTCTAACCCTAAGCCTAACTCCAAACCCAAACCTTTCCCCTAAACCTAACTTTGACACTGAACCGAACATTGATCCTAAACCAAATCCTGACCCTGACCATAAACCGGACCCCAGCCCAGACCTTCACCTGACCCTGACCCTCAACCTAACCCTGAAAATAGCACTGACCAAAAACTATCCCTGTCCCTGAGCTGAACGTGGACCCTAAACCAAAACCAGATCCTGACTCTAAACCTGACACTGGCCCTGAACTTCACCCTGACCCTGACCCAGACCCTGACCATAAACCAAAACCAGACCCTAACGGTGACCCTGACCCTGACCCTGACCCTAAAACTAACCCTGAAGCTGACTGTGAGTCTGACCGTGACCCTGACCCTTACATGGACCAAGACACGAAACATAACAATGACCCTAACCCTACCACTAAACCCTAAACCTAACGCTGACTTTGAACCTAACCTGGTCTAACCCTAACCCTCAAAGTAACTCTAATTCTCACACTAAACCCATACTTTAACCATAACCCTGACCCTATCCCTGACTCTGAGATAACCTTAACCCTGAACTTTGCCTAAACTTGACCCTGATCCGAACCTTGACCCTAAACAGAACCCTGGCCCTCCCCCTAACCCTGATTCGGACCATGAACTTAAACCTAACCCTGACCTTACACTAACCGTGACTCAGACCCTAACCGAGAGTGTGACCCTGACCTAAACTTGACACTACCCCTAAACCTGTACATGACTGTGAGCCTGACCCTAACCCTAACCCTAAATGTAACCCTAAACGCTGACCCTAGTACGGACCCAGAACTGAAAACTAATGCTGACCCTAACGGTAAAACGAAACCATACCCTAACCCAAACCCTAACCCTGACCCTAACACAGTATAACACTAACCCTAACTGTAACCGTACTTCTAACCCTAACCGTAACACCAAACCCTAATCTTTCCCCTGAACCTAACCCTCTCCCTGACCCTAACCCCAACCCTAAACCTGACAAAACCTAACTCTGACGCTGACCCGAACCTTGCCAATAAACCAAAACCTGAACCTGACCCTAAATTTATCCCTGTACCTAACCTTCACCCTGACACTGACACTGACCCTGACCGCAAACCTAACCCTCACCCTAACACTGATCCAGACCATGACCCTCACACTAACACTGACCTTGACTGTGCCCCTGACACTAAACCTAACGATAAATGTAAACCTGACCCTGATCCTAACACGGGCCATGACCCGAAACCTAAAGCTGACCCTGACCCTAACACTAAACCCTAACCCTAACCCTGACCCAGACCCAAACCCTGTCTAAACCTATCCCTCCACCTAACTATAACCCTACCCTAAACCTCCCATGAGGTTTGCCTGGAGGATGAGAGTCCTCAGATCCTTGGGGAGAGCTACGCACTCCATCCCATGTGGGGACATGACCTCAGACATCCCCAGACAGCAAGAGGCACATGTGTTTGAGCGCTCGCATGCACAGACACACACGGACACACACACACACACACACACACACACACACACACACACACACACACACCCAGCTCTACCCAGCTAGGGGTCAGAGGTGGACACCAAGGGAAAATGGTGGGTAAAAAGGGTGAAAGAAAAATGAGGCTTGAGACAGCTCCGCCATGGGGTCAGGGGCATCAGGACTCCTGGACAGGAATGAAATCCAAAGGCTAGGGAGGGGAGACAGGACGGGCTGATGGTCAAGGGGTCCACAAGGGGAAAAGGAGCTTTGCAAGGGCAATGGATGGGAACAGGGTTTGGAGTCTGGTGTCCATCATCAACCTGGACTACTGGAAGTAGGAAGAAGTAACCACCCTGTGTGAACAGAGCTACAAAACCGAAGGCCTCCACTTACTCTTCTATCAATGGGGCCATAGAGACAGAGTGTCCCTAGTCTCCCAAAGTCTTGTAGAAGAGCCTGTTGGCTTTGAATCTCTATCCAAGACCCACTGTGCTCCCAGTCTTGGTTAAATGCTTTCTACTCCCTCGAGGTCCTTCTGAGCAGAAGACGGCCTGGAGGCTCCTGGGACTGACATTGTGAGCTTGCAGAATGAGGCAGAGCACTAGGCCCCTGGCTGGGGACCAAGGTCAGGACCCTACATGTGGCAGCCTCAGGGTACCCATTGGGAAGAGGATCCAGAGTCAGTGCTCTGCTCAGGGTGAGAAGGCCTTACTTAGCAAGGAACCAAGCACCAGCACAGGAGAAGGAAACAGGGACAAGGGAGACAATAGTGGTTTTGCCCATCAGCCCTGGAGACCACAGATCCTGCTCCTGTGAGACACACAAAAACAGAGACAGATGCAGACACAGACACAAAGACAAAGACATAGACAGAGATAGACACTGAACATAAGAGAGAAGGAACCAGAAGAAGTGCCAGACTTTCCTCCATCAGCTTGGAAATGACAGCCAAATATTTTGTCCCCTTATCAGTTCCACGGGCCGTCCATCCTAAAAGGACGGATGCGGGAATGCCCTCGGACCACTGTGGGGGCTGGCCAGTGAATGGGCGCAGACGAGGGCCTTGGACCTCAACCTAATGGATGTCCCTGGAAGTCTGTCTCAACAAGGTCAGAAGCCATGCACTGCAACTTTGCCACGTGGGATGGGATACAGGCAGGAGGAGCGTGGTTTTGCTGGATCCCAGAGCATATCCAGGCCTTCTGGGCTATGTTCCATTCGCCCGCCCATCCCCAGGAACACCCGTGCCTTGTCAAGTATCTGGACCAGACTCCTAGGAAAGCGGGGATGGAACGCATGGAGAGGGCCTACCCCTGAAGGCGTTCCCAGAAGAAGATGCCAGAACACCACCAATGTGCAGACGGGGAGACTGAGGAGGCCCTGAGAGCCACAGGATGTGTGCGGGCTCACAGTCCTGGGCAGGAGCAGGAGCAGGAGCCCGGTCTGAATTCAGCTCTGTGCCCTCTCTGCAGAGACAACAGCAGCACCCAGGTCTCCCAGGGGTTGGGGGGAGGCTGTGTGTGGGTCACTGGATGGACAGGGCATGGGGTGGAGTGTGAGCCCTGAGCAGCTGTGGTAGGGGAGCCCTCAGGGTGCTCTGGATGGGAGCAGGAAGTCCCGTAAGGAGCCCCCAGGCAGTGTTGACCTTAATTCCCTGACGACAGAGCCCAACGGAATTGGAACCCACGTATCCAGGCACCCACATTCCAGAGAAAACCTGCCCAGCTCATTTCTGGGCACAGCCTGAAGGAAACAACATGTTCTTGTGCTGTCGACCGAAGCCCAGAGAATGCAGGCAGAGGAGAGCTCGCCCACCAGACAAGTTCCCTCACTGGGCAGGTCATGTCAGGCTTCCCCATTGCCTCTGTCCCTTTTGGCAAAATAATTGCAAGGTGAAAACGAGGGGCTCAGAGTCAGAGAATCCCCCACCTTCTGATTGAACTGTTTAGCCCTAGGACTCCTCTCCGTGTGTTTGTCTCTGTGTGTGTGTGTTTGTGTGTAAAAAGAAATAATCGGGGATGGAGATGCCCTGAGCAGGAGCAGGCTTATGAGGGATCCGATGCCTGGTTTGCCGGTCATGATCACGACCCAGGGTAGGGCAGACTAGGAGGGAGCAAATGTGGGGGCTGGACCATTTTGCCCAGGGTTTATCCTGAGACCCTGCAGGGATGAGTCAATGACCCAAGTGCGGGGTTAACCCTAATACTAACCCCTGACCCTGAACTGGCCCTGACCCTGACTGTGAGCCTGATACAAAACCTAACCCTAGCCCTGACACTGACTCTGACCCTGACCGAGATCCTGACCCAATCCCTAATTTTAAATCTAAGCCTAATTCTGACCCTGATCCAGACCCTGAACCTAAACCTAACCTGACCTTACTCTAACCCTGACTCATCCCTAAACGTGACCCTGACTCTTACCCTAATCATAACCCTGACCCTAACCAAATACTTAACCTAACCGTAACACTGACCCAACTTTGGTCCTGACCTTAACTGTAACCCTAAATGTAACCCTAACCCTGACCCTAATAAGGACCCTGAAACTAAGCCTAACACTGACCCTAACCCTAACACTAACCCCTACACAACACAACCCCTAACCATGACACAACGCTGTCTAACCCTGAAACTAAACATAACCCTACTGCTAACCCTAACCCTAACCAAAAACTCAAACCATTCCCCTGAAACAAACCCTGAACCTGAAACAAAATTTGACCCTAAAACAAACCCTGACCATGACCCTAAACAGACTCTGGCCCTGACCTTCACTTTGACTCTGACCCTGACTCTAAACCTAAAACTGTCTCTAACACTTACCCAAAACTAACCCTGTCCCTGACCCGAACCTGGACCCTAAACCAAAGCCACATCATGACCCTTTATCTGACCCTGGCCCTGACCTTCACCCTGACCCTGACCCTGACCCTAATTCAAAGCCTGACACAGTCCTATGCCTGACCCTAACCATAACCCTGACCGTGACTGTGTTCCCGACCCTAACCGTAATCCTAAAGGTAACCCTGTCCATGATCTAACACCTACCACGAACCTAAACCTAATGCTGAGGCTAAACCTAACACTAAACCCTACCCTAACCCAAACCCTAACCCAAACCTTAACGCTGTCTCACCCTAACCCTAACCATAACCCTACTTCTAACCCTAGTCCTAACTCCAAACCCAAACTTTTGCCCTAAACCTAACCCTGACACTGAACCGAACATTGACCCTAAACCAAATCCTGACCCTGACCATAAACCAGACCCCGGCCCAGACCTTCATCTGATCCTGACCCTAAACCTAACCCTGACAATAGCACTGACCCAAAACTAACCCTGTCCCAGAGCTGAACATGGACCCTAAACCAAAACCAGATCCTGACCCTAAACCTGACACTGGCCCTGATGTTCACCCTGACACTGACCCAGACCCTGAACATAAACCTAAACCTGACCCTAATGGTGACCCTGACCTTGACCCTAACACTAACCCTGAATCTGACTGTGAGTCTGACCATAACTCTAACCCTAAACTTAACCCTGAACATGACTCTGACATGGACCATGACACGAAAAATAACAATGACCCTAACCCTACCACTAACCCCTAAAGCTAATGCTGACCCTGACCCTAACCAGGTCTAACCCTAACCCTCAAAGTACCTCTAATTCTCACACTAGCCCCATACTTTAACCCTAACCCTGATCCTATCCCTGACTCTGAGATAACCTTAACACTGAACGTTGCCTAAACTTGACCCTGATTCGAACCTTGACCCTAAACAGAACCCTGGCCCTCACCCTAAACCTAACCCTGGCCCTGACCCTAACACTGACACTGACGCTGAACTTAAACCTAATTCTGACCCAGGCCATGAGCCTGACCAGAACCCTAACCCTAATGCTCACCTGGTCCTGACCCTAATCATAACCCAGAATCTAAACATAAAGCTGACCTTATCCTAACCATGACCCTAACCCTGACCCTTACCCTGACCCTTACACTGAACCTGACCCTAATCCTAACCCTGACCCTGACCATTACTCTGACACTAACCCTAACCCTGACACCGACTGTAAGCCTGACCATAAACCTAAACATGAACCTAACACTAACCCTGACCCCTACCCTAAGCCTAATGATAACCCTTACCCTAACAATGTCAAACCCTAAACCTGACTCTAACTCTACACCTAAACTTAACCCTAAGCCAAAAACTAACCGAAAATGCGGAGACTAACCATGTGAGTTTGACCCAAACCATAACCAGTCCTGACCCTGACCCAGACCCTGACCATGAGCCAGACCCGAACCCTAACCTAAACCAAAGCCTAACGCTGACCCTGATTTGGACCATGAACTTAAACCTAACCCTGACCTTACACTAACCCTGACTCAGACCCTAACCGAGAGCCTGACCCTGACCTAACCTTGACTCTACCCCTAACCCTGACCATGACTGTGAGCCTGACCCTAACCCTAACCCTAAATGTAACCGTAAATGCTGAACCTAGTAAGGACCAGGAACCTAAAACTAATGCTGACCCTAATGATAAAACGAAACCCTACCCTAACCCAAACCCTAACCCTGACCCTAACACAGTCTAACGCTAACCCTAACTGTAACCGTTCTTCTAACCCTAACCGTAACACCAAACCCTAATCTTTCCCCTGAACCTAACCCTCTCCCTGAACCTAACCCTAACCCTAAACCTGACCCAAAACTAACCCTGACACTGACCCGAAACTTGCCCCTATACCATACATGACACTGGCCCTAAATCTGACCCTGTCCCTGACCGTCACCCTGACACTGACCCTAAACCTAACCCTCACCCTAACACTGACCCAGACCCTGACCTTCACACCAACCCTGACCCTGACTGTGAGCCTGATTCTAAACCTAACCATAAACGTAAACCTGACCCTGACCCTAACACGGGCCATGACCCGAAACCTAACGTTGACACTAACCCTAACACTAACCCCTAACCCTAACCCTGACCCAAACCCTGTCTAAACCTAACCCTCAACCTAACTCTAACACTAACCCTAATTCTTCCATGAGGTTTGCATGAGGATGAGAGCTTCTCAGATCCTTGGGGAGAGCTACCCACCCCATCCCATGTGGGGACATGACTTCGAACATCCCCAGATAGCTAGAGGCATATGTGTTTGAGCACTCGCATGCAAGACACACATACACACACACACCGCTCTGCCCAGATAGGGGTCAGAGGTGGACACCAAGGGAAAATGGTGGGTAAAAAGGGTGAAAGAAGAAAGAGGTTGGAGACAGTTCGGCCATGGGGTCAGGGGTATCAGGACTCCTGACCAGGACCGAGATCCAAAGCATGGGGAGGGGAGACAGGACGAGCTGATGGTCAAGGGGTCCCCAAGGGGACCAGGGGCTATGAAAGGGCACTGGGTGGGGACAGTGTCTGTGGTCTGTTGTCCATCACCACACTGGACTACTGGAAGTAGGAAGAGGTAACCACCCTGTGTGGACAGAGCTACAACACCGAAGGCCTCCCCTTACTCTTCTATCAATGGGGCCATAGAGACAGGGTGTCCCTAGTCTCCCACAGGCTTGTAGAAGAGCCTGTTGGCCTTGAATCTCTATCCGAGACCCACTGTGCTCCCAGTCTTGCGTAAATGCTTTCTACTCCCTCGAGGTCCTTCTGAGCAGAAGACGGCCGGGAGGCTAGGGGGACTGACATTGTGAGCTTGCAGAATGTGGCAGAGCACTAGGCCCCTGGCCTGGGGACCAAGGTCAGGACCCTCCTTGTTGCAGCCTCAGGGTCCCCATTGGGAAGAGGTTACAGGGTCCGTGCTCTGCTCAGGGTGAGAAGGCCTTACTTAGCAAGGAACCAATCACCAGCACAGGAGAGGGAAACAGGGACAAGGGAGACACTGGCGGTTTCGCCCATCAGCCCTGGAGCCCACAGATCTTACTCCTGTGAGACACAAATGAACAGAGACAGATGCAGATGCAGACACAGAGACAAAGACAAAGACAGAGACAGAGACAGACACTGAACACAGGAGAGAGGGAACCAGCAGAACTGCCAGACTTTCCTCCATCAGCTTGGAAATGACAGCCAAACCTTTTGTCCCCTTATCAGTCCCACGGGCCATCCATCCTATGAGGATGGATTCGGGAATGCCCGTGGACCACTGTGGGGGCTCGCCAGTACATGGGAGCAGACTAGGTCCTTGGTACTCAACCTAATGGAAGGCCCTGAAGTCTGTGTCCACAAAGACAGAAGCCATGAACTGCAACCTTGTCATGGTGGATGGGATTCAGGCAGGAGGAGGGTGGTTTTGCTGGATCCCAGAGTAGATCCAGGCCTCTATGTTCCATTCCCCCGCTCATCCTCAGGCACACCCGTGCCTTGCCAAGTGTGTGCACCGGACTCCTGTGAGAGCGGGGATAGAATGCATGGAGAGGGCTTACCCCTGATGGCATCCCCAGAAGAAGAAGCCAGAACACCCCCAATGTCCAGTCAGGGAGGCTGAGGAGGCCCTGAGAGCCACCCCCAATGTCCAGTCAGGGAGGCTGAGGAGGCCCTGAGAGCCACAGGGTGTGTGCGGGCTCACAGTCCTGGGAAGGAGCAGGAGCCCGGCCTGAACCCAGCACTGTGCCCTCCCGGCGGGGACAACAGCTGCACTCAGGCCTCCCACGGTTTGGGGGGAGGCTGTGTTGGGATCACTGGATGGACAGGCATGGGATGGAGTGTTTGCCTTGAGCAGCTGGGGGAGGGGAGCCCTCAGGGAAGTGTGGTGGGAGCAGGAAGTCCGGTAAGGTGCCCCCAGGCAGTGGTGACCTCACTTCCTGATGACAGAGACCAACAGAATTGGAACCCACGTATCCAGGCACCCACATTCCAGAGTAAACACCCCAGGCCAGCTCATTTCTGGGCACATCTTGAAGGAAGCGACATGTCCTTGTGCTGTCTACCGAAGCCCAGAGAATGCTGGCAGAGGAGAGCTCACCCGCCAGACACGCCCCCTTACTGGGCAGGTCATGTCAGACTTTCCCCATGCCTCTGCCCTTTGGCTAAAAGAATCAAAAGGTGACACCGATGGGCTCAGAGTCAGAGAGTCCCACACCTTCTGATCAACCCGTGTGTGTGTGTGTGTGTGTGTGTGTGTGTGTGTGTGTGTGAAGAATGTTCATCGGGGATGGAGGCGCCCCGAGGAGGATTAGGCTGATGAGGGGTCAGATGCCTGGTGGGCAGGTCATGTTCACACCGCAGGTTAAATCTGTCTAGGTGGGATCGGGTGTGGGGGCTGCACTCTTCTGCCCAGGGTTTATCCTAAGACCGAGCAGGGAGGGGTCAATGACCCAAGTGCGGGGCTAACCCTAATACTAAGCCCTAACCCTGACACTGACCCTGACTGTGAACCTGACCCAAAACCTAACCCTAGGCCTGACCCTGACCTTGACGCTGACCGAGATCCTGACCCCGACCCTAATCCTAAATCTAAGCCTGATGCTGACCCTGATCCGGACCCTGAACCTAAACCTAACCCTGACCTTACCCTAACCCTTACTCATCCGTAACCGTGACCCTGACCATGGCCCTAATCCTAACCCTGACCCTGACCTAACCCTATCTTAACCCTAAACCTGACCATGACTGTGAGCCAAACCCTAACACTAACCTTAAAGGTAAGCCTAACCCTGACCCTATTACGGAATCTGAACCTAAACCTAATGCTGATCCAAACCTTAACACTATCCCCTACCCTAAACCAAACCCTAACCCTGTCCCTAATGCTGTCTGATCCTAACCCTAAACATAACCCTACTTCTAATTTTACACCTAACCCCAAACCCAAACCGTTCCCCTGAACCTAACCCTGACCCTGAACCGAAACTTGACCCTAAACCAAAGCCTGACCCTGACCCTAAACCTGATCCTGGCCCTGACCTTCACCCTGACCCTTACCCTGACCCTGACCCTAAGCCTAACCCTGACCATAACACTGACCCAAATCTAACCCTGTCCCTAACTCGAACCTGGTCCCTAAACCAAAGTCTGATGCTGACCCTCAACCTGACCCTGGCCCTGACCTTCACCCTGACCTTGACTTTCACCCAGACCCTAAACCTAACCCTGACCCTCACAGTGACCTTGACCCTGACAGTGAATTGACCCTAACCCTAATCCTAAACGTAACCCTGAAACAGACCCTAACAAGGGCCCTGACCAAAAACCTAATGCTGACCTTAACCCTAACACTAACCCTTAACCATAACCCTGACCCTGACCCTAACCCGGAATAAACCTAATCCTCAACCTAACTCTAACCCTACCCTAACCAGAAACTTTAACACTAAACGTGACAGTATCCTTGACCCTGTCCATACCTTAACCCTGAACTTTGCCTATACCTGACCCTGAACCTAACCTTAACTCTAAACAGAACCCTGACCCTGACCCTAAACCAAACCCTGGCCCTGACCCTAACACTGACCCTAACTGACCCTGACCCTACCGTAATCCTAACTCTGACCCAGACCGTGAGCCTGACCGGAACCGTAAACCTAAAGCTAACCCTGATCCTACCGTAATCCTAAGCCAGAAACTAAACGTAAATCTGACCTTACCCTAACCAAGACTCTAACGCTGACCCAGACCCTGACCCTATCACTGAAACTGAACCTAATCGAAACACTGACCCTGACCCTTATTCTGACACAAACCCTAACCCTGAAGAGGATGTGAGCCTGACCCTAAAACTAACCCTGAACCTAAACCTATCCCTGACCCCTACCTTAACCCTAATGATAACCCTGACCCTAATGACGTCTAACCCTAACCCTAACCTAACAATAACCCTAAAATTAACCCTAATCCTACCACTAACCCTAACCTTGACATTGACCCGGACTGTGAGACTGACCCAAACCATAATCCTAGCCATAACCCTGACCCTGTGCCAGATCAGGATCCTGACCTGAACCCTAAGCCTAAACCTAAGCCTGATGCTGACCCTGCTCAAGACCCTGAACCTAAACCTAACCCTGACCTTACCCTAACCATGACTGATCCCTAACCATGACCCTGACCTTGACTCTAATCCTTACCCTGACCCTGACGTAACCATAACCCTAACCCTAACCCCGACAGTGACAGTGAGCTGACCCTAACCCTAACCCTAAAGGTAACCCTAACCCTGACCCTAATATGGACCCTGAACCTATACCTAACACTGACCCTAACCCTAACACTAACCCCTAACCTAACCCAAATCTTAACCCTTACCCTAACACTGTCTAACCCTAACCCTAACCCTAACCCCACTTCTAACCCTAACCCTAACACCAAACCCAAACGTTTCCCCTGAACCTAAACCTGACCCTGAACCGAACCTTGACCCTAAACAAAAGCCTGACACTGAACCTCAACCTGACCCTGGGCATGACCTTCACCCTGACCCTGACCCTGACCCTTAACATAACCCTGACACTGACAGTGAGCCTGACCTTAACCCTAACCCTAAATGTAACCCTGACCTGACCCTAACACAGGCCCTGACCTGAAACCTAACGCTGACCCTAACACTAACACTAACCCCTAACCATAACCCTGACCCTGACCCTAACCCTGCTAAACCTAACCCTCAACCTAACACTAACCCTAACCCTAACCCCAAATTTAATCCTAACCCAGACCCTATCACTGACCCTGACCATAACCTTCTGCCTGAACTTTGCCTAAACCTGACACTAAACGTAGCCTTGATCCTAAACAGAAGCCTGACCCTGACCAAACCCTAACGCCAAATTTAACCCTAACCCAGAAGCTATCACTGACCCTGACCATAACCTTATCCCTGAACTCTGCCTATGCCTGACCCTGAACGTAACCATGACCCTAAACAGAAGCCTGACCCTGACCCTAAACCGAATCCAGGCACTGACCTAAACCCTGACCCTAAAACTGACCCTGACCTGGACCGCAAACCTATTCTGACCCAGACTGTGAGTCGAACCAGAACCCTAACCCTAAAGTTAACCCTGATGCTGACCCTAATCCTAACACAGAACCTAAACGTAAAGCTGACCATGCCCGAACCATGACCCTAAACCTGACCCTGACCCTAATCCTAACACTGTAACTGACCCTAATCTTAACCCTGACCCTTACTCTGACACTAACCGTAACCCTGACACTGACTGTGAGCTTGACCCTAAACATAACCCTAATCTAACACTAACCCTGACCCCTACCCTAAACCTAACACCAACTCTGACCCTAACGACATCTAACACAAAACCTGACCCTAACTCTAACCTTACCCTTAAGCCTAACCGTAAAACCAACCCTTACCCTAACCCAAACCCTAACCATGACCCTAACGTTGTCTAACCCTAACCCTAACCCTAACCATAACCATAACCCTACTTCTAACCCTAACCCTAACCCAAAACCCAAACCTTTCCCCTGAACCTAACCATGACCATGACCCTAACACTAACCCTAACCCTGAACCAAACCTAACCCTGACCATGACCTGAACCTTGCCCGAACCAAAACCTGACCCTGACCCTAAATCTGAACCTGGCCCTGAACTTCATCCTGACCCTGACCCTGACACTAAACTGAACCCTGACCCTAACACTGACCCTAACACTACCCTGACCCTAACCTTAAACCTAAACCGAACGCTGGCCCTGACCCTAACACTAACCCTGGCCCTGACCCTGACCTTGTCTCTGAACATAACCCTGGCCCTAACCCTAACTCTAACCTTAACCCTGACCGTGAACCTGACCCTCACCCTAACCCTAACGGTAACCCCCTAAGACAAACCCTAAACTTCCCTGTCCTCCTTCCCACCCACTGACTCAAGCCAGGGCTAAATCTAAGGACAGGCTGGACCTCTGTCTCAGGGAACATCCAGGAAGTCCAAGCAGGGGGAGAGAGAAGTGGAAGGGGCCCACTGATTTCCCTGCCCTGACTTGGCCTCCACTGATGTCTCCAAGTCCTCTGGCTCAACCCCACCTTGAGCGGGACCCTGAGAGGGATTCTGAATTCTAGGCCAACTGGGTGGGGAGTACTAGATGACCTTTGCATCCCCAGATGTCCAACCCACCTGGCCATGTACCCTGAGCCTTGCTTCCCAGAATAGGCACGGTTTCGGTGCTCAGCAGACTATGGGGCCACAGACCACCTGGCAGTGGTGAGGGACCATGGGGGACCATCGGAAACAGCACAATGGTCGCATACACATCCACCACAAGGCTGGGTCATGGTACAGGTGCTGTGTACATGTCTCCTGTGCACACCTGGCCCTCTTGGAATGGAGGTCTTTGTGCCTGGTGCACCAGTTATGGGTCAGAGGTGGAGACATCCTGGGAAAATGGTGGGTAACAAGCGGGAAAGAAGAAAGAGGTTGGAAACAGCTCGGCCATGGGGTCAGGGGCATCAGGACTCCTGGCCAGGACCAAGATCCAAAGCATGGGGAGAGGAGACAGGATGAGCTGATGTTCAAGGGGTCCCCAAGGGGCCCAGGGGTTTTGCCAGGGCACTGGGTGGGGACAGTGTCTGGGGCATGGTGTCCATCAGCACCCTGGACTACTGGAAGTAGGAAGAGGTAACCACCCAGTGTGGACAGGGCTACAACACCGAAGACCTCCCCTAACACTTCTATCAATGGGGCCATAGAGACAGGGTGTCCCTCGTCTCCCAAAGGCTTGTATAAAAGCCTATTGGCCTGAATATCTATCCCTGACTCACTGTGCTCCCAGGCTTGGGAAAATGCTTTCTACTCCCTCAAGGTCCTTCTGAGCAGAAGACAGCCTTGAGGTTCGGTGGGCTGATATTGCAGGCTTGCTGAATGTACAGAACACTTGGCCCCTGGCCTGGGGACCAAGGGCAGGACCCTCCCTGTTGCAGCCTCAGGGTCCCCATTGGGAAGAGGTTCCAGAGTCAGTGTTCTGCTCAGGGTGAGAAGGCCTTACTTAGCAAGGAACCAAGCACCAGCACAGGAGAGGGAAACAGGGACAAAGGAGAATTCGGAGGTTTCTACCATCAGCCCTGGAGACCACAAATCCTGCTCCTGTGAGACACACAAAAACAGAGACAGATACAGACACAGAGACAAAGACAAAGACAGAGAGAGACACTGAACACAGGTGAGAGGGAACCAGCAGAAGTCCCAGAATTTCCTCCATCAGCATGGAAATGACAGTCAAACATTTTGTCCCCTTCTCAGTCCCACGGGCCATACACCCTGGGAGGATGGATTCGGGAATGCCCGGGGACCACTGTGGGTGCTGGCCAGCACATGGGCGCAGACAACGCGCTTGGACCTCAACCTAATGGAAGCCCCGGGAAGTCTGTGTGACCAAGGTCAGAGGCCATGCACTGCAACCTTGCCAAGGGGCAGGAGGACGGTGGCTTTGCCTAGATCCCAGAGTAGACCCAGGCCTCTCTGGACTATGTTCCATTCCCCCGCCCAGCCCCAGGCTCTCAGGTGCCTTGCCAACTGTGTGTACGTGCCTCCTGGGAGAGCGGGGATAGAAGGTATAGAGAGGTCCTATCCCTGATGGCATCCCCAGAAGAAGAAGCCAGAACACCCCCAATGTGCAGACGGGGAGATTGGGGAGGCCCTGGGAGCCACAGGGTGTGTGCGGGCTCACAGTCCTGGGTAGGATCAGGAGCCCGGTCTGAACCCCGGTCTGTGCCCTATCAGCAGGGACAACAGCTGCACCCAGGCCTCTCAGGGACTGAGGGGAGGATGTGTGGGGGTCACTGGATAGACCGGGCATGGGGTGGAGGGTGAGCCTTGAGCATCTGGGGGAGGGGCGCCCTCTGGGAGTTCTGGTGGGAACAGGAAGTCCGGTAAGGAGCCCCCAGGCAGTGGTGACCTCACTTCCCTGACGACAGAGCCCAACGGAATCGGAACCCACGTATACAGGCACCCACAATCCAGAGAAAACCACGCTGCCCAGCTAATTTCTGGGCACATCCTGAAGGAAGCGACATGTTCTTGTGCTGTCTACCAAAGCCCAGAGGATGCAGGTAGAGGAGAGCTCGCCCACCAGACACGCCCCCTCACTGGGCAGGTCATGTTAGGCTTCCCCGACACCTCTGGCCCTTTGGCAAAAAGAATCAAATGGTGACACTGGGGGGCTCAGAGTCAGAGAGTCCCACACCTTCTGATCGACCTGTGTGGGCTTTGGTCTTCTTGCCGTGTGTGTGTGCGTGTGTGTGTGTGTGTGTGTGTGTGTGTGTAAAGAGAGCTCATCTAGTTGGAGACAACGCGAGCAGAAGCAGGCTGATAAGGGGTCAGATGCCTGATGGGCAGGTCATATACATGCCCAGGTGAAGGCTGGCTAGGTGGGATCTGGTGTGGGGGCCACACTGTTCTGCCCAGGATTATCATGAGACCCTGCAGTAATGGGTCAATGACCCAGGTGTGGGGCTAACCAAAACACTAACACCTAACCCGGACCCTGACCCTGACTGTGAGCCTGACTCAAACCCTAACCCTAGCCGTGACCCTGACCTTGTCCCTGACAGTGATCCCGAACTGAACCCTAAGAGTAAACCTAAGCCTGACGCTGACAATTATCCGGACCCTGAACCTAAACCTAAACCTGGCCTTACCCTAACCCTGCTCATCCCTAACTGTGACCCTGACTCTGACCCTAATCCTAAACCTGACCCTGACCTAACCATGACTCTAACCCTAACCCTGACCGTGACTGTAAGCATGAAACCAGCACTAATCCTAAAGGTAACTCTAAACCTGACCCTAATACGAACCCTTAACCTAAATCTATGCTGACCCTAACCCTACCACTAACGCCTACCCTAACTCAAACCCTAACCCTTACCCTAACACTGTATAAACCTAACCCTAACCATAATCCTACTTCTAACCCTAACCCTAACCCCAAACCCAAACCTTTCTCTGAACGTATCCCTGACCCAGAAATGAAAAATGACCCTAAACCAAAGCCTGACCATGACCCTAAACCTGAACCTGACACTGGCCTTCACCCTGACCCTGACACTGAACCTAAACCTAAACTTGACCCTAACAGTGACCCTGAACTTGACCCTAACACTAAACCTGACCGTGACTGCGAGCCTGACCCTAAAACTAACCCTAAATATAACCCTGAACCTGACTCTAAAACAGGACCTGACCCGAAACCTAACGATGACACTAACCCTAACACAAAACCCTAACCCAAACCCTGACCCTGACCCTGACCCTAACCTGGTCTAACCCTAACCCTCAACCTAACTCTAACACTAACCCAAAACCCAAAATTTAACCCTAACTCTGACCCTATCCCTGACCCTGACCATAAACCTAACCCTGAACTTTGCCTAAACCTGATGCTGATCTTAACCCTGAATCTGACCCTAATCCTAACCATGACCCTTTCTCTGACACTAACCATGACACTGAATGTGAGCCTGACCTTAAACTTAACCCTGAACCTGACCCTAATCCTAACCTAACTCTAACACTAATCCCTAACCCAAACCCTGACCCTCACCCTAACCCGGTCTAACCCTAAACCTCAAGATAACTCTATCCCTGACCCTAACCCCAAACTTTAAACATAACTGTGACCCTATCCCTGACCCTGACCATAAACCTAACGCTGAACTTTGCCTACACCTGACCCTGACCCTAACCTTGACCCTAAACAGAAACCAGACCCTAACCCTAAATAGAACCCTGGCCCTGACCTAACCCTGACCCTAACACAGACCCTGACCGTAAACCTAACTCTGACCCAGACCCTGAGACTGACCAGAACACTAACCCTAAAGCTAACCCTGATCCTGACCCTAATACTAACCCAGAACCTAAACGTAAGCTGACCTTACCCTAACCATGACACTAACAATGACCCTGACCCTAATCCTAACACTGAAACAGACCGTAATCCTAACCCTGATCATTACTCTGAAACTAACCCTAACCCTGACACTGATGTAAGCCTGTCACTAAACCTGACCCTGAACCTAACCCTATCACTGACCCCACCCTAAACCTAATGCTAACCCTGACCCTAACGATGTCTAAACCTAACCCTGACCCTAACTCTAACCCTAAACTTAACCCTAACCCTAACACTAACATCTAACCCAGACCCTGAACATGAATGTGAGCCTGTCCCATATTCGAATCCTAGGACTGACCCTGACCCTAACAGTGAGCCTGAAACTAACATTAACCCTAACACTAACACTAACCCTGACCCAGACCGTGAGACTGATCCGAACCCGAGCCATAAACCTAACCCGGATCCTGAACCTAACCCTAACCCAGAACCTAAACCTAACCCTGACTTACCCTAACCATGACACTAACCCTGACCCTGAGCGGACCCTAACACTGAACCGGACCCTTATCCTAACCCTGAACTTAACCTTGTAGTGACCCTAACCCTAACCCTACGCTAACCCTTACCCTAATGAGGTCTAAACCAAACCCTGACCCTACCTCTAAGCCAACCCCTAACCCTAACCCTAACACTAACACCTAACCCGGACCCTGACCCTGACTGTTAGCCAGACCCAAACCCTAACCCTAGCCCTGACCCTGACCGAGATCCTGACCTGAACCCTAACCCGAAACCAAGCCAGATGCTGACCCTGATAGAACACTAACCTAAACCTAACCCTGACATTACCCTAAACCTGACTCATCCCTAACTGTGACCCTGACCGTAACCCTGACCGTAACCCTAATCTAAACCTGACGCTGACCTAAACCTGACCATAACCCTAAACCTAACCCTAACTTTAAATGTTACCCAAATCCTGACCCTAATATAGACCCTGAACCTAAACCTAACGCTGACCCTAACCCCAAAAATGACCCCTACCCTAACCCAAACCCTAACCCTGAATGTAACGCTGTCTAACCCTAACCCTAAACATAACCCTACTTCTAACCCTAACCCTAACCAAAGCACAAATCGTTCCCCTGATCCTAACCCAGACCCTGAACAGAAACTTGACACTAAACCTAACTCTGACCCTAAACCTAACTCTGACCCTAACACTGACCAAAATCTAAACCTCTCCCTGACCCGAACCTGGAATCTAAACCAAAGCCTGACCCTGACTGTCAACCTGATCATGGCCCTGACCTTCACCCTGACCCTGACCCTGACCCTGACCCTAAACCTAACCCTGACCCTAACAGTGACTCTGTCCCCAACCCTACCCTAATGCTAACCATAACCCTAATGATGTCTAACCCTGACCCTGACCCTAACTCTAACCCTATAGCTACCCCTAACCCTAACACTAACACCTAACCCTGACCTTGACACCGACTGTGAACCTGACCCAAACCCTAACCCTAGACCTGACCCTGACCATGACCATGACCCTGACATGATCCTGATCTGAACCATAACCCTAAACCTAAGCCTGACACTGACCCTGATCTGGACCCTGAACCTAAATCTAACCCTGACCTTAAACCTAACTGTGACTCATCCTTAACCGTAACCCTGATCCTGATCCTAATCCTAGCCATGACCCTGACCTAATCCTGACCCTAACCCTAACACTGACCATGACTATGAGCCCGACGCTGACACTAACCCTAAATGTAACACTAAACCTGACCCTAATAAGGACCCTGAACCTAAACCTAATGCTGACACTAACCCTAACACTAAACCCTACACTAACTCAAACCCTAACCCTTACCCTAACACTGTCTAACCCTAACCCTAAACATAACCCTACTTCTAACCCTAACCCTAACCCCAAACCCAAACCTTTCCCCTGAACCTAACCCTGACCCTGAACCAAACCTTGACCCTAAAAATATCCTGACCCTGACCCTAAACCTGACCCTGGCCCTGACCTTCACCCTTAACCTGACCCTGACCCTAAACTAAACCCTGACCCTAACAGTGACCCTGACCCTAAAACTAAACCTGACCCTGACTGTGAGCCTGACCCTAAACCCAACCCTAAATGTAACCCTGACCCTGAACCTAACACAGGCACTGACCCAAAAACTAATGCTGACACTAACGCTAACATTAACCCCTAACCCTAACCAAGACCCTGAACTGAAACTTGACCCTAAACCAAAGCCTGATCCTGACCCTCAACAGGACCCTGGCCCTGTCCTTCACCCTGACCCTGAACCTGACCCCAAACCTAACCCAGACCCTAATATTGACCATAAACCTGACTCTAACAGTAACCTTGACCCTGACTGTGACATGACCCTAACCCTAACGCTAAACATAACCCTGACCCTGACCCTAACATGGGCCCTGACCCATAACCTAACGCTTACCCTAACCCTAACACTAACCCCTAACCCTAACTCTGACCCTGACCCTAACCCGGTCTATCCCTAACCCTCAACTTAACTCTAACACTGACCCTAACCCCAAAATATATCCCTAACCACGACCCTATCCCTATCCCTGACCATAAAAGTAAACCTGAACTTTGCCTAAACCTGACCCTGACCCTAACCTTGACCGTAAACAGAACCCTGACACTGACCCTAAACAGAACCCTGGCTCTGACCCTACCGCTGACCCGAACACTGATTCTGACGATGAACGTTAACCTCACTCTGAACCAGAACTTGAGCCTGACCAGAACCCTAACCCTAAAGCTAACCCTGATCCTGACCCTAATACTAACCCAGAACCTAAACGTAAAGCTGACCTTACCCTAACCATGACCCACACCCTGACCCGGACCCTGATCCCAACACTGAACCAGACCCTAATCCTAACCCTGACACTGATGTGAACCTGACCCTAAACCTAACCCTGAACTTAACCATATCCCTGACGCCAAACCCTAACCCTAGCCTTGACAATGACCCAGACCATGACCCTGACTATTATCCTGACCCGAATGCTAACCCTAAATCTAAGCCTGATGTTGAACCTGATCCGGACCCTGAACCTAAACCTAACCCTAACCTTACCCTAAACATGACTCATCCCTAACGTGATCCTGACCCTGACCCTAATCATAACCCTGACCCTGACCTAACCCTGACCAAAACACTAAACTTGACCCTGACTAGGAGACTGACCCTAACCCTAACCCTAAATGTAACCCTGACCCTGACCTTAACTCGGGCCGGACCCGAAACCTAAAGATAACCCTAACCCTAACACTAACCCCTAACCCTAACCCTGACCCTGACCCTAACCCGGTCTAACCCTAACCCTCAACCTAACTCTAACCCTAATATGACCCTAATCCTAAACATGACCCTGACATTACTCTGTCCCTAACCCTAACACTGCCACTGACTGTGAGCCTGACCCTAAACGTAACCCAGAACCTAACCCTCACCCTGACCCCTACCTTAACCCTAAGGCTAACCCTGACACTAATGATGTCTAACCCTAACCCTGACCCTTACTCTAACCCTAACCTTAATCTTGACCCTAACACTAACCCCTAACCCTGACGTGGATCTTGACTGCGGGGCTGACCCACACCCTAATCCTAGCCGTGACACTACCATGACCCCGACAGTGAGCCAGACCCGAACCCTAACCCTAAACCTAAGCCTGGGGCTGACCCTGATGTGGACCCAGAACCTAAACCTAAACCTACCTTACCTTAACACTGACCCAGACCCTAACCGTGACCATACTGTGAGCCTGACCCTAACCCTAACCTTAAATGTAACCCTTACCCGGACCCTAATAGGGACCCAGAACGTAAACGTAATGCTGACCCTCTTGGTAACATTAAACCCTACCCTAACCCAAACCCTAACCCTGACCCTAACGCTGTCTAACCCTAACCCTAACCATAACCGTACTTCTAACCCTAACTCTAACACCAAACCCAAACCTTTCCCCTGAACTTAACCCTGAAACTGAACTGAAACTTGACCCTAAACCAAAGCCTGACCCTGACACTAAAACTGAACCTGGCTCTGACCTTCACCCTGTCGCTGACACTGACCTTGACCCTAAACTTAACCCTGAACCTAACAGTGACCCTGAACCTGACCCTAGCACTAACCCTGACCCTGACTGTGAGCCTGACCCTAACCCTAACCCTAAAAGTAACCCTAACCCTGAACCTAACACGGGTCTTGAACCAAAACCTAACGCTAACACTAACCCTAACACTAACCCCTAACCATAACCCTGACCCTGACCTTAACGCGGTCTAAGTGTAACCCTCAACATAACTCTAACCCTAACCCTAACCCAAAACTTACATGCTAACCCTGACCCTATACCTGACCCTGACCATAACCCTAACCATGAAATTTGCCCAAACCTGACCCTGATCCTAACCTTGACCCTAAACAGAACCCTGACCCTAACCTGAAACCAAACCCTGGCTCTGACCTAACCCTGATCCTAACACTGACCCTGACCCTGGCCATAAACCTAAATCTGACCCAGACCGTGAGCCTGACAAGAACCCTAACCCTAAAGCTAACGCTGATCCTGACCCTAATCCTAACCAAGAACCTAAACGTAAAGATGACCTTACCCTAAACTTGACCCTAACCATGACACTGACACTGACCCTAACACTGAACCTGACCCTAAAACTAGCCCTGACCCTGACGATGAGCCTGAACCCAACCCTAACCCTAAAAGTAACCCAAACCCTGACCCTAGCACGGGTCTTGAACCAAAATCTAATGCTAACACTAACCCTAACACTAACCCCTAACCATAACCCTGACCCTGATCTTAACGCGGTCTAAGCTTAACCCTCAACATAACTCTAAACCTAACCGGAACCCCAAACTTTTACACTAACGCTGACCCTATACCTGACCCTGACCATAAACCTAACCCTGAACGTTGCCAAACCTGACCCTGATCCTAACCTTGACCCTATACAGAACCCGACCCAAACACGAAACTGAACCCTGGCTTTGACCTAACCCTGATCCTAACACTGGCCCTGACGCTGGCCATAAACTTAAATCTGACCCAGACTGTGAGCCTGACCAGAACCCTGACCCTAAAGCAGAACTTAAACGTAAAGCTGACCTTACCCTAAACTTGACCCTAACCCTGACCCTGACACTGACCATAACACTGAACCTGACCCTAAAACTAACCCTGACACTGACCTTTAATCTGACACAAACCATTACCCAGACACTGACTGTGAGCCTGACCCTAAACCTTACCCTGAACCTAACCCTAACACTGACCCCTACCCTAACCCTAACCTTAACCCTGACCCTAAAGACGTCTAACCCTAACCCTCACCTTAACTCTAACCCTAACCTTACTCTAACCCTAACACTAACCCCTAACCCTGACCCTGACTGTGAGCCTGACCCAAACCCTAATCCTAGCCCTGACCCTGACCCTCATCCACTAAATCAGCCTGATATCAGAATTATACACATCTGGATCTGTACTGGAGCAGACAACGCCAGTGGGCAGGTAAAGCAGAGTGGGAAAGTCGGACTGATATCGGAAGATAAACAAACGGGCGAGGGAGCCACCAGAGGTGACCCGTTGGAAAGTAATATCCCAATACGAGAGTGCCCTGCACCTGGGGACCAGTATTAACTTGGGAGTCTGGTAGAAAGCACTCAAAAAGAGCAAAGGATCACCGGGGGGGAAATTGCGGGAATCGGGGTGTTAGGGTCGGGGCTTAAGTCCCCAGACCCAGGAGAGCCACCCCTGGCACAGAGCCAGAGAGAGTGTGACAGAGAAACCAGGTCTCGGTACATGAACCACCAGCGCGCCTGAGAGTGCATGGCGCCTGGCTCCCTTGAAGGGCTGGGAGTCTCGCCAGCCAACAGAAGCACAGCCTTTTTGCAGTCCCCACGCAAGTGCCCTGCCATGCCATCAAAGTCCGAGTCCTGCCCTGCGCCCTCCCGAGAGAGGTGCACAGAAACGCCAGTCAGGTGCTCTTGGACCGGAAAGACCAGGCACTCCCAGCCCAGGCCAGCGGGAAAATCTCAGTGTGCGATCACTGCTTGGAACTTCTCTGGCGTTCTAGAGCTGCCCAGACAGCTGCCCGCTGCCATGGTTTTGGGTACAAGCAAAAAATCCTGAGTCCCCAGGGACCGCGACAGGGAACCTGCTCTGCCAGCTGCCAAGGGGGGATTTATATGGGCTCTGCAGCCAGACTGAGGCTTCTCTCTGGGAGGGAGGTCAGGGTGCAGTTTGCTTTCCTCTAAACCTACAAAAACCATCAAAAGCGGCCAAGGCGAGAGATAAAAACAAAAGTGAATAAATATAAAAACCTCCAGAGAACAAAAGCCTGAAAAAACCAGTTTCCTCAGATCCCACCCCCTTGACGGGGGCGGGAGGACTTAGCTGAGAGAACTTCAGGGACTGAAAACCCACGTGACAGGCCCCTCCCCCAGAAAACCAACCGGGAAAGGAAAAAAAAAATGACAAGAGAACAACCACCACTACTTCATAATTTTTATTATTAATTCGATCCCACTCTTCTGGTTCATCTTTTTAATATGGTTAATTTTTTATTATTATATAGATAATTTTTAACCTATTTACCATCACAGTGAGATGTCCAATACATCAAATTCCATAATAACCTTCTCACCTGAACTTTTTGATACATACACCTGTGTTTTCCTTTTGCACTTCTATTTTTTAATTTTTTTTAAATTTTAGTTTAGTTTAGTTTATTCTTTTTTAATTTTTATTTTCTAATATTCATATAGAGTTAAACTTCAAGGTAATCCCATTTCCCCAATCAATGCCACCCCTATAGGTAAACCAATTCCTAATCCCCCCTTATCTTAGGAAAGTTGAGTCCTTTAACAAAGATATCAAGATACATCCAGGAAGGATCAAAACAAACTTCCTCACTCCCACTGAGAATTTACAACCACTCTCCCATCTTTTTCTTCCACCATTATTTCTGGGTTTTTGTGTTTGTCCTGATAGTATATAAATCTTACACTCAGGGTTCTTTTTGACGAGGTTCTTCCTTTATTTGCATAAATATATATATATATGCAAATATATATATATTTTTTTTCTTTCTCTTGTCATATACTTTTATCCGTCTTTTTGTTTGTCTGTGTCTGTTTGTATACTTCATAAATCTTACCTCGGGGCCCATTTGGGCGAAACCTTCTCTTTTATCTCACCTTTCTTTCCTGTCTCTCTCCCTCTCTCTTTTTTTCTTTTCCTTTTCTTTTTCCTCTCATTTGAGTGGGGAACCCTGATTGCTCAGAAGCATTCCAGGGTGCACCTTGACTGCACAACAGTTGATACACCCAGCTACACCCGTTCAGGCCTCTCTCACCAAAATAACTAGGAGGAGGAATGTCCAACAGAAGAAAAATAGAGAGGATGGACCTTCTGCAACAGAGCTAATGGCTATCAACATAGACAATATATTGTAAAGAGAATTCAGGCTAACAATTATCCAAGCAATAGCTAGGTTGGAGAAAGACATGGATGACCAAACGGAATTGATTAGGGCCGAAATGAAAATGACCAGAGATCGTGTTTTCAATATTAGAGAAGAGCTGGAAGCTAGCAGGGATGAACTTCACAATGCTATCAATGAGTTCCAATCTAATCTAAATTCTCTCAACACTACAGTAACTGAGACAGAAGATAGAATTAGTGATCTGGAGGACAAACAGATAGAGAGAAAGGAACAGGAGGAAGCCTGGAACAAACAGCTTAGAAGCCACAAAAAACAGAATCAGGGAAATAAATGATGCCATGAAACGTTCCAATGTCAGAATTATTCGAATCCCTCAAGGGGAGGAGAAAGAAAGAAGTCTAGAAGATATAGTGGAATGAGTTCTTCATGAAAATTTTCCAAATCTCGTGAATGGAATCAGAGTTTATGTACTAGAGGCCGAAAGGTTTCCCCCCATGATTACAGATTCTCGAAAGTCCTCGAGACACCTAACAGTAAGGATGAAGAATTATAATTGTAGGCAGAACCTCTTGAAAGCAGCTAGGACAAAGAAGATCCTTATGTACGGAGGAAAGTCCATCAGAATAATGTCAGACCTGTCCACAGAGACCTGGAAAGCCAGAAAGGGCTGGAAAGATATATTCAGGGCACTGAATGAGAAGAACATGCAGCCAAGAATACTTTATTCAGCAAGACTGACATTCAAAATGGATGGAGAGATAAAGAGTTTCCAAGACTGGCAAGGCTTAAAAGACTATGCAACCACCAAGCTGATACTGCAGGAAATATTAAGGGGGCTTCTTTAAAGGAGGAAAAAGCCCAAGAATAGCATTGAACAGAAATATAGAGACAATCTACACAAAGACTTCAAAGGTAACACGATGTCAATAAAAACCTCTCTATCAATAATCAGCCTCAATGTGAGTGGCCTAAATGCACCCAGAAAATTGCACAGTGTTGCAGACTGGATAAAACGACAGGACCCATCCATATGTTGTCTACAAGAGACCCATTTTGAACCTAAAGATATACCCAGGCTGAAAGTGAAGGGATGGAGAAGCATCTTTCATGCCAATGGGCCTCAAAAGAAGGCTGGGGTAGTGATTCTCATATCAGACAAATTAGATTTTAAACTAAAGACTGTATTCAGAGATACAGAAGGACACTACATCATTCTTAAAGGGACGATCCACCAATATGGTCTAACAATTGTAAATATCTATGCCCCCAATATGGGAGCAGCCAATTACAGAAAAATACTGTTAAACAATATAAAGAGTCATATTGATATGAATACACTAATCGTTGGAGATCTTAACAAGCCTCTCTCAGAAACAGACAGATCATTGAAGAAGAAAATCAGTAAATAAAAAGAGCATTGAATGACACATTGGACCAGATGGACCTCATAGATATATACAGAACATTCCACCCTAAAACAACAGAATACTCATTCTTCTCAAGTGCACATGGAACTTTCTCCAAAATAGACCACATACTGGGTCACAAATCAGGACTCAACGATACCAAAGACTGAGATTATTCCCTGCATATTCTCAGATCACAATGCTTTGAAACTGAAGCTCAATCACAAGGCAAAGTTCCGAAGGAACTCAAACACCTAGAAGATAAAGACCACCCTGCTTAAGAATGCTTGGATCAACCAGGAGATCAAAGAAGAGCTGAAGCAATTCTTGTAAACCAGTGAGAATAAAGACACTTCAATCCAAAACCTATGGGATACAGCAAAGGCAGGCCTAAGGGAGAAATACATAGCCATCCAAGCCTCCCTCAAGAAAATTGAAAAATCCAGACCACAGCAGCTGTCTCTACAACCTAAAGAACTGTAGAATCAACAACAAATCAAACTAACTACACACATAAGAAGGGAAATAATCAAGATTAGAACTGAGATCGATGAGGTAGAAACCAGAGATACTGTAGAACATATCAATGAAATTAGAATCTAGTTTTTTCAAAGAATCAATAAGATAGATAAACCACTGGTGACACTAATTCAAAAGAAAAGAGAGAAAGATCAAACACATAAAATTATGAATGAAAAAGGATAGATCACAACAAACACCAAGGAAGTAGAAAGAATCATCAAAAGTTATTATCAACAGTTAAATGCCAATAAGCTAAGCAACCTAGATGAAATGGAAGCATTTCTGGAAAACTATAAACTCCCAAAATTGAACCAGGAAGAAACTGACAACCTGATTAGACCAATATCTAGTAACTAGATTGAAGCGGTGATCAAAAACCTCCCAAAAAACAAAAGCCCAGGACCTGATGGATTCCCTGGGGAATTCTACCAAACTTTCAAAGGAGAAATAACACCTATTCTCCTGAAGCTGTTTCCAAAAATTGAAGCAGAAGGAAAACTTCCTGAATATTTCTATGAAGCCAGCATTACCCTGAACCCCAAACCAGGCAAAGACCCTACCAAAAAGGAGAATTTCAGAACAATATCACTGATGAATATGGATGCTAAGATTCTCAACAAGATCCTAGAAAACAAGATCCAACACCACATTAAAAAGATTATCCACTATGACCGGATGGGATTCATCCCTGGGCTACAAGGATGATTCAACATTCCCAAATCAAGCAATGTGATACAACAAATTAATAAGAGAAGAGAGAAG